>NC_068338.1:40361717-40734400 GCF_014633365.1 Diospyros lotus | reverse complement strand
CATCATGTATTTTTAATTTAAGTTAATAGAAATGTTTTTGTTTTTTATTATATTATTGAGTTTTTGAATTTTAAGAATATTTCTTTTTATTAAGTAATTATTAAAATAAAAACTTTCGTATACATAAATAAAAAAAGTTTATTTTATATTAACATGGTATTTATAAAATAAATTAAATATTTTAAAATATATTCAATATTATACTCATTTTTATAGATCTTAAAAAAATTTTACATTGGTATATATTTTTTATAACAATTAATTTATATTTTTAATTATTAATCAAAATATACAAATATAATAAAAGTGATAAATGATATAAAGGGATTAAGTTGTTTTTAAAATTATACAAGGAGGGGTAAAATTGAAAATAAAATTAAAAAAAATTGGTGTTGAGTGAATAGTAATTCACTCAACACCAAATTTGGTGATTAGAAATTGTATCCAACACCAAAATAGTGTATTTGTTGGAGAGCTCCTCGCACCAAATTGAAGTTGGCGCTGGAAATAGTGTATTCATTTGAGTTGCTCATAGAGTGTGTCTTTGTTTGTTGTGGAGTTCTAAAAAAATTTTATGAACGATATTTGCAAAAGTTTTGTCTTTGTTTGTTTATGGATTAAATAAAAAAACTATAATTAAAATCTAAACCGAATGGTTTGGTTATGGTTTTTAATTTTTAAAACTAATTGGTAATTATTTGGTTTTGATTTTAGTAATTTAGTTTGATTTGGTAATAATTTTGGCAAAAATCGAAATCAAACCAAACCATTGCCAGCCCTAATTGCATCAAGACCCAAAATTCTGTTATTTTTGAGACCCATAAATCTAAAAAAACAAAATTATTAAGTTATCTGAATTAATTTTAAGAGTGAACTAATGGTCGATTATGTGAATCACTTAATTCTAATTTCCAATCCAAGTTTGTAAGCCGAATCCAAGCCCAAATCTAACAAAATGACCAAATCAAATATGGACCCATTACTCCATTAT
Source organism: Diospyros lotus (assembly GCF_014633365.1). Taxonomy (NCBI): domain Eukaryota; kingdom Viridiplantae; phylum Streptophyta; class Magnoliopsida; order Ericales; family Ebenaceae; genus Diospyros; species Diospyros lotus. The sequence goes on along the minus strand of NC_068338.1, from coordinate 40,733,409 downwards.
TCTTTCACACTCAAATTAGACAATTTCGACTGTCTCTTCCTCTCGGCCTTTTTAGTCTTTTCTGCTCATCTCTCTTTTACGATTTCTTTTCCTTTAGTTTATAGTTCAATTTTTTCTCAATTTTAATACTTTATTTTCTCATCAAATGATAATCGCGCTCAACTCCCCTCAAGTGACAATGCCTTAATTTGTAAGATCGAAAATTTTTGTTTTAATTTTTGTGTTAATAGCATTTTTATATATGTTTCGTTTGAATGAATAGAATAAATTTCATTATTTTTGTGTTGAATTTGAGTGAATAAATGAGATTTCTTGTTTTTTTTTTTTTTACAAGAACAAGAGCTGCATGCTTCTTCCCATAGTTGTTAAAATCTCGATTTTACGTATACGATTTTACGATTTGAAGACCGCTAAACGATTCAAATCCCATGTAAAATCCAATTTAGGATAAAATCCTATAAAATCTCGATTTTACATATACGATTTTACGCTTTAGAGATTCCCAAACGATTTTACGATTCAAAGACCTTCATTGATTTAAGTTGCAATTTAGAGGATGTTTCCAACGTCTCAATGTCACATAACATCTGACATTGGAACTTATGCAATGAATTGTTATATTTTACCTCTAAATTGGAACTTGATTTAACATTGATTGTATAAGTTTCAATGTCACATAGCATCTAACATTAATTGCATAAGTTTCAATTTACTTGATTTAAATTATAATTTTTACTTGATTTAACATTGATTGCATAAGTAAATCAAGACAAACAAGTAATTAATTAATGGACCACCAAACCCCAAATTGGGATTTTACTTGATTTAATCAATGTTAAATCAAGAAAAAAATGCAACATAAATTTAATGGAAAACATTGAAAGAATCATCTAAAGAATTTTAAGATATATTTTATCTCTAAATTACCTATATTTTGCCTCTAAATTGCCTATACCAACCTGCTAGTTTTTGAACTATATTTTGGAAGTATCATCTTTTGAACTATAATAAGGAATAATCAAGTTATTAAAATATATTAATTTATTTTTTACAAAATTATGTTATTATAAACATATATTTACAAAAATTGAAGGGTATTTTTAATTATCTCTAAAATCTTACGATTTTACGATTCGATTTTACGATCCGATTTTATGGACACTTTTTCGATCTCACTTAAAATCCTGATTTTAACAACCTTGCTTCTTCCCCTTTTCAACTGTTAGGATTGATACTTGAATTTGAAAAAGTAATATTGTTTTTTTCCTTTTCTAATTTGATCATTGTTTTTAATTTTAGATTGTTAAATAAAGCAATATTTATTCTTGGATTTATACACTTTTTTTTTAGATTGTTGTTGTCTTGTTGCCTTGTCGGCATATGAATGAACGGCGTTGCCTTGTTGGCTTTTATGTGCTCGTTTTTAGATTGTTGTTAACTTGTTATCTTGTTGGCAAATTATTAAATCGTTGTTGACATGTTTTTTGAATTTGTGAATTCTTCTTGACTTGTTGGGTTATTGATGGATTTTTATTTTTCTTACGATTTTTAGAATTTATAAATTAAATTTAACGTTATTATTGCTTAAGCGTGTAATGTATTGTTATAATATTTTTTTCTTTTGTTAGGTTTAAACAATAGTAGGAAATCATGTCTCCTAAACATATGTCTGAACTCAAAAAAGGGAAAAGAAATAGATGGAAGAATCATTAGATCGATGCTAAGCTGGTGATATGTTTAAATATTTTAATAGTAACAAAATAAAAAAGAGGAAAAAAATATTTGAAAACTTAGATAAAACTTTGGTGGAAGGACAAGAAACTTTGGTGAATTGAATGAAAACAAAGATAATCACATTGATATCCACGAATTGAACGCGAAAAAATAAGAAGAAAATATTGATGTGAATCAATTGAATAAGGAAGAAAAAGACAATGTTCAACGTGAAAATTTGTTAATTAATTTTTATGATCGAGAGTGTTGAGATAAAATTGACCAAAATATGATAAATTTCTTAGTAGAGAATGGTCCAAAAAGAGCTAGTAGAGTCTGGTTTCCTAAAGATAATACTGGTAGACATTTTGAATTTTTACAATATAAACGAATATTATCCAATGGAGAAACAAATAATAGGAGATGGCTAATATATTCCGTTCATTTGGATAGGATTTTTTGTTTTTATTGCATGTTGTTTAAGACTCAAAAAACAACGAGTAAAAATTGGTTAGTTGAAAAATGAAGGATACAAAGATTGGCATAATATGAGTCACAGTCTTAAAAATCATGAAACAAGTAAGTAGTATATAGATTGCATGACTAGTTGGATTGAATTAGAAACAAGATTGCGAAAAAATAAAACAATTGATCAAAATGTGCAGATTGAAATCAATAAAGAAAGAAAACACTTGAGACAAGTGTTGAAAATGATAATAGCTGTTATGCAAAGTTTGGCAAAACATAACTTGGCATTTCGAAAAGATTGTGAGAAGGTTTATATGGAATGATTGAAATAATTGTTGAGTTTGATCTAATTATAAAATATCACATTCGATGTATTCAAGCACATGAGACTCATATACATATCCAAGCCCTAAAATTCAAAATGAATTGATACAAATGTTAGCAAATGAGATGAAAAGTTTAATTATATTTTTCAGTCATATTAGATTATACTTCAGATGCCAGTCATAAATAACAAATGTCTCTTGTAATACGATATGTTGATGATTCGACTAACTCTACAACAATAGAAAAATATTGGATAGAATTTTTGAAAGTTGATGATACATCAAGGCTTTGGCTTTTTATTGAGCTTAAAAATATGTTGACCAATCTTGAGCTTGACATTGATGATATAAGAGGTCAAGAATATGACAACAAGTCTAATATGACATAAAGGTGTACAGACAAAACTAGTTGAAATAAATCTGAGAACTTTCTATACTCCATGCGATTGTCATAATCTTAATTTAAAGCTATGTCATTTTTTTGGAGTAATACAACGCATTTATACATTGTTTTCTTGTGAAAAATTTTCAAAGATCATGTGAAAAGTCTTACACTTAGGCCATTGTCACAAACACGTTAGAAAAGTCATGTTAAAAGTGTTAGACCTATAAAAGAGCAAATTGTACAAATAAGATATGCTTTATTTGACTTGACAAATATTAGTGAAAATCCTAAAACAATGAGCAAAGCTGAGTCTTTTGCAACATATGAACTTCAGAATTTAAAGTTCTTACTTGGCATAGTAATTTGATACAAGTTGTTGCATGCAATCAACATTCCAACTAAATTTCTTCAAGTTAAAAATATGGATATTGATATTATTATCAGTTTTTTAGAATGACTTCTTTTGTTTCTTGATGACTATAGAGAATCTAGGTTTGATAAGGCCATGGTTGAAACAAAACAAATGACAAATGAAATGGGAGTTGAAGTTATATTTCAAGAAAAATGCATAATTCAAAAAAGAAATAATTTGATGAGGATGGCACTAATAAGGTAACACAATTTGCAAAAGATTTTTTTAGAGTAAATTATTTCCTCTTCATAATTGGTCGAGCTCGTTCTTTACTTCAAACTAAATTTGAATAATTTAAAAAATATGAGAAAACATTTGGATTTTTGTTTAATTTGAAAAGATTGAAGTGTGTTGTTGATGATCCTTTGCTCGGGTTTTGTAAGAATTTTGAAAATTTCTTGACCCATAATGGTCATTTTGATATTGATAGAGATGATTTGTTTTCGGAGTCGACAGTCTTGAAATACTCTTTATCTGGAGAAACAAAAAAAAAAAAACAATTGATATGGTAAACTATTTGATGAGAATGGATGAGTGTTTCCTAAATGCTTGTGTTGTTTACAGAATTTTGCTTACTATACCAATTACAGGTTGCGTCTGCAGAAAGAAGTTTCTCCAAGTTGAAATTGATCAAAACTTATCTCTGTTCAATTATGTCACAAGACAAATTGAATAGATTGCTATATTGTTCATTGAGAAAAAAAAAATGCTCAAATAACTTGATTATGTAAACTTGATTGATATTTTTGCCTCTAAAATTACAAAAAAAAATAGTTTTTAATTGATTATTTAGAAAAAATTTAATTTTATTCTTTAATATGATATAAATATTTATTTATTTTTTGATGCTTTATTATGAAAAAAATAAAATTTGAATGTACACTACGTTTCGAGGGGCCTATTTTTACACTTCGATTCAAGGCCCCAAAACTTTAAATACAACACTGAATATTATCTATAAAATTAAAAACACGGTCAAATAATATTGATTGAAAAAATTTATTTAACAATAATTAATCTACACTGGCAAAAAAACCATGATGCATTTCTCTGTATCCGATTCTCCCCCAAGAAGGGGATGGAATGAGTAGTGCATCAGCAATCATATATTTTTCTTGGTCGAATGTATAAATACACATCTAATTTTTTTATTTTTTTATGGTGGCATCTTTAATTATATTTAATTCTATTTATACACTTAAAACTAATTATTTTCACACCATATTAACTCTTGGCCAGTTTTGGAGGTACATTTATTATGCACGTTTGTTGATGTGGATATTAGGCGAGAGATGTGCATTATCGAAATTCTCCAAATGACAAAATTGAAAAAATGACAAGGTGTTGGCATAAAAATTGGAAAGCAAGGATGCAGTGGACCAGAGAAGGAAAAGCTGGGAAGTGGTGTTTTCGAGGTGGTGTGCGTGGCCTATGTCTTGCAAGATCAATGCTCAAACAAGAACAACCTTCCTTCTAATATCATGGCCATCAAATTTGTGGAAGTTGATAGGGTCGACTCATTTTTGAATAAGAAAACACTGTTGACTCTTTTCCAATCTTGTCCCCCACATTATTCACTGTTTCGAGGACGATATCAACAATGAGAATGGTGTCCAAATGTATAATTTCTGGCTGGAATATGCCTCAAATGGTAGTTTGGTCGATCGGGTTAAAAAGTTAAGTCAAGAGTTATTTGAGGATGAAGTCAGAAAACACACTCGGCCTAATTTGAAGAGTATACGCCATCTTCGCATGCAAAGTTAAGTTCAGTGCAACCTCAAGCCTCACATCTTACTAGTGCAAGAAGATGCCAAGATCATTAATCTTGGGTTAGTGAAGAAGGTTGAATTTGTCATTTGGAGAGTTTTGGCAAACCACATTTCCCACCTAATGTCCACATCAGAGCAATTGCATAATAAACGCACCTCCAAAACTAGCTAAGGGTTAATATGGTGTAAAAATGATAACCAAGCAAGGTTAACGGTGTATAATAAAAAAAGGTAAAAATTTTAAGTGTGTATTTATGCATTAGGCCTATTTTTCTTTTTCCTTGTATATTTACATACACATGCACACAACTTTTATATACAATTATTACTTAAAATAATATAGACTTCATAATGCTCATAGGGTCAAAAAAAAAAAAAATGCCTTCCAACACAGTTTATAATATTTTATTTTGCGATATTTTAGGTACACAATTTTTTGTAAAAAAAATATCTATTCGTAAATTATAGACACCATTGAAAGTGTTCAATGTGTTTAACCAGTGCACATCTAAAGGATGATAATAACAGGTTCTCATCATTAGCCAAAAATCAATAACAGCGCCAAAATCACGAGACACACAGTATTAATTAGTTAAGGAAACATTAACACAGATAATTTGTAATGCCCAACCTTAAATCCTAGATACACCAACAGATCTGTTGAAAGCAGTCGCTTAATAGTACCAATTCAGCTCTAATAAGCAGTGATCGGTTCTAATCATTCATAGCTGTTTGAACTCAAGGTAATTAGTGAACTAAACGGGGTTTCTCAACCTACTGTATCAAATCAACCTCTGCATCTGTTTCCCCATCTATCACCCCTGTCTCTGCTTCTGCTTCTATCTGGCCTGGTTCTTGGCCATCTGTATCAGAGCTTTGCTTATGCTGTTCGTCAGGGGTCGGAGTTCCAGCCTGAGATGCGCTGCCAGTTGTTATTGCTGCATCGGTATCCATTGGTGCTGCTGAGGCTTCGAGATCAGCTTTGCTTGCGTCACCGTCAGTCTCACTTGCAGGCGTCGCAATCTTGGAGGGAGGAAAAAACCGGAGAGGGTGAAAAGCATTAGAAGAAAAAGAAAACAAGAGTTTGAAATGGGTAATTTCTGCGCCCCAAGTTTTAAGTTTCTTATGATTATGAGAAACTGAAGCAACCGTTGGTAACATGGTGAAAAAGCAAAAATAAAAAATGACTGTCGAAGGTTGCATGCATATCATCAAACTTCTGGAGTCTGGCTTGGAAAATTATCAAACTGCTGGAGTCTTGACTTGGAAAAACACAAACCCGACAAGTAGATCACTAAAACACATTACAGTTGATGGATTCAGCCGCATGCAAGTTGACTTTGAAGGAGTGTAGTAACTAATTATGAGTTCCGGCAATCAAATATGTAAGCAACGTAAAATTTTTCCTGCATTATGAATTGCATCGGCAAACAAACTTTTAATTTATTAGGTCATTTTAATCAATCAAGCTAAAAAGTCTAGGTAACCACATGCCTCTGAGACATTTCATCAAAAACCCTCCTGGCATCCATCAATGTCTTGACATTCCCCTAATCACAGCTTTAAGGATGAAAATTTTCTCGCGTTCCTCCCAAACAGCATAGCATATATACATACACATGAACAAACACTGATTTATTATTGCGGACAACTCCACCTAGTAGATTAAGTCCGGTTTTGTTGTTGTACGCAATATATAACACCTTCATGTATATGATAATATTAGTTGAATGTCAATCTGTTCCTGTACTATCAGGGGGAAAAAAGAGATTGCAACAACAACAAAAGGCAAAATTAAATCCCACCAAAGGTGATCCAGAAAGAGGCTGCGGGGATTCTGGTGGTTGAGATCAAAGGTGGTGGATTATAGTGGTGATGTTTTTTGGTGAGTGGAAAAAGAGAGAAAGGGGTTGTGGGTTTGGGACTAAAGCACTTGGGCATGGTGGTGAGGGCTGGACGGATCTTGGGGGAGGGGAGAAGAGAGAAGGTGGTGGTGGTGGGAGGCAATGGTGGTGAGGCAAGGCAGATTGGGGGGGGGGAGAGAGAGAGAGAGAAGGGGGATCGTTTTGTTGGGTTCTTTGAATAGGGACACAACTCATCATTTGCCAATAAGATCATGGGCATCTCCATCACAACAAATTTCACTAAAAGATCTATTAACGCCAATAAGGTGAAAAAAGCTGGAGAATAGTCTTGTCCATCTTTTTGTATTGTCTTTATGAGCTAACCTAAAATAGCATAACTTAAAATGCAAGGAAGAAATGCATTTTTTAAGCCAAAAATCCCAGAGTTTGTTTTGCTCATTCTCTTTCTTCCCCCACCCAAGAATGAAAAAAGAAAAAGAAAAAAGCATGTGGGTGTTTGGATAAATGTTATCTTTTTTCTTTTCTTAAGAAAGCATTCAAGGATTTGCTACAGAAGGGGAAAAAGGGGGCTTACAAAGGTAAGAAGAATTAAGTGTGAAGCTTTCTAGCTTTTTTGAAACCACGAAAGGTGGATGGATGAGTTTTATGAAATTCTAAACACACCCTTAGAGAAAATACATAATTATAAGGATCGTCACTCTATACATACAAAGCCCTCCATCTTATTGAGACTACAAGTTACCCTCTCACAAGATTTCTCCTTCTCTCTGGCTCACCTGGTTACCCACGCTTTCCTCTTCTATTGTTCATTGTCTCCAGTCTCTCCCACATGATCTAGCTATGTTTTTGTTCTCTCTGTAGATGGCAGTTTATATAAAGTGTTATGGGGCTTCTAGTTATGGTTTTTTATGAAGGGGATTTTAGTTGTTCATGCTTTTAAACTTCAAAATAGAAAATGGAGATAACTAGAGAAAACATTAGAACCAAGTAATATACCATGCATCTTCTCCGAAAAATACCTGCATGTGCTTCAATGATGACAAACTCCCCCTCCCCCTTTTGGACTCAATGTTCTTGTTTAGTCGTCACTCAGAAACCATTTGAATATTATACTTCCTAATTCAAAAATGTTGCTTAAGTTAATTTACCCATAAGACCAAACAACTTTACCCAACACCAGCATTTCAGTGTGGGGTTGTCATGACAAACTTCTCCATTTTGGCCATAACAGAGATTATGCATCACCATCACTTCGGCCATGGTCAGCCTCGAACACATTATCATGACCCACAACCAATGATAATAGATTTGGATTGGCTCTTGCACCATTTGAAGTACCACAATTGCTCAACAAGTAGTTGAAGCAAATTTTTGGACACTTAGAACCAAGTAATACACCAAGAGTGTCCCTAAACACTATAAACATGGAATTGGGCAGATTAGAAACTCCACTACTTGCAGGTTTTCATTTAAATTAATACAAGTAAACATTCAAAATTAAGACAGATCAGAAAACTCAAATTTCAATGAAGTACCTGAGATTCTTCTGCTTGGTTTGCAGCACCTTTTGTTTCTTCCCTTTTAGCACGTTTAGACCTCTCACTAGGTTTAGTTTGGTATTTGGAGCGCGCATCAGGTGGCAAAAGTTCAAGGGGCACAACCCCTTCAATACCATATTCAGTGAACTGCAAGGAAGATGGATCAGTCTTTATTCTAGGGAATTTTGCCATGCACGACTGGATATCAATGCCTTGCTGGAAAAATATATCATACTCTGGAAAATCCTTCCAAGTCCTGGCGAGCTGAAAATCGGAGACCTTTCCAGCAATAAACCTGCACCATAAATGCACAAAATTTTGGTGCAAATGAAAGTGCATGCTGTGAAATATGCTGGTCAATAATTAGAATATAATTAACAAGGAGGAAGGATTTAGAACAAGATAATGATGTGATTCATCCTTCACAAAGGCATATAACTTGGAAGAAACATCTGGGATATCTCCTGGTCAGAATCATCCATCTCAGTATGCAAAGAGAAAAACATAAACTACCATTGCCTCTTCTCCAAAGAAGCAAATATCAAAGACACAATATCATTATGAAATTAAACTACTTAAGCTCAGTTACATGATACTTACTAGGCTTCAGCTTAGAGACATGGAGGTTTGTGAGGGAAATTGAAGGATGGATACATGATAGAACAATTGTAACTGACTTTTGATCTTCCACAGCTACAAAAAGTTATGGTGTGATCAGAGGGGAAGGCAGTGATGGCACAGACCAATATCATGGGCTGGAATCATTCTCTTCACTTATCAACCTAACAACTTAAATTAGAGCCACCAAATAGTCATACAGGCTCTAAATTCAGACACATTTTTCCCCACTTTGATGTCAAAGGATCCAACTTCCCTTTAATCGTCAACATATGATCCATTTTAAATCATGTTCAACAGGTCTAAGGATGTTTTTTATCAATTGCCTATGCTAAATATTTAATACAAACTAAATCTATAGATTCATTTAGCTTTCCACGTTAATTTTCCGTGAATATATAGGGTATATAAGCTTCACGTTGCTTATTATCATTTTGCCAGGGTTATGGTTGCACTAAAACATGTTTTATGTTAACATTGAAGTACCAAGAAATTAAGTCTCTCAAACAAGTCACTAGCATAAAATAAAGCCATAAGTATCCATCTTGCGGTAGGATCAAAATAGGCATTGCATTAGTGCTGTTTAAATTAGCGTGAGAAATGAAACACCTCAGAAAAGTTTCAAAAGCTACATAAAGAACTTGAGAATAAACAAAAACAAAAACAAAAAAAAAGAATGAATATATCTAAATGTATTGAGACCTAATAAATTAATTAAACAGCCAATTATTATGCCAAATACCATTCTTGCTGTGCTTTCTTGTGTATCATGGAAATATTAGAACTATGGTTCCACCATGTTTTGTTTTAGTCCCGTAGAAAATGAAAGTTTCAACTGTTACAGAGGACACAAATGGAAATTTTGTTACTTGACAAGGCATAAAGTTCAAAGGAATTAAGGACAAAAGTAGAAGTAGGGTTTCCTCTTGAGGCATGTTATAAGATATGTCAGTGAAACAAATACAATCAGGAAACTATCATCGTACCAGTCACATAAAATTTGAACATAAGGTTAAAGAAGGGAAAGAAAGAGAGCAAAACTAACCCGATTGTTTTTGTGGTGATATTCTGCTTCTATCCCAGCTGATTCATCCATCTGCAGGATTTAATGTCATTACTAAATTTCAAAAAAAAAAAAAAAAAGAAATAGAAAGGGGATAAGAACAAAAACCCTTTTCAAAGAAAGGACAGAAAGGAATTTTATATTTTTAGTTTAACTTTGATGGAGGATTGTAGGTGCACTGACATCTTCTGCCAAGGGTTTCCAATATTCTGTGACAGCAGGAGTGCGAACTCGTTGAGCATCAGTTAAAGCATTCTGGAAATGTAAAGAACTAGGCATGAGGATACTAGATTAGGATCTATAATTATCCAAGAAATAGTATGAAGACGGGAAAGAAAGAGAAGAAAGTAAAAGATACCAAATCTGCTAGGGGTATGTTGTTTAGAGATTAAAACATCTTTTCTCTTCATGAAATTGGATGGAGTAATTATGACTAAAAAGCATAGATGCTTCTAAGAAGGTACTGTGCCCAAACAGACACACATATATAACACACAGGAGCTTGTCAAGCACTCCTAAACATGCATTATGTTTGTTTTCTTCTCTAATCTTTTGGAAGCAGAAACACCTCATATACCCAGACAAATACTTCGATTAAGACATATGTCCATCACTTTAGACGTGAAGCACGTTGCAGTATTATGAGAATAACTTGAGATCAAATGATAAATAAAAACATTATGGTTTTGTACCTTCGATTAGTTTTTCCAACTAGGCTTAAAATAAGTTTTGTCACATACTCTTCATTTCTGGATGTCAGATAATTCTTACAAATCTTCCTTTGCTTTTACGGACAGACTTAGTAGGAGATCAAAATTTTGCTAAAGGGCTTTAGTTCATTTTGCATACAGATTATATGTCAATGTCACATTCTTTTTTTTTATGTTAAAAAAGTTGTCTTCGAGTATAAGATAATAAGATCAGTAAAAGCAGTGCATTTGAGGGCCAATGAAGAATTAAATAGGAGTTTATATCCGAATCTGTAATTGGTTATAGTTTGGGGGGTTAAACTGTAATTATCTAAAAGTCTTCATTGGGATATCCGCCCACTATTATAAATAAAGGGCATGGGGTGTGTGTGCATCAGAATTCATTCTCATTCTCTATGTCGAGTGCAATGTGTGAGAGGAAAGATTTGTGTACAAGAAAGTTCCTTGTAATCCCCAAGAAGACTGTATTCGGGTGGGATAGAAAAGGAAGAGAGTGATCAATCATGCTGTTGTACTGATCGGTTTCTAATTAAGATAAAGGCTGCTCTCAAGGTGATTTCAAGGCTGGATGTAGGGTTGCTTTCAAGCAATCCAAACCAGGATAAACTGTTGTCTTGTGTTTGTGGTTTGAATGTTTCATTTCTGTTTTCATTCATTTAATTTTGTTCTTACAATTTCAGTTTCTTATTTCCGTTGTTTTGGTTAGATTTCGGATGAAGAGTTGAGAGAATTGGCACTTGTAAACATTGTTTGAGTTGTCAAAAGAGCTCCTAATCATAACATTTTATATTAATTTGTTTCCACTTTATTAAAAAGAAAGGCTAACCCCATGATAGTGTCTGGAAACCTACACAGTCTTCGTTCTCATAATTTATTAGTTTAAACATGCCTACAATACTTATTAAAAAAGAAGCATGCTTATAATTTCCCTTGCCCCGTCCCTTTATTGTCATCTAGCAAGAATATTACCTGCTGCATTATAATGACTCTCATTTGTACCAAATGGAACTTATTCTAAATATACTCTATTCATCTAGGCCCTTGCATGACATAGGGAGAATAACGGAGTGGCATTTTGGTGAATTAAAAGCAAAAGGGTAGGTCAATTTGTAATAGGACTTTCAAAAAGATTTCACAAATTGTTTCATTTATTATTTATTAGATTTTGTAATATTTGACAACTTAATTTCATTTTAAATTTTGCAATAATACAAGCGTAAAGCATCTATGATCTGCAGGAAAGATTTCAGGGAGAAAAGAAAATCCTCTCTCAATTCTCCCCCCCCCCCCCCCCCCCCCCCCCCGCCCCGCCCCCCCCCCCAAAAAAAAGGAAAGGAAAAGCAACAAGGAATCAAGGATAGATCCCTTCACAATTCACAGTATAAATTGAAATCTACACCATTGAAAGGACTTTTGGTCCTTGTAGATCATCCTTGTGGATCCTCCACATAACACAGAAGATCACTGCGTTCCAAACATGCCTCAAACATCTCCTTGGACAAGCACAACCACAAACACACACAAAATGCAAATGCAAATCTAAGGCTGGATGACCTACTGAACATCAGAAAATAGAGTATATCGAGCTCCAAATGCCCATAGTCACTATACAAGACAACCAAGTGAATCCAGAGCCAAGATGTACATGCAGCATTATTCTTCAGTCGCAAAAAGACCCATAGATTAAATAACAGCCAAAGTGTAAAGATTAGAAAACATACAGGATTCTGATCTGCCCATTTCCACAACTGAGAGAGTTCTTTGTTTCCTAATCTCCACCGTGGCCTACTGCAGAAAGGAAATAGAAGAAATATCTTTTTATATTTTTTTTTAAAAAAGGAATCAGAAGCAAATTAAACACTAGAGTTCTAATTCTTTTAATATTTCTGTTTCTATCCCCCCCCTTCGTGTGAAAGATCTGTCATGCAGTAGAAAATCAGATTCTTGTATAAACCAGAAAATTCTTGGACTCCAACTAGGTTCAAAGATGGTGATTCAGAAATATAACAAACGGAATGCAAGGCCCAGGTTGGACCTTCTAGTCATCATATATTTGCAAAATCTACATGATTTTAGACTAATAATATCAGAATGATCCAATGCAAAGCAAAACTTGAACTAAGGCTTGTGAAAGCAGATCACTGGGGGAGGAAAATATAAATCTTCTATTAAGCATGTCAGTTGTAATTCTTTCACCTTAGACATCCTTTTATCAAAACACATGAATGACTGCCCCTTACAAGCACAGACGTGCGCATAGGACATGGCATGAGGTGATCATGCTAACATGATAACTATTGAAAAGATTAGGACATTACAAAGAAAATGGATATCTTATGTGTGCGTGTGCACGCGCACATGTGTGAAAATAACTTGCACTAAAATAAAAGAAATAAAGTGTTTTTAAAAGCTCTGACTATTATATTCTAGAAAACTATTATTGTCAAAAGTTTTGGAATGAAAGATACTTAAAAAGTTTAAAGAAGAGAGGACTAGTAAATATTAATCTACATTGTTTATATTTCACAATTGATTCTTAACTTATTTAAACTTATAATGTATAATTTATTTAAAAAAATATTCCATGATACACGTCTCTCAACTGTTTGAAAAGTAACAGGTAGTGAAAAAAAATTATAAAATTTATAAGACAAACAAAAAAAAAAAAAAAGCAGAACAAGTTTACATTAGTATATGACTTGCATTTGAAGGTGCCCCACTAGTAAAGTTGTCGAACACAACACGACACATATTTGTGCTAAACCACAAATTAAGACTGCACGTATTTATATGATTAACTGACAACAAAGAGACTAATTAAGTATGATGAATACCGTTTTTTTGTTCCAACAAGAAATGATTTATTCTCAATTGATGGCTTTTCAAATGGTGGGCAACCATCACGTTTCCACCAAACCTACAAACTCCAACAGGGCAACAAAGTGAGCTAGAAAGTAGATACAAGATTGCAAAGAGATGACTGTAACTAGTACAAACACGTAAATATGAGTGAGAAAGAGAGAGTACCCAATTCCTTTCCCGTTCTAGTATGTGCTCAATGCTATGAAGAAATTCGCTTCCTTTAGGTGGAGTCATTTCAAGAAGCTTCTTTACCCGCTCCTCACAAGATTTTATTTCTTCCTTCTAGAATAACAAGCATTATCTCATTAATCATATTTGCAGAACTAAAAGAATAGATCTCTATAGATAGTAAAATTATCACGTTATATTTGCCCTTCTCCATTCCAGAACCATTAAGCTTATGCCTAACAGTACTTACAAGACATAATTAAATTCTCACTTCTCAGAATAAACATGCAACTGAACAAGACAACATAAACAACAGCCTAATTTAACAGGTTTGAAAACATGCCAGACATCCATTGAGTTGAGTAAAATGCAAGTCAAATTATTTCAAGGTTGGGTGGGTAAGGATAGGGGTGTGCACGGTGCGGTTTGGGCAGTTTGGGAAGGATTTAATAAGCCAAACCGCATGTGCGGTTTGGCATTAAACCAGACCACGCGGTCTGGTTTGGTGTGCACAAACCGCACCAGACCGCACCGCACCGCATTGCGGTGCGGTCTGGTGCAGTTTCCGCGGTTTGGTGCTTCTTTATTGTTTCATTTGGTGTTTCCTCTACTAACTTATAAATTTTTAATTAAAACATAAAAATCAATGCATAAAATCATAATTTTTAAATTTTTATAGTATCTTGGAGTTTAAAACTAAAATAAGTTACTATCTAATAAAAAATGCAAATTTAAAAGTTTTAAATCTACAACATAACCACATGCTCATAATATAAAAATAACACAAAAATCCACAATATCATTCATGGTCAAGAAAGTATATATTTTTAATTTTTAAATTATTAGATATTTTTAATTTTTTTTATTAATATACTACTTGGCCGGTTTGGTTTTAACCGAACCAAAAAAATCACAAACCGCAAACCGCATGGTTTGAGAATTTCTCAAATCGTGCCGAACCGCACCCCCAAAAAACCACACGGTTTGGTGCAGTTTAGTGCGGGCGGTTTCCGCGGTTTGACAGTTTTTTTGCACACCCCTAGGTAAGGAAGTTGTAAGTTACGGAGGGACATGAATTCTTGAATGCAATCTAGTATCACAAGAAGATTGGTATTAGAAAACGAAAAATGAACATGTCAAGCCTTTATCTCACTATGCGCGATGGGCCAGTCATTTCTATCGATGGATTTATCCTTTGCAAGGCCCTTATAACTAACCGTCTACCACCAAGTTGTTCTTGGTCTACAGGAGCCTCTGTTTTTTCTCATATGATCAAACCATCTTAATTATGTCATGTATTTTATCTTCAATAGGAGTCACTATGACCTTATTACACATAACCGCATTTCTAATTTTATATTTTCTTGTATGAACACATCACTTTTAACACCCTCATCTTCGTTAAGCTCATATTTTGCACATGTCAGTGCTTTACTACCCAACATTTTGTGTTAGAATATATTTGTATTTCCCGTAGCTTATTGTGTTTCATTCTATTTGTAGTTTATTTGGTACATTTAGTTGTTATACATAGTGGTACAAGTCCTATAATGCATTTTGATCCATGTATATATCTTGGCTTGATAGATGAATAAAACATAACATTCTCTTGACATTTTATCAGAGCCTCAGGGCTCTCTGGATTTTCTCGCTAGTTCTTCTCCACCAGTGAGAATAGTCGCTTCCATTACCACTGTAGCAGATCGCGGCCACCATCGGCGGATCTCCTCACTATCGGCCACCCTTGCATCATCAACCGAGACCGCCGCCTCTTTGACTGCGCCCGCCGCCTCCAGTTGAACGTGAGGCACCAGATCCGACAGATCTGGTGATGCCGACCTCCGATCTCCGTCTTCAATGGTCGTTCCACATCATCCACTCCAGATCCGATGTTAGTGTTTCGTCTGTCGCAGCCGCCGCCAACTGACGCCATCGCCACTACCGCAACAGCAGTTGTCTTCTTCTTTGCGTCCCCTGTCGCTCCCAGCCACTAGATCTCTTCCTTTGCTCCACCGATGGATGACCCTCCAACTTTCGATGTTGTCAACCCCGGTAATGTTGTTAGTCCCAATAATTTCGTGCTCATGGCTGAATCGGTGAATCATTCTCATTCTGATGAGTTACAAAATCTTCGTGTTTCATATAGACTAAATGGAAAAAATTACCTAAAGTAGTTGGTTAAGACTTTCCTTAAGGGAAAGGGACTACTCAGTCACTTGTTAGGTACTGGACCATAACTATTTACAGCATGGGATGAGCATGACTCTATGGTTATGGCATGGCTTTGGAATGCTATAGAGCCAGAAATTAGTGATACACGTATGTTCTTGTCTACTGCACAGGAAATTTGGGATACCACCCAGCACACTTATTCCAAGAAAAATGACTCTGCTCAGATATATAAAATTAAGGTTAAACTAATGGCTATTAAACAAGGCAATTTGTCTGTTACAAAGTATGCCAATTCACTGAAAAATCTCTAACAAGAAATGGATCGCTATCGTTCTCTTCCTATGAAGGAAAAAGAAGATGTTACGCTAGTGCGTCTGTATATTGAAAAAGACCGTATCTATGATTTTTTAGTTGGCCTCAGGCCGAAGTTTGATCCAAGTACGGGTGCAAATATATGGAAAGGAGGAGTTACCATCGTTAAATGAGACAATTGCTATTGTCAGGGCTGAAGAAAGTCAACGCAAATGTGATGCTTATGGATCCAAGACTAGAGGGTTTTGCACTGGTCATACAAGGTACTAAGGGTACTCTCACAACTAAGCTTAATCATTCTCCTCCAACAAGTAAGAAGCCTAATCAAAGACGACAAAATAGATCCAATCTGGTATGTAATTAGTGCAAGAAGAAGGGGAATGTTAAAGATGAATGTTACAAGCTTCATGGCAAGCCACATGAGACTGATAAGGGGTTTATTGGACAACGAAAGGGCAAGCAAATGTATCATTATCAAGGGAAGTTCACCAACCCAGGGAAGAGAATGGATCTCATGAGTCATCTACTTCTGCAGGGCTAGGTAGATAGGATATTGAAAGGTTGAAGACTCTTCTTAACATTCTCAGTTCATCTTCTCTTAATCCAGGTGCTTGTTCCTTTGCTCAGTCAGGCATGTGCATAGTTCTGAAAGGCGCGAGGCGCAAAAGGTCCTGGAGCCTGAGGCGCGAGGCGCACGAGGCGAGGCGCGCCTTTGCGAAGCGAGGCGCACCTTTTAGGAAAAAAACTCAAAATCTTGTAAAATCATAAACAACTATCAAATTATCAATAATAACACATTCATATCATTCATGATTCATTATCTTCAAATTCTATAAACTAACAACATCAAAGTTAATTCATTCATCATGCAAATTCTAAACTAGAAACATCATCAAAGTTCAAACTTAAAGTCTTAAACTTTACCAAGTACCAATTATAATGCAAAGTTCTAAACAAACACATAAACATTACAAGTCCACAATCAATATAAAAAAGTTTTTTAATCAATCATCATCAAGGAGATCATCAACATCAAGGTCAATATCTTCATCATCCCCTTCAATCACCCCTTCATCTTCTTCTTCATCTCTCAATTCTTCTCCCTCTTCCAAGTCTTCATCATCTTCGGTCCCTGCCTCACTTTCCTCCTCTTCAATCTCTTGAGTTACTCGCCGCTTTGAAGTCGAAGCCGAAGTTGATCCCAATTGTGATCGAGTTTGTTTAGTTCTAAATTGATAACTAGGCTCTCCAACTCCTGTAGCCGCAGCAACATTACTCCATGTCAACCCATCCCCAATGTCATTTGGAAAAACAGTTTCATCATCTTTATCATTCTCCTCATCAAGTTTTCCAGTCAACCATTCATTGCTTTCATCAATGTCAGTCAATATGATAGGGTCAATGGTATCACGCATTTGATATCGACGCCTCAATGCTCTATTGTATTTCACAAACACCAAGTCGTTTAAACGAAGTTGATCAAGCCTGTTTCTCCGTTTAGTATGAAGCTGCAACAATTTATGCAAAAACATACTAAGAATAAGTTACATGAAATAAACCAACTACTAATAAAAATTGTAAGTGTATATGTACAATGCACTTACATTTTCAAACACACTCCAATTACGTTCACACCCAAATGAACTACAAGTCAAACTAAGAATTTTAATTGCAAATTTTTGCAACGTGGGTGTTGACATTCCATTTCAGCCCACCATTCAGCTGTCCAATAAAATTCATGGGTTAGTTATTATCTATTATCTAGAATGATTATATATATAATGTAATATATATATATATGTACCTGGTGATTTCTCAGCTCTCTTTCTAATAGCCATATAGTTTCCAAAGAACCCATCTGCATTGTTATACATCGAAAGCTCAGCATCAATTTGGTCTTGAACCTTTATATCTGGATTTAACTTTTTAATGCATTCATATAAGCCATTCATGATCTCTGGATCTATATGTTCAGCCTTGTAGAAATATTCTGGGTTCAAGTACCAACCAGCTGCGTGCAAGGGGCGATGAAGCTGAACATCCCATCGATTATCAATAATCTGAAAAATGGGTACATACTTCTTTTCATCCCCATTAAAAGAGTTAGCAATCGCTTCTTTGGCCCTATCCATGGCCTCATATATGTATCCCATAGCAGGCTTCTTCTCACCATCCACTAAGCGCAATACACGCACCAATGGACCAGCCACCTTTAAAGCAAATACAACATTGTTCCAAAATGAAGGCATCAAAATCACTTCTACAACCTTTTTAGCCCCCGCTTCTTTTACCCACTTGCTTGTCATCCACTCCTCGGAGGTAAACATCCTTCTAAGGTTGCTTTTCAGACTATGCATCCTGCCCAAAGTGATAAAGGCAGTTGCAAACCGTGTTTTTGCAGGCCTCAACAACTCTTTCTTGTCAGTAAACCTTCTAAGCATGTTTACTAGACCCGAACGAGTATAGATATAGCTATTCACCATAACAGCTCTCTCAAATGTCTTCTTCATATTAGGCAACTTGAAAATATCTTCCAACATTAAATCCAAACAGTGCGCTGCACATGGTGTCCAAAACAACGTAGGATATTTTGCCTCCAAAAATCTTCCTGTTATTATTTAGAGTGAAATTAACAAGATATTAGTAAATAATAAATATCTAATGAATATTCAAATTGTTCTATTTATAAACATAATACAAATTACAAAAATAAATTTCATACCTGCTAAAACATTGTTTGAAGCACTATCGATGACCACTTGCACCACATTTCTTACTCCAATCTTTTCCACACATTTACTTAATAATTGAAACATCTTTTCCCCAGTCTTTGAATAGCTAGAACCATCAACAGACTCCAAGAACATACTTCCTTTAGGAGAATTGACTAAAAAGTTAATCAATGTCCTTTCCCTCTTGTCTTTCCAGCCATCTGACAAAATGGAACATCCATATTTGGCCCACGCCTCTTCATGATCTTTCATCATTTCACGAGTGGCTTCCACTTCTTGTTTGAGAAGAGGAACCCTGACTTCATGGTAACTAGGCGGCTTCACACCCGGACCATACTGACCAACTGCTTCTATAAATACTTTAAAACTGTCATATGTCACTGCATTGAATGGAATGCCTGCATCATACATCCATCGTGCAAAGCTTCTACAAACTCGAGCTCTTAACTCTTTTTTTGCAAAATCATGCTCACCCAACCTTGTTTGCTTTCCTTTGCCCTTGCTTTTCAACACATTAACTTCTGGGTCTTTAAAAAAAACATCAAGTAGACCTTTTTGTGTTGGCCCTTTAACACTACCAGTACCGCTTCCACTTCCGGTAGATACATTGGGTCTTTTTCTACTTTGAGGCAGCGGCTCATCATCATCATCATCATACCCTTCACCAAATTGAATATCATCATCTAACGATGCTATATTTAGCTCATCCCTGTTATTTTTCTTCTTTTGCATGTACTCTCCAATCTCTTCTTTTACTGATGGAGGACATTTTGGACAAGCTTTAGTATTCCTAAAACCGCCCACAAGATGTTGTTTCGCCCGAAATATACCACCTTTTGTTACTTTACGACAAAATTTACATGTGGTGGTATTTCTATCATTAGGATCAGCTTCAAAATAATTCCATGCCGGGTCCGTTTTGGAAGTGGTTGACGACATTTATTGGGCTGTTGCAACACAGTTCCAATTTCATCAAAATTCTCCTAATTATAGAAATAAATTATAAAGACTTAAAAGCAAATTTCAGCAACCAGCTGCCAGCAAAATAAATTAAGCAAAAATGCAAGAAATAAACAAATAAAATACAACTAAAGAACTTACAATATGAAATTATGAATATAGGAGAAGATGTGGGCAGCGGCGGCGGCAGCTTTAGGCCCTTAGCAGCTTCAACTTGAAGAGCTCAAGAGCAGATGAGAAGAGGCGAGGAAGAGAGGAGAAGACCGTGGCGTGGGCAGACTCAGTAGAGGAGAATAGAAGAAAGGGTGCGGCTGGAGTCTGGAGAGGAAGATCGAGCAAGCAGCGAGCTGGAGAGGAGAGGAAGAGAGGAGGCAGGCGCGACAGAGAGGAAGAGGAGGATCGGGCTGGGGCTGGAGAGAAAGAGAGGAGGGGGTCGCAGCTGGAGAGGAGAGGAAGAAGAAGATCGGGCGAGGGCGAGCTGGAGAGAAGAGGAAGAGAGGAGGCAGGCGCGGCCGCGCGGCTAGGGCTAGAGAGGAAGAGGAAGAATGGAAGATCGGGCGAGGGCGAGGGCGAGCGAGCAGCGAGGGCCAGCGAGCAGCGAGTTGGGAGGAGAGGCAAGCACGGTAGATGCTATAGTCGGGAGGAGTGAGGAGCGAGCAGCGAGCTGGAGAGGAGAGGCAAGTGCGGCTGGATGCAGTCGGGAGGAGAGGCAAGCGCGATTGGGCTGCAAGATTTAAGTAGAAAACCTTAGTTTCATGAGGCGCGCCTCACGCCCCAGCGCCTAGGCGCGCAAGGCGAGGGCCTCGCCAAAACCGCCTCGCCTTGGCCAAGGCGAGGCGCTAAACTGGCACCTTAAGGCGCCTCGCGCCTAGGCGCGCGCCTAGGTGCGCCTTTGATAACTATGGGCATGTGACTTGTTTCTCATGATTATAGTGCCTCAAATCCTACTTCATGGATAATTGATTATGGGACAACAAATCACATGACTTTTAATTCAACTTCATTCTCCACTTGTACCCCTTGTTCTAGTTCCCGGAAAATTCTAACTGCTGATGGTTCTTCTATTACTATGGTCGGGATTGGTGATATTCATCTTAGTCCTTCACTTGTACTCAAAAACATGTTACATGTTCCGAAAATCACCACCAATCTTGTCTCAGTGTATCATCTTCTTCGTGATACAAATTGTGTCCTATTTTTTCATCCTAATGGTTGTGTTCTTCAAGACCGATGTTTGAGGAAGAAGATTGGGAGGGTGAGAGAAAGTAATGGACTCTACCTTCTTGACATCACCAGTAGGATTGGCGAGTTTGACAAGATTCGTGGCTCTACTTTGTTGTTGTCCCATAGTTCTACCTTGCATCAGATTTTGTTGGAACATCATCGTTCTGGTCACCCCTCTTTTAAAATTTAATGTTTCCTTCGTTGTTTAAACATGTAACTGTTGAGACATTACATTGTGATACTTATGAACTTGCTAAGCATCATCATGCATTCTTTCCTCCTAGTATTACTTGCTCTTCTAAGCCCTTTTATCTTGTTCATGCTGATATTTGGGGACACGCGCCTATACACAATATCTGGAGTGCCACATAGTTTGTCACCTTCATTGACGATAGCACTCGAGTCACATGGGTTTATCTACTTAAGAAAAAATCTGATGTTAGTGTGATTTTTCCCATTTTTCACAATATGATCAACAATCAGTTTGGAATCAAAATTAAAAAGATAAGGTTTGATAACACACGTGACTATTTTAATCATACATTATCATCTTATTTCCACACTGAAGGCATTATTCATAAGTCTTCGTGTGTCGATACTCCCCTAATAAAATGGGGTGGCGGAACGGAAAAATAGACACTTGTTGTCTACTACTCGTGCCCTTCTCTTTCAAACCAAAGTTCCTAAATATCTATGGGGAAAAGCAGTACTCACTTCGACTCATTTAATCAATTGCCTTCCATCCCCTACTCTTGGTAATCTGAGTCCATGAGACTTATTGCTCAATATTATCCTCAATTCACAACGTCTGTCTCCCTACCCACTTAGATTTTTGGTTGTGTTGCATTTGTTTATGCTCACCACCGTACCAAACTCGATCTTCAATCCCTTAAATGTGTCTTCATTGGATACTCATGTCATGATCCACATAGCAAGGAGGGAGAGATAGAGTAATTAAATGTAATAGGAAGGGAGAAAAAGCTATTAGCAGTATAGGCGGTAGAGTATGCTATAAGGGGGGTACAAGTTTGTTGCTGCTTAGGCGGGTTGTACATTCCCTAGCTGTAAGCGGTTAGCCGCACATGGGCAAGGAATCCAGCTATATATTCGGCTGATCCTTGCCACGGATGAGTATGAAAATATTCTAATAGAATTCTGACATTCTTTCCCTCATTCTCTCTCTCTCTGTTCTCTCTTCCTCCCTAATTTCTCTCCCTATCTTCATTCTTCCTCCTTCGAACAATCCACTGGACGAAGGAATTCCAAGTCAGGTCCTCGGGAGCTGACAACTCATTTACTCAAAAAGGGGTATAAGTGCTATCATCCTCCTTTTCGGCGAACTTTTATCTCTATTGATGTCACATTCATTGAGCATGAGCAGTTCTTTGCAAATCTTGGTCTTCAAGGGGGACCTCTTCCTCTGGAAGACCCGAATTGGCTTCATTCTTTTTCTCTCCCGAATGTAACTTCCTCTTCACAGTCTAACCCTAGTGTCTCACAAAGCAAACCTATATATGTGTCTCTACCTCTACCTCCTCCTTTAAAAACTGAACGGAGACCACCAATTGAATCTGTATACTCAAGAAGGAAACGTGTCATGAAATCTCTTAAGCATGCCCAGTCGTCTTAACTAGGCTCCGATCTTAGGGAAAACATTGAGGTGAGTGATTCTCCTTCTCAATCTCAATTCATTGATCATATTTCTGACTCCCGAGATCTTGATCTTCCTATTGCCCTCAAGAAAGGGAGTAGGAAATGCACTCAACATCCTTTGTCTCACTTTGTGTCATTTGAACGAATGTCTCCTTCTCACAAGAGTTTCCTTTCCCATCTTGTCTCGATTAAGATTCCTCAAACCCTGTCTAAGGCGCTAGAAAGTGAGAAATGGCGGCATGCCATGAACGTGGAAATGGAAGCCCTGGAGAAGAACATGACATGGGAGGGTGTTGATTTACCTAAAGGAAAGAAATCGATTAACTGCAAGTGGGTATTCTTTGTTAAGTATAGAGGGGATGGATCATTGGAAAGGTGTAAGGCCCAACTCGTTACAAAAGGCTATACACAAACATATGGTGTTGACTACCATAATACATTTGCTCTTGTTGCCAAGTTGAATACTATATGAGTCTTATTATCATTAGCAGTGAACTTGGATTGGAACTTGTCCCAATTTGACGTAAAGAATGTCTTCTTACATGGGGACCTTGAAGAAGAAATCTATATGGCTCGTCCACCGAGTTACAATCATTGTGCAAAAGGGAAAGTATGTAGACTTAAAAAGGCTCTCTATGAATTAAAACAGTCTCCTAAAGCCTAGTTTGGTAGATTCTCAAAAGCAATGTTGTCAATGGGATACAGGCAGAGCCAAGGCGATCATACATTGTTTGTGAAACACATGGGATCAAGGGGTGTGACTGTCCTTTTGGTCTATGTGGACAATATAATAGTTACGGGTAATAATGAAAAGAAAGAGAAAAACCTAAAGGAATACTTAGTAAAAGAATTTGAAATTAAGGACTAGGGAAGACAAAATACTTCTTAGGAATTGAAGTGACACAGTCTAAGGATGGAATCTTCATATCACAACAAAAATATATTCTTAACCTTTTTACCGAGACTGAGTTGACACTCCAATTGAGGTTGATCACAAGATTGGTGATGCTACTGGTGATAAGCTTGTTGATCAGGGACTGTATCAGAGACTTATTGGGAAATTGATCTACTTGTCACACACTCGACCTGACATTGCTTACACTATCAGTGTTGTGAGCCAATTTAAGCAAAATCCTAAGAAAACTCACCTTCGAGTAGTGTATCGTGTTCTTCGATATTTGAAAACACATATGGGCAGAGGAATTTTATTCAAAAAGAGTTCCAATATAACTCAAGAAGCGTTCACTTATACTAATTATGCTGGTTTTGCTACAGATAGACGATCAACATCTGGTTATTGTACTTTTGTTGGAGAGAATTTGGTTACATGGAGAAGTAAGAAGCAATCTATTGTGGCCAGATCAAGTATTGAGGCGGAATTTAGGTCCATGACACTCAAAATTTGTGAGTTACTTTGGCTAAAAATCATTCTTGATGATCTCAAGATTAGGTGGGACGACCCTATGAAGTTATATTGTAATAATAAATCAACTATTAATATTGCCCATAATCCGGTTCAACATGATCGTACCAAGCATGTGGAGGTTGATCGGCACTTTATCAAGGAAAAATTAGATAGCAGGCTGATCTGCACACCATATGTTCCTTCTGCAGAACAGTTGGTTGATATCCTAACTAAAGGGATGTCTAGTCAAATATTCCAAAAACTTATTGGCAAGCTTGGGATGGTTAACCTATATTCTCCACCTTAAGGGGGAGTGTTAGAATATATTTGAATTTCCTATAGCTTATTGGGTTTCATTCTATTTGTAGTTTATTTGGTACATTTAGTTGTTATACTTAGTGGTACAAGTCTTGTAATGCATCTTGATCCATGTATATATATATATATATATATATTGGCTTGATAGATGAATAAAACATAACATTCTCTTGACATGTGTCATACAACAAGGTTGGTCTCATAGCTATCTTATAAATTTTTCCTTTTAGCTTTAACAAAATCTTACGGACACATAAAACTTTGGCACTTTTCCATTTTAACCATCCTGCCTAAGTTCTAGGGGCAAGATTCTCATTAAACTTCCCAACTTCTTAGATGATTAATCCAAGATATCAAAACTCAACTTTACTTAGTATGACTTGATCATCCAATTTTACCATAACATCATCCACACTTCTTTTTTTTTAACTAAACTTATATTTCATATATTTGGTTTTCAATTTGCTTCAGTTAAAACTTCTAGATTCTAAAATATTCCTCCATCTTGAGCTTAGTATTCGCATCTTCTTTTGTCTCATCCACCAA
Source organism: Diospyros lotus (assembly GCF_014633365.1). Classification (NCBI taxonomy): domain Eukaryota; kingdom Viridiplantae; phylum Streptophyta; class Magnoliopsida; order Ericales; family Ebenaceae; genus Diospyros; species Diospyros lotus. The sequence goes on along the minus strand of NC_068338.1, from coordinate 40,708,190 downwards.
CACAATGTCATCTGCAAATAGCATATACCAAAACACCCCTGTCTAGATATGTTTTATGAGTTCATCCATTACTAAGGCAAATAGGTAAATAATTAAAGCATATCCTTGGTGTAATCGAATTGTAATTTGAAAAGCCTCAGTATAGTAGTGCTGAATAAAAAAGGAGTTAGAAAGATCACTAACCATTGTTTCAGATGGCAAATCTTTATCAGTCTTCCCTGGTGCCTACAAGTAATCAGGTAAATAACAACAGCATTATATCTCATAAAAGAAAAAGCGGAAACAAAAGATGCACATAGTGAGCACTGAGCAGACACCTGTGAAAATTTATAACATCATCCACCATATGCATACAAGGAATTTGTACAATTTCCAAATGAAACAACAAAGATCAAGTGCAAGTTATTGCAAGTCTGCATCTAAAGCAGCACCTCTTAAGTACTTCTGCAAGCCCATCTCTATGTTGCAACGATGCTGTAGATTATTTACTCAAAAACTTACAGTTATTTATTAAGTAAAATTTAGTGTGTAATTTATTTTATGTTACTTTATCTATTAACTCCAACTATGGAGCTAATCACCTCAACACTTCTAATATTGAAGGTGTTCCTCCTATTTACAACCAGTCCCAAGGCCAAATAAAGGAAAGCTGCATTATGTATCCAACAGTTAGAGAAAAATTTGTCAAATTTTATATCATAAATTCTAGACAAAAGAGACTGGAAAGCTAGAATTTATATAGATTATCTCACCTAATGGGATAAACGCTTGTGGTGGTTGTTATTTACTTTATCTTATTCCATAAGTGATCTGACAGTTAAAATTTGATTCTAGAAAGGGCTCCAGATCTGACAGCCATTAATACTAACCTTTTTATGATCAAATCATAACCTAATATAAACAGTGACAGACGACCTCATAAAATGAAAGTGTATAGTGATTAGTATACTCTTTACTGCTGTAACAGTAATTATCACAGTCGTATCAACAGTGCTAATAAAGAAAAGGTGAAAAGAAAATGCAGAAACTTACCATATTGAGGATGCCCTTGCAATTATTTTTATACTAGAGAAGTTGGCCAGTCCAACACTTGTGGTCAGCATAATTCTTTTGACAAATTGAAAGTTTTTTCCAGATTTCCAGTATGTCATCAATTTATGTTTAATATAAAAAATCTCAGTTCAAATTTAAAACATTCAAATAATATCTATGCCAAAATCTTCTGTGAGGAGAGAGCTAGCAAAACTTGGAGCATAATATAATCTAACATCTCCATATATATACTCATCAAATAAACATGCATATATGTGCATATTTAGTTTTTCCTTACTCCTACACTTCCTTACACATTTTTATTTATTTATTTCTTATAACTACTGTCCTTAAGTAATTGGTCAACAGAAAATGAAATGAACATCACCACTGGAAATTCTTCACCAATCAACCATACATCAATTGTGTACGTTCTTTATTTTCATTCCTTGATTTCTTAAATGTGCACCACCTATTATAAGCAGATCCATGTTGCTATTTCAAACTTTATGCTTTACAAGAATACCTTTGGATGAATGCTAAAGCTTTTGTCATCTTTTTTCTTTTCTCCCATCATTATTCTTTAGGGGGCATGACATGAGATATAACAGCCTTATAAAAAACATAGTTATGGATAGAGATATTAGACAAACTAGAATTCATGTAGCTGACCCCACACCGAGGAATTAAGCCTTTGTGTTGTATTAATTTATTGGTCTGTGGTTAATGTAGAACAGACTTTTATATAAGAGAAATTATGGTTATCCAACAATACATCATAGAGATCTAAAAATTTATTGTGACACAAAAATCTAAGATTGGGAGTTTAAGGATGGCATTCGGATTGAATAACTTGAGGCTTAATGCTTATTTTATTAAAAAATTGAAAGCAACAGCTGCCTGGAATATCTGGAGGGTAAGATAAAATCACGCTTCATGCTATAATGAAGATATGACAGACTGGAGCCTAGGATAAATGGATTATGCTCAAGATGGTCATGGCTACAATTTGTGAAGCACAAGAAACCAGAAGGAAGAAGAATAAGAATGCATGAAACACTAAAAAGAATTAAAGAAGAATATGCAAACATATATCATTAAACAAACTCATTCCATTGTCTATTAGAAATGCACGCCCTCCATACTAAAAGAACAAGAAAAGTATTATAATGTATACAATTGCCTATCCATTCTTAGTCAACTGCTTCCAAGAAAGAATAGGATTCACAAGTTCATAATCAGCAATTCAGCACTTTGATTGAACAATTAGTTGAACATGCGTGAAGGTTTTCCCTATATACTCCTTCCAAGCATGGCTTATATAGAGTGGTTAAAACTTTTGTAACCTTCAGAATGTAACAATGATAGTAATCAAATTATACACAACATCCAGAACAATGAAAATAACCAAGTCGTGTAATGTGAAAGCCATTACCTTCAGATAATCAAATAAGATAAGGCATTGAACAAGAATATGGCGTCGGAAACTTGGATCTTTTAACTAAGTTAGAATGGAAGAAAAAGCACAAAAGTTAGAACACAAATAATCATAACCTCAGTATAAACTATACGTCCTAGAAGCTTTCTAATCCATTACAATGATCCTTACCTCTAAACCCATTAGTTTACTGCTGGTAAGATATTTTATACTGAAGGTGGCTGCCTCATCCTCAAGATTATTAGCATTACCCTCTTCATCACTTAAAGGCTGGGCTTCAAAGGTATTCAATACAACCTAAAGATCTCATAGTTCAGAATAGCATTCTTCCTGATACAAAATATCACTAGTCAATGTAGAATAACTCAAGCTTAAGATATATGTACCATTAAACTGGAAGTAAACTTCTGCCACTTGATCGGAGCGAGATTTAATGATACAGGGTTACAGAAGTATTCCTGAGGCACGTACAAAAAAATTAATTCATCAAAAGCTAAAAAGGTTACAGCACAAGATATTTTTCATACCATTAACTTATCCTGTTTAATAGAAACCATCTTGAACAAAGTTAATTGCAGAATTGGTTAAAATCAAAGTCCAGGCAATTTGAAGACTCTTTATCATGAAAATATGTAACAAATTAACTATTCAAATCAATTTGAAGACCAGGGATTATGGAACTAGCTTTGAAAGAAATGGATCTCGAAAACTATTGCTTTAAGGGTAAAAATGCTAGCAGCAATGAATACCCATATGCAGCTTCTTCTAGAAGACAAATATTTCAGCATCACATCACCAAGAAGGTCATCTTTTAGATTAAAGGAATATGGTATGACGCTCCTTCATCCTAATCAGGAATGATACCTTGACATAAGTTATATCCATCGCCATCCTTTAACAGTTGATACCTTTGACCAAAATGTTCTAGCTCAAGGAGAGGTGGTGATACTGTCTCAATAGAGCTTAGTTGCACATAAGAGGGTAAGCAAGGAATTCAGTGTCATGGAATTCAGCCACTCTTGGAGTATAGCAGAGGAGATAGCTAAGACAAGGCCCTGCATTTTGGGGACTAAATTATTAACAGCTTTTGTAAGGCATTGTTTACTGATCGTATGTTTTTTTCTATTATTTGATTTATATAAATATACACAGGGACCTTCCATATTCCTTTATGCATTGTCTCTCATCGTAGTTATACTATTAAGTCCTGTTGAACACGGTTGGGTGTTGTTGTTGTTGTTGGGGGGGGGTGATTAAGCATCAACCTCAGAAAAAAAAGAAGGCGAGAAATACTCACTAAGTTAGCCTTCTATCTGCTGACTACTCAACTTTTTTAGAATAACATCAGCATGAAATAAAATGGAAGACACATGGGTTCCCAGGCATGCAATCCTCTAGTAAATTACACCCATTTCATCTACAAATTACTATAAGCTGCACCTTACTAAAATGTATTGAATCGTTAACCATCAACTTATCTAAAAGCTTAATCTTATACAGGGAGTGGTCACCTTATTTTTTATATTATCATTTTCACTCTCAACATGCTCCCTCACATGTGGCCTGTCTCATCCCTAACTGAACTGAACATGTGCATCTATTTAAATATCGTGTTGACAATAAAGTTTCTAAGAGCTTAAGCTCATAAAGATGCGAAAAATTATTTTTAATATTTTTTTTCCTCTCAACAAAGTGTACTGCTCAAATTTCCCCAGTATTCATGCATGCATTATAACTAAAGCCTGCAAACCAACCTACCCTAGTTGCTTTTACTAAACAAGTCAGCTTGTTTAAGTTTTTGCATTTATCAGCTGCTGAACTGCAAGAAGCTCAGAGTATAACAGCCAAAATTAGTAAATAAGTAACATTATCCTGGCCATAATCACAGTTATCAGAAAATTCATTTCTAAGTGGGGAAGCATGCTTGTGTGTCACAGTTATGTTGTGACAACTACAGCTCTCCTAATTCGGTATGAATTAGAGAGGATGGCTAAAGAACTGTAGAAAGAAAGAAGAAGGAGATTGGAAGAGATAGTAAGAGAGGAAGAGAGAAAGTAGAGAGAATAGGAAACTGATTTTGATAGAACTTTTCGATAGCCGTTTACAGGAGGAGCCCATAGTTTATATAGTAGACTCTTAGGTGCTGCTATTTTGTCCTATTCTAGCCACCGTTACACCTGGCAAAACTGTCTAACAAACTTCCAGCTGGAAAATATAAAAGTTACAATTAATAGCAGTAAAGGAAACAGCTAAAACAACCCAAACTCCGCAGCAAAATTGGCCCAAATTTCGGCCTTCCTTTCGTTTTGTGACATTGTGTCAATAAATACGATACTCTTCTTAAAGTTTCAGGGAGATGTTCCCAAAACTTAAGAAAACCATCTGAATACTTTTTTAAGGAAATGTCACAACAAATGGAAACTCAAAAAGAAAAAAGAAAAGGAAAAAAAAAAACAAACACACACACACCCCACAGTAAACCAGTAAGAACTTACAAATTTCATTTGAAAACGTGCTGCTTTTTTCAGTTATTTTTCCATAAGTATGTAGTACTACAATATAGGGAAGTATTTCTTAAGGAATAATACAAGTGTTTCATAAGATTGCCAAAAGTTCATTCTTAGTATTACAGACGTTCAATCTAGGATAATATAATTCTTATCTAATTCTAGATTGTTTCCTCATTTTCTATCTTCCCTGTATTTTTAGCCATGTTTCCCTATTTTCTAGTCATGTTTCCCCTATCATTTCAAATGGATTAGCTAGAATGAAGATCAAGATTCTGGGACTGGATATTAAACCTAGTTCTCATGATTTTGCAATGGAATGAAAAATAATCCATGAAATACAAATATATATATATATCCCACTTTGGCACTACAGTGTTGTATGACTATAATGATGGATCATAAGACTAATAGACAACCTATTGAAGATATAAATATCATATCCATCCCACATATAGATCCAAGAAGCATGACCAACTCACCTGTAAACTCCAAAACGTTTTGTAGAAGTTGAAATCAATCGAAATGCCTTGAGAGGGGAAAGTGATAGTTAGTATAAAAGTTTTAAGGCAAAAGCTAAAGCTAATCTCACCAAATTAGACATGTGTGTGTGTGTGTGAGAGAGAGAGAGAGAGAGAGAGAGAGATTAAACAAAAAAATAAACAAATAAAATGAGAATAAGAAGCACAAGGATACCATCAGGGGCCTCTTTCTCATATTTTGTCTCATTTGATGTATTGAAAACTCCCTTGATGTTAACAGCTGTAAGAATTGGCAGAAGGGCATCATAACACATATGACAATAAAAGAGAGCCAAACACAAGTAGACAGCACAATTGAAAAATAACATGTACCTGAACGTTCTGACAATGGGAAAAAATGTGCAAGAAACATTATAATTCGCCCACAAAACACAACATCATTTGCCTACAAATTAAGTTTTGCAATGCATTAATAGAAACAGTGAAATGTTTATAACTTTGTAATATTACAGTGATCATAATTTTTGAGTTAAGACAAAACCAATCCCATATAACGAAAATAGTTCTGCCCTTCATGGTCAGAGGCAAGAGTAAAGGAATGGAAAACAGTAAGAACATGGTTGGCACTATCAGGAACTTTACAGAAAATCAACATATATTTACAATTTGCATTTAGAAAAGTAAAAACAGAAATAAAGAAATATCTTATATCTTAGACGAGCTATCTCTTTGAAGGGAAGAATTTAGTTGAGGGATAACCTTCTAGAGATCACATGGAAGAAGGGAATAAACAGAGACCTGGCCTCCTCGTGGATAGAAAGGGAGTGCATAGGGGCTGCCAAGCAGAGAGCTTGAAAGGATAGTTCCACCAACTAAGCCAAAAGGTGTCTCAAACATTCTCAATAGCAAGGAGTCTTTTACAACCAAGCCAAGTATGTGTTAGGTGATGCCAGCAAAGTGTGCTTGGACAGAGACTTCCACAATGCAACCATGGAGGTGCAATAAGCATTATGACTATACACAGGCCTGGCACAATGTCTTGGTACAAATTTGATCCATGAGGGAGACATTATGAAGATTTATATGCCACTCATGAGAATGGCACTCAAAAATCATCTATAGACAGCCACCGAGACTAGGTATATTCTATTGTTAACATAAAACGACTGGACATGTAACCTAACCAAACATTAAACATATACCCATACCATGTACCTTTGTTGCAGTTCCTAAAAAAGTTCTTATGTAATGTACACCAAAAGAAAAAAAAAGTACCATAAACATAGCAAGATTGTTTTATATAAATAATAAAAATGAAAACACTCAAATGCCAAAAAGGGGGAGAACATGTAAGCACAGAAAGCCCAAAAACCTACATGCAAAGATATGTCATCCAAAAACAGGAACATGAGAATGGTCCCCTTAATTCGATGAACTTGACACTCTATACCCCATTGTTGTTAAAATCCCTATTCAACGCGTACAATTTTACAATTTTACGCGTCAGAGACCCCCAAACGATTCAAATCGCATGCAAAATCAGAATTGGGGTAAAATCACATAAAATCGGGATTTTAAGTGGTAAAATCGCATAAAATCAAGATATAAAATCGTATAAGGATGATATAAAATTGCAAAATCGGAATTGTTGTTTTTATTAATATTAAATTATGACTTATGAGAATTTATAGTATATGAACTAATATTTGGAGTTTTGATTATGGATGGATGACTGATGATAAATGGACTTAATATTTAAAAATTTCATATTATTTAATATTTTTGAAATTGATAAATGAAGTAATTTTGAAATAGGTACAAGCATTTCATTTATAATAAGGAATAATCAGGTTATTAAATAATATTAATTCATTTTTTTATAAAATTATATTATTATAAACATATATTTACAAAAATTAAAAAGTATTTTTAATTATCTCTAAAATCTTATGATTTTACGATCCAATTTTATGAACCCTTTTTCAATCTCATTTAAAATCCTGATTTTAACTACCTTGATATACCCTAAAAAACACTACAATTAAGCTCGCACCATAATGACCACATGATGCAAACAAGAATGATTACTTTGCATATCTCAAACTCTTAGTAGGGCAGGCACAATAAACTTCAAAAAAGATAGCCAATATAACCCAACATGACAAAATTTGAGAAGATAAGGCTTCACGCTACTGTACAGTTCCCTCTTGCACAAAGAGCACCAATCAAACGTAAATAGAGTTAAAAGAAAGGAATCACAAAGACCAGGGGAAAACTTTTTTAACACATTTCCAAATTCTAACAACAATTTCATATAGCAGACCAAAGCAATTGACCAATCATAATAGCATTTGCAAAAATTCAAAAGTAGAAGGGTGACTTTTGGAAGCAAAGAAGACGGTGGAAAGGGGGACAGAATTGTTATACCTTTGACAGACGACGAAGAAGTTGGTTACATGTCCTCAACATCACAAGTTTTCCTCTTGCAAACAATTCTGGCTATCACATGCAAACACATGAAAGACAAGCAGGTGTATGTTGTCAACAAGTCAGTAAAAATATATGATTGTATACAGTCAACTATAGAGAATACTTGGTATAAAACCAAGGCTTCTCAAATAGCAATTACACAATCAAATTAACTAGAGAGAGTAGGAAAGGGAATAAACATAGAAATGACTACAAATAGCATACCTTCCCCAATATGTCTTGTTTGCTTTCTATATATCCAAAAATATCTTTGCAATTTCTCATTGTAGACATCTCTGTCAAATCTTCCAGCAGCTGGAAGATCATACCAGCTTCAACATGCTCATTCTCACAAAGATACAGCACAATGTCTACATGATAAGAATGAGGAGACAGAGTTAATTTCTCAATAATAGAAACTATTTGAAAAAATAACAAAGCTTTTCCACGTGATGGTATCACTGAACAAAAAGCAGAACAATACACTTAGTGAACTAAATGCAGTGCTCTCAGATAAACAAACACTTATAGATTACTTTGTAAATTCAATAATCTACTTCATTACTCTCACACACTTCATTTTCTAAGAACAAGATTTCTGGAAACTTAAGGGAAAGAAGAGATTGCACATGGCCTGTAATGGCCTAAAGAACCTTGCATTCACTAGAACAGTGCTGGAATGAATGGAGAGAATAACAAACAGAAATAGCACTTTTTCAGAAAGTCCAATGCAAATGTACATAATGAATGGTAAATGGAAAAAGGAAGAAGAAACTGTAGAAACATGTTCCTTTGACACTGTATGAGGCTCTGCTGCAGTAGCCCGCTATTTCACAAATAGTTTCTAATCCCTTTTCCACAGCACATAATCTAGCTAAGGTACATACTGTATCCCCCTTTTGGGGGGTATAATACTATAATATTCATTTTACCATGTCCATATATGAAGCCTAGATTTTTCTATCTTAAAAGGTGATTCACCCAAATCAAATATCATCAGATCATCTTAATAAAGCTATAACGGAATCACAGTGATCTAGTTCTCCAAGTTATCCTGATGATTATAGTGGAGTGAAAAAGACAACTAGGTGTCCTGAAATTATTACATTGCCTTTCTTGTCACCAAAAATATATAAATAAATTGGAAAAGTTAGAAAGTTTGGAAATTGGTTAGTTTCAAGCCAGATGCACTTAGCAACTTCCTGTTTACATTTTGGTCTTAGAAATCTTTATATATATTTAGTTTCAGTTGAATATGTTGCTGGTCAGATTTTACTTTCTAACATTTTTCTTCAAGTTTGGTAGACCTGCAAACAGGGATAGAAATTTTGGGTTTGTGCTGTAATGGTTGTCAATGGACTGTAAACAGGCCAAGTAATGTTATTGCTTCTCCAAATACGTTTTCAAGAAGGTTCTAGATGGAGTTTTGGAAGTCAAAATCTTTCCTTCCCAAACTTAGAATCCTACTTCTTTTTGAGATTGAAGGGTATTATAGTCCATGCAAAGGCAAAAAACCCTTTTTCCTATTGTTGAAAGAACATATTTCAGAGAACTTCTAAAATTGGGGTTGACTTAGAATGTATGCCAATGGAATTTTAGTGTAATACCTTGACTTTTGTAGAACTCCTTTTAAGCACTACAACTTCAAAGACCATAACCCCAAGGCTAAATATGTTTCTTCCAATAAGCATTCAAACATAACCACATAACACTGATCTAACCATTATTCCCAAGGACCGTTCACATCCCTGAAATTCATGGTCATAGGCCTACACTTCTTTACAGCATGCAACCTTAAAAACTAGGTTGAGGATACAAACAGTAAAGTTATCTCTTCAACAACTTAACTTTTTGGTGAGTTGATGGTCATTAATTTGACATAATACCAATTGCATGCAATAGAATTCGATGAATCTGAATGCTACCCCAACAATACTTTTTGCCCATCTATGAAAAAGAATCTGGCCACATGGGAAATAGTGTTCAAGATGTATAAAAACAGTCCTCCATAACAATCCCCCAAAAAAATGATATTGATATTAGATAAAAAAAAAAAAAAAAACTTGTGTTATGTGTTGTATACAAGTATGGATGATGGTTTCTGAACAACAAATTGCTATCAGCTTGCACTCCACAGAGACTACCCATTTCCAAAGGTGCCATTTAATCCGCAAGACTAGACTAAAGAGGGGAGTGGACGACGAAATGTAACAAATATTGATATTGCTATGTTGCTGGTTGTTTTCTTTCTGTATTTCTTTCCATTGTACAGTTAGAGTAAGTAGGGTTATTTTCGTCTTTTCATTCCTATTGTATTTAAGTTTGTTGCAAGGCAGCTTTGTAAACATTGAGAATATTTCTTTCTCCCGAGTTTCTTTCTCTGTTCTCAATATGGTATCAGAGCACTTTCATCGCCTCCGCTAGTTTCTGTCACTCTCGTCGACTTTCTCCCGGCGATCTAGCTATCATTTTTCTTCCGGTTAGATCTTGTTGTTCTAACTGGATCTCATTGATTTCTTCTTTTCAGGCGATCTTGTTGTTTTGTTTCGATTTATTCAAAATCGAAACCCTAGCTCATCGATTTGTTCGAAATCGTTCAAATCAAAACCCTCGCTCATCGATTGGTTCAATCTTGTTGTTGTTTGGACAGATCTGGTTTTCTATTGGTTTTTTGATCGTCCAAACTTTGTCCATGGCTGCGTTTGCACTCAATTCTTCTTCCTCGTCGATGAACAATCCTTCCGTCGACGACGGATCTAGTCCTTATTTCCTCCACCATTCCGACAGTCCTGGACTTGTTTTGGTGTCTCAACCCCTAACTGGAAAAAATTATACGTCATGGAGTCGTGCAATGGTGATCGCGCTATCCGTGAAGAATAAACTAGGGTTCATAAATGGTTCGATTTCAAGACCTACAGGTGATATCTCTCTTACTAATGCTTGGATAAGGAATAATAACATCGTCATATCTTGGATTCTCAATTCAGTTTCTAAGGAGATTTCTGCTAGCATTATATACTATGAATCTGCATATGACATTTGGACTGATCTTAAAGAATGGTATCAACAAAGCAATGGTCCTAGGATATTTCAATTAAGGCGTGAATTGATGAACTTAAATCAAGGCCAGTTGTCTGTTAGTACTTATTTTACGAAACTTAAAACTGTTTGGGATGAGTTGAGCAATTATAGGCCTGTATGTACATGTGGGAACTGTTCTTGTGGTGGAATTAAATCTCTTGTGGATCATTATCAAATGGAGTATGTCATGTCATTTCTAATGGGATTAAATGATTCTTTTGCTCAAGTACGTGGTCAATTACTGCTCATGGATCCTATTCCCCCAATAAATAAGGTTTTTGCCCTAATTTCTCAAGAGGAGAAACAAAGAACTATAGTGGATTCTACTAGTGGTAGTGATTCAGTTTTATTTTCTGTGAAACATGATGCGACTAGGCCTAGTCATGGTAAAAACCAAAGGAGAGACCGGGCTATATGTACACATTGTGGATATAGTGGACATACAGTGGAAAAGTGTTATAAGCTTCATGGCTATCCTCCAGGATATAAGCCTAAGCAGAGGACTAATCCTAATCAGATAAACTCTAATCATGTCAATTCTGCCCTTACTAATAAGGTGAATGATAATAACCTTAACCAATGCAAGAAATCAGATGTGGGAGACTTCATGCAGTCCTTAAATCATAATCAGTATCAGCAGCTCTTGAATGTGTTGAGTTCTCACTTATCTGCTGCCAAGACAAGTACAGAAGCTGATACTTCTCCTAATCAGGCATCAGGTACATGTTTTTCCACTTCTATCAGTCCTAGACTTAGTTGTCCTAGGTTCTGGATTGTTGTTTCAGGGGCCACCAGTCATATATGCTATGATCAGTCTTCTTTTGATCAGTTGAGACCAATTCATGATGCTTCTGTGACATTACCTGATCATAGCAGGTTTTCTGTTTCTTTTATTGGGACCGTGACCTTATCATCTGATATAGTGCTAGAGAATGTGCTATATGTGCCTCAGTTCAAGTTTAATTTGTTATCTGTCAGTGCATTAGCAGCGAAGTCTTCTTTATGCCTCAGTTTCTTATCTCACACCTGTGTTATACAGGATGTGTGCCATTCGAGGATGATTGGCAAGGGTGATCTCATAAATGGACTGTATGTCATTGATGCTGGTTCTTCTCTCTTTGATAATAAAGTTGTTGATAGGAGCTGTAATTCTACTAATACAGTTGCTCATGTAATTAGTAGACATACCTTGCATAATAGGCTAGGTCATGTTTCCTTTGAGAAATTGGACAAATTGAGTGGTTTGCTGAAATTTCCCAAATTTCCCACTGTTAATAAAACTACAGCTCATGTTCCTTGTTCAGTGTGTCCCTTAGCTAAACAAAGGAGATTATCTTTTATTTCAAATAATCATTTGTCTCAAAATGCATTTGATCTTATACATTGTGATACATGGGGTCCATATCATATTCCTACTCAGGCTGGACATAGATATTTTCTCACTTTAGTGGATGATTGCACTCGATACACTTGGGTCTTCCTAATGAGAAAAAAATCTGATGCTCGGACCATCATTCCTAAGTTTTTCACTATGGTTGAAACTCAGTTTAATGTTGTGATCAAGAGGTTTAGGTCTGATAATGCTCCGGAGTTATCCTTCACTGATTTCTTTGCCTCTAAAGGGGTCCTTCATCAATTTTCTTGTGTTGAAAGACCTGAACAAAATTCAGTGGTAGAACGTAAACATCAACATCTTCTTAATGTGGCTAGGGCTTTATTCTTTCAATCTCGAGTTCCTATTAAGTTTTGGGGGGAATGTGTTCTCACTACAACTTTCTTGATTAATAGAACCCCAGCTTCTGTTCTACAAAACCAGTCTCCTTATTACCTGCTGTATCATTCTCCTGTGGAATATGATTCTTTTAGAGTATTTGGTTGCTTATGTTTTGCATCCACATTACTTTCTCACAGGAATAAGTTTCATCCTAGGGCTACAACTTGTGTATTCCTGGGATATCCACCCGGAATGAAAGGTTATAAACTTTATGATATTTCTAATAAGACTATGTTGGTCTCTCGAGATGTAGTTTTCTATGAGGATGTATTCCCTTTCCACTCTGTTACTACTTCTGATGAAATGGTGGATTCTTTTCCAAATTTTGTTTTGCCTAAGCCAATTTCTGATTTCCCCCATTCTTCATTACAATCAAATGATTTTGTATCCTCGTTTGATGTGCCTAATGATAGTATGCCAATCCTTTCTTCTAGCCCTAGTCCTTCTCCTATGCATTATATTCCTGTTCGCAGGACAGTATGTTCGCAGGACAGTCCGAGTGACTAAGCCTCCTTCATACCTTCGAGATTTTCATTGTAATCTATTAGACAGCAGGTTACCTATTGATCATACACCTTACCCTTTGGAGCACTACCTTTCCTATGACAAGCTCTCTGCTTCTCATAGCTCTTTTCTATCCACAGTCTCATCTACTTTTGAACCTCAACATTATCATCAAGCTGTTCAATATCCTCATTGGCAAGATGCTATGGATGCTGAGCTTGATGCTATACAGCGAAATCAGACATGGTCCGTCATTTCTCTTCCTCCTTCCAAACATTCTATTGGGTGTAAGTGGGTGTATAAAGTTAAATACAAGTCTGATAAGTCTATTGAGCGGTACAAAGCTCGGTTAGTAGCTAAGGGTTACACCCAACAAGAGGGCTTAGATTTTTTTGATACTTTTTCTCCAGTGGCAAAATTGGTCACTGTCAAGGTTCTACTTGCCCTAGCTGCCATTCACAAGTGGTCTCTTGTTCAGCTTGAGTGAACAATGTTTTTCTTAATGGGGATTTGTTTGAGGAGGTATACATGGACCTCCCACTTGGTTATAAACCTACTGGACATGATTTGTCTAAGGGGGAGAGGCTGGTCTGTAAACTACACAAGTCCATTTATGGTTTAAAACAGGTTTCTAGGCAATGGTTCTCAAAATTCTCTAGTGTTCTTGTTTAGTATGGATTTCATCAATCTCAATCCGATTATTCTCTTTTTACTAAAGGTACCGATAGTTCCTTTGTGGCCCTCCTTGTATATGTAGATGACATAATCATTACTGGTCCTACTGTTGGCGTTATTAATTCTCTCAAGAGTTTTCTTCATAGTCAGTTTAAGTTGAAAGATCTAGGCCGATTGAAATATTTCCTTGGGCTGGAAATTGCTCAATCTTCTTCTGGTATATTTTTCTCACAGCGACATTACACTCTCCAACTTCTTGAGGACAATGGTTTTCTAGCCTGTAAGCCATCATCTTTACCTATGATTCCTAATTCCAAACTTTGTTCCTTTGAGGGAGAGTTATTGGCAGATCCATCCTTATATAGAAGACTTGTTGGTCGGTTATTGTATCTCACAGTTTCTAAGCCTGATATTACATTTGTTGTGCACAAGCTAAGTCAATTTGTGTCTAAGCCTCGTCAGCCTCATTTAGATGCTGCTCATCACCTTCTCCAATACCTTAAAGGCACTCCCGGTCAAGGTTTGTTTTTTTCTGCTTCTTCTTCTCTTCAGCTGCGGGCATTCTCTGATGCTGATTGGGGATCTTGTTTAGACTCACGGAAGTCTACTACTGGTTTCTGTATCTTCCTTGGTGATTCTTTGGTTTCTTGGAAGGCTAAGAAGCAGAACACTGTTTCCCGTTCTTCAGCTGAAGCTGAATACAGGGCTCTTGCCATGACTGCCAGTGAACTTACCTGGCTTACCCAATTGTTATCAGATTTTCAGCTCAAGGCTTCCATCCCTGCTCTCCTCTTCTGTGACAACCAAGCAGCAGTTCATATTGCCACCAATCCGATGTTTCATGAACACACGAAACACATTGAGTTGGATTGTCATTTTGTTCGTGAGAAGATCGTTGCTGGATTTATTCGGTTGCTTCCTATTCGCACTCAGCACCAGCTAGCTGATGTGCTCACTAAGCCTCTGCAAGCAGCCCAGCTTTCATCCTTGTTATCCAAGATGGCTATCCTTGACATCCATGGTCCATCTTGAGGGGGAGTAACAAATATTGATATTGCTATGTTGCTGGTTGTTTTCTTTCTGTATTTCTTTCCATTGTACAGTTAGAGTAAGTAGGGTTATTTTCGTCTTTTCATTCCTATTGTATTTAAGTTTGTTGCAAGGCAGCTTTGTAAACATTGAGAATATTTCTTTCTCCCGAGTTTCTTTCTCTATTCTTAATAAAATGCTTAATCAAAATTAGCAAGTGATAGCAAGTACATACCAAGAAGGCGGGGTATCTGGCCCCTATTAGCTTCCCCATCAGCAATTGATTGCCCATATTCCATAATTTTCTCCCCTGATTGAACTGCAAGTGACTGTACCAATACATGAACAAATGATAATTATCACACATAATAAATCAAAGATCAATAATTTGTATCTGAAATGCACATGGTATGCAAGAAGCAAGTCATGAAATTTTCTCGACAGCAAACTGCAATAAAGGATTATCAATTGGCAATAAATCCTATAAATGCTTAAAAATTCTCCATGTTCAAATCTTATCATGCATGATGGTTGTAGAGGTCCAACTCAACAACATCAGCAACAATCCCAAGCCTTAATGCCACTAGGTGGGGTCAGCTACATGAATTTTAGTTTTTCACCCATCTCTATCTATAAGGCCATTATGAATTTTCCACCAAGTTCTCTTCAGTCTTTCTTTACCTCGTCTACTACAAATTTCCACTCTATCAACTCACCTCATGAGTGCATCTATTGGTATTGCTCTCGCATGTTCAAACCATCTTAATTGCATCTTGTGCATTTTATCTGCAAGAGGAGTCACACAAACCTGATTATGTATAATTTTGTCTCTAATTTCATCTTCAATGGTATGGTCATGCATCCACCCTAACATCCTTATCTCAATCATACTCATATTTTGCACATGTTAATACTTATCTGTCTAACATTGTAAACCATATGACAAATATGATTGTATAGTCATCTGATAAAACTTATTTTTAGCTTTAAAGAGATTTACAATCACATAAAATGCTAGATGGATGTCTCCATTTTTAACTAAGACCATTGCTTCTTAGTTCTAGGTTACTGCTCTCTATGAAAGCCCTGAATAGAACTTGGAAAAGGTGCCTTGCATTATTAATACTGTTGCCAATGTGTCAATATAGAGCCTCCCGAAACTTGTGACCACACTACCATTCCTCTATCATCCTTTTTTTTTTTTTACAACCTTTTTATCACTTAAAAGGACGGACATACATGATTAGCAATTTCTATAGGGATTCTAGAGCCACTATAATATTTATTGTTCATAGCATTCATAGAAATAAAATAAGAAACTCTTGCCTCAAATTGTTTGGCAATTCATTCTTCCTTGATTGACAGAGAAATCTCTTAATCTTAAGATTAACAATTGGGATTTAAGAGAAAAAAATAACAAATCATCACTTTAAATTGATTTGAGCAATGGTTCACATATCGGGTAGCCACCTAAGGAAATCTAAAGTTATAGAATATAGGCTTTCAGGAGGTGGTAATTGTAGATTAAAACATTAGGTCTATTTCAGACTATGTGCATTGTTCATAAAGACAATGTATACCTCACTCAAGAATCTATCGAAGAAATTTGGTTACCATGAAAGGCAAAGGCTTCGTCAAATCTAGCATGTCCTATAGGAATTTATAGAGCCTTGTATATAGGATTTCATGGGCCTTTTATATTGTGGAATCCAACATAAAGAAACTTAGATGATATTATCCTAGTGGATGAGAGAGAAGAAGACGTGAATAATAAGGATTTGAAATACAATGTAGTTATATCTTCAAATAATCAAATAAAGAACATCAAGTTTCTGTTATCCTTTTTTCTCCATTCTTTATTATTCTAGAAGAAGAAAGGAATCAAACCTCATAAATCTTGCACATACCACCATGTATGAGTTCAATTTGACATTTTAACACAGTGGACACAATAGACTTCCTGCCTACAGCTTCAGACCCACCCTTGTTAGAAGAATAGTTTTTTCTTCATATAAAGGCTTTGTATGTTGTTACAAGAACCAAAAATAGAAAGTACGATTGTCTTATGATGCACATGAACTTGTGTAACAATAAACTAGCAGTATGCATGTAAATGACAGTAACTTACCACCAATTCCTGAAGCAATGTTCGAAGAATATTTTCTAACAATTGATTCTCATCTTGGACTAATTTTGTTTGCTTCTGTCAAGATGAAAACAACCATCCAAAAAAAGATTAGATAAATAGAAAGGACTTCATTGTACCATGTTAGAAAAATAAATACATCAGCAAACTGCTCGTGCAAACCCCCCCCCCCCAAAAAAAATATATATATATATATATTCTTAGGCAATTTCTTTTTCTGCGAGTGATCACTGGGAAGAACTGAAGCAACTTGTTTACTCATAGGCTAACTCTAGAACTAGCCATAGCAAGATGGCCATATCATCCAAAGGTACAGAAATATTCTTGGCTAAATGCAATCTTTGAGGAAGGGAAACGATTATAATTTGATAGCATACAAGAACAACTAGCAGCATATCATGTACCCAAATGTAAGATACAAAGGGAAGAAAACAGGAACAAGTTTTGAATAACACAGACCTTTCTTATAAGAACCAATGTCAATATTTGTGAATGCATTATCAATGATACCAATGAAGCCATGTTCTATTTTCAGTTCATAGATGATGAAAATTCCTTAAAGATTTAGAAAGATCATTAGGTATGTAAGTAAAAGACTATAGAGTTCATTCAAAGCATAAGTTATTGTCACGCCCTCAGGTTGAGGGCTGGTCAATTGAGGGAATTCAAGTGAATTCCAAGAAAGAAGAATTGAATTTTAGGGAGAAACAAATAGAATGAGAAGAAGGGAGAAATAGACAATGAGAGAGAAATGAGAGATTCAAGAGAGAGTATTGAAGAGAAGACTTGTCATTATTCCATGATGATCTCTGTCTTACTGCCATAGGTCTCTTATATAGAGCCTTTAGCAACCATAACAGCCCTCTAACAATGTAACAGCACAACTAACTACTTATAACAGCTTCTGTTGCACAGTTAGGCTAACCACTTAACCCCCCCCCCCCCCCCAGCTACCAACAACTAACGGCTACTACCAGCCCTTTCCGGATTTACCCTTAGGGTTGTGACAGTTATTTATAATCAAATACCTGAATTTATGAAATCTAAGTGATCAAAAAAAAATGTCGCATTAATTATAAGAGAAATCTTCAATTGCTTCTCCGAACATGTTTTTTGCAAGAGCCTTTGAACAATATGTCTTGGATTATTCCTGTTGATTAATCCAAAGGTAATAAACAACAAAAATGATATATTTATATACTTCTACAAGCACATAAAGAAGAATAATCGCCTAAACAACCAAATCATGCAAATCCCATATGTACTCTCATGATATTTATCTGCATTGTACTTCGGCAACAAATAGGAAAAGGTAGTTTGTTGCATTTAGTCACATGAAGAGTAAGTTTCAACTATAGAGCAGGGGTGTTCAGCAACTACCTGAGGTTTAATTGCTTCTTGCACTGTTAGAAGGGCAAAAGTTTCAGGTGGCCCTGGTTCCAGTATGGCCCGCCGGAACAAATCCTGATAATGATAAATAAATAACCACAAAATTTGATATGTCAAAAAGGGAATAAACATACAGGCACAACAAACAAAGGAAGCTTGTAACAAAGATGCATCTCACCCAGAGTATAAAAGAGGTGGTAAGCATAAGAACGCTACTGAAATTTAAGTAATAATCGTAGTTATGAATATTGTACCAAACAAGGTATCAGATTTGTCATTGGTGTGGTCAAATGCCAGTACTGGATGGTACTGAAGCACCATTCTGGATATGTCATTATAAAAATATGTAGAAATATAATAATTTTTTAATAAAATGGCATTGTAGAAACATTAAAAAAACCTATAAAAATAACATTCAAAGTTTTAAAATGTATAATTCAATTAAAAAAAAACCTAACATTCAAGGTTTTTGACAATACAATAACAATACTTACATTTAAAATTGCAAAGCCAGTGAAATGAAAAATTAAAAAAGTAAGTACCAATACTTATAAAACATTTAAAATGCGTAGCAACTGCTTCTGTATATATGCATACGTATAACTAATTGCAAAAGCAAACTAACAAAGAAATCTAAGGAAAAAGTTCTGATGTTGGTACATCTACAGCCCCAGCAGCTCAAGTAGCTTTAAGAATCTATACAGACTACATTAGAGATCTCCATACATAGAGGCAAAATTATTGACCACAAAACATTACAACATTATTGATATATATCTATATATATGTATATATATATTATTTAAGTTATAAACAAACCAGAGAACCATCTCCGGATTCCAAACTCTCTGGTTTCACCAGTCTCTGGTCTTCAAACCAGAGGTGCATTTGTCACCAGAGACCATATATCTGGTTTCTTCTGTGCCGACTGATGGGCAAAGAAACTAGCAGAATACAGAGGTGCAGCAAGATGCGTGGTAGGCGGTGAGAGAAAGAGTCGTGATTGCATGGTGAGACAATGAGAAAGAAGATGAAAATAGAAAATGGGAGAGGGAATGAACAGAGAAAGATTTGGGAGAGTTCAGTATGCATACCGGGTGATACCCCCGTATTGGAAGTTACCGTACCGGTACCGACTGGTACCTTCAGTAACTTCCGGCAAGTTGGCCGGGACGGAATAAAGTATCACCCATATTGGAATTCAGTGTAGAATATGCAATAAAATATAGACTTCGAACCCTCGTTTCCATTCGATTTTCTGTTGTTGTCACGCTGAGTAAGAAGACTAGATGGAAGTACGAGGAAAAAGCCTTACCATGTCGCAATGACTCAGATGATCACCGCCTCCACAACCCAATGCCTATGCAAATACCAGCCTGTATTATACATTTAGGTTTCAACTTCCTTGGAACTTGCAAAAAAACTTGTAACCTTTCATATAACTAAAGCTGGGGAATTGAAAGATAGAAAATAAGAGATTGGTACTTGAAGAGGGTGGAGCGTGCAACGGAAGTCAATGCTCCAAATAGATTACAGGGCCGCTGAGCGTAGTGAAATCTGAGTCGAATTTAGCCCAATATCACTTAATCAATTTTGGGTTAGGGTTTCTTCTGAGCATGCGCAAGGTTCACAATTTTATTTTTCCTTCCGAATAAAGAAAACTGCCTCCCCGCGATATTATTTCTTGCTGGCAAGGATGGTGGTCTGTGGTGGTTTGCAAGTGGAATATGGCGGAGGCAGGTGCTGGAGAGAAAACGGGGGCACGATGTCGCGTGCGGTGCTAGGTGGCGGGGATGCGGCAGTCAGTTGTGGGCGATAATGCTGTATCGTGGTGGCCTTCCGACTTCGGGCTGGTCAGAAGGAGGAGGAGTTGGTGGCCGGCGGCACGCACCACCGCCTATCGGGAAAAGATAGAGAGGGGAAAAGGAGAGTGAACCGCAGCTCAAGGCTTTCCAGGACCCAACTCCCTCAATGAGGGCATTTTATAGCAATGCCCATGTATCAGGTCGGGTCCTTGGACCGAGCAAAGCCCGCCCACTTCACAATCCGGCGGTCCGGCCTGCGCCAGCCTGGTTCCGTTTCCCTTTTTTACTCTCTTTTTGAATAATGAATATTTACAATTATATGTATTTAAATAAATAAAAATCATTGCAACATGGATGTTCTTTTCTCTTCATTATCTTTTAACTCTTATTAATTTTGATATCAATTACATAATCTATGTTAAAAATCTTAATTTAATTTAATGTGTCAAATTTCTTATAAAAAAAAATAAAAATAAGTTTTGTGTTCTATTTTTCATTTTAGCTTAAAGACAACTCATGTAAAAGGTAAGTTTATGATCTAGTATAACTAAAGTTTAAGAGGAATTAAAATATAGAAAATAATAGATTAACGCTTGAAAATAGATGTCCATATTCCTAATAAATTGAAAAAATTCACGGATGATGGTGTGAGTAAAATAAAAAATTATATGTACATTAAATATATATAGCGAAAGCTATAAATACACACACCATATATATGTTGGATATTTAAGTAACACGTTATTTCATCATATGAAATATAATAATTCAATACCTGATGTCCGATATCATGTTGTATACATAAACTGTTTTTGTACAAAAATCAAATTCACCTCAAGTCGTAGTGGTTTTAGTTTGTCCACACCTAGCATGTTGTTCGGTATCACTCCATGCATCTCTTATCGTGCTAGTTTGATGATTCAGTACCACCAGCACCCCTACGTCTCTTACGTATGACAATCACGCACATGTAATTTTGGAAGACAAAAACAAAAGATAAAAGCCAAGCATAATTTTGTAATATCTAAATGCTTCACCCACGTCCAAATTGAAGTTGTTGGTTGCCTCATCCTCACCTTCCAAATTTGTGCCACATGGAATGCATTAATGATGATCGAGGCGACACTAGGAGTCACCTCACATAGAAAGTCGACTCCCAAACATGCAGCAATCAACTTTCAATGCTCTAACATGTTTACAATTAACGTATTGTTATCATTAACACTTAATGATATATCTAAAATACAATTAGCACATAATGCTGATACCAGACGCAAAATTATATAGTGTGTGATTTTCTACATTTATTGCCCATTAGTAAATAGATAATACCAAAACCCGTTTGATATCGATCAACACCTTAACCCATCACAAATATCTATCCATATCTCGATGATGATATGAGAGATTTTGATATGCGTCTAACAACGGTTCAGAACAATATAGAAGACAATTAAGTCTCGCTTCAAATAAACTTATTATGGTTAACGATTACCATATGCTATAATTCTTCAATCACCTAACGTCCCAACTAAGCAAGAATCATGGAATGATAAATTCACAAACTCAATAACCATCTGTTAGATCTTATTATAATGATTATATGACACTTCAAAAAATATGTTTTTTGATAATCAATCTACCATGCCCATAGATTGTTATATCACACTAACAATAAATCACATAAGACACTCACTCATCAATAACAACAAAGGTGATGGAGTCTATTCTTGAACACCTATCTCTATATACTAATAATACAAAACCACATAAATAAATCTCTCCACCTTGTAATTTGATGATTCGGTGATAGAAATGTAGTCCTAGGGCACACACCAATAAGGGGTGAATTAGTTATTTTAAAATTAATGACTTTCAAAACTTTAAATAATGTAAAATATTTTCTAATAAAATATTGATATGAGAAACAAGTGATGAATGAATGGTTGCTAAAAGGGAAATTGAATAATGCAAGCACACAAGAACGCAAAGATTTATAGTGGTTTGGCTTACCCAAGCCTAGTCCACTACCTTGCCTCATCACTGAGAATTTTAAAAACCAATCAACTAAAAACACCTACTTAAACCAAGTAGGTCCTCTACTCCAAAAACTATGAAAGTACAACCTTATATCAAATAGATATCCCTCGAGCTCTACAAGATTGGAAACAAATGAACATAATAATAAAGAGAGTTATAAGAGTTTGATCTTTTAGTTACAAGTTATCTCAATGAAAAATAAAGTTTGAAATAAATTAAATAATAAATAGATTACAAACCTTTATAATAAATGAGTAAAATAAAAGAATGTAAGCTCAATAAATTCTCTTGGACACTAGCTTGGTAGTTGAATAATCTAAAAGCTTTAAATGATATTCTGGACGAGCATTTCTAGCTGTGATCGACATATTAGTCAAAATTCAAATATCGGTCAACAATTCGTATGGAATTGTCGACAGGTCATTGTGCAGGGATTAAGTCGATCGACAAATAGTTTACAATCTTTCAAAAAATTAAGGTTGATCATACTACCCATCAATACATGTATGAGCATTAATCGACCGATGGATTTAAAAATAAAAGGTCAGTCGACAAATGATGAGATATCTATCAACAAATGAAGGTTATTTCAAAAGTAAGCATTATGCAGGTTGACATGCTATAAACAATTGTTGACAATTTGATCAAATTTTTAAAAACAGTTGACATGTCACTTTGACTGGTCGACATATGACTTCACTTTAAAAAAAAAAACTTACTTCATTTTAAATCCATTTTGACTAACGGTTCAAGCGATATTTTTAAATATAATTTTTCATAGCCATGCATATAAAGATTGATTTGATCATGATGGCTAGCTTTATAAACAAATTGATTATTTAACTATAAATTGTTTTCGATAAGGAATTTGAAAAATCAATTTATATTTTTTCATCGTCAAAACTAGTTACTCAATTTTAAACATAAAATCGATGACTTTATTTGAACATCATTCGGCCTATTAGTAAACACCGTACAACAATACACAAGCCAACCATGTCAAATCAAGTATAAAGATCAGCTACACTATTACAACTGAACGATATGACCATTATTCACAATGTCACGTGGTCAACTATCGTTGTCACATTCCGTGCATTGTTATCCAATAATCACCAATGAGTTTATTAAAGATATCGACGTATTATATATAATGCGACTCACCACCCTTACCATTAGCACCTCATACTGATCAATGTAGTATATTTTGTGCTAATTCATACTCAATTAATTAGAGTTTTCGCCCAATTAATTTAAGGACCATGGATCATTTAAGAAGTTAGGTTATTAGAGAATCTCATCATATATTTTTAACACTTTAAGAATAAGATTATCAAATATGAAATGTAAGAACTAATTCATATAGCAAATTGGAGAGTTTATGAATAAAGATAAACTTGTATTTTATTAATATATACAAATATACAATAAATGTATTTATTACAAATTTACTAGACATAATTTAAATATAGCATTAAGGCATATTGTGACGCCCCGTCCCCACTACCGGGTGTCACCGTAACCTAGGGTTACGTCAGTAGGTCCCACTCCGGAGGCCGGCTATGCCCTAGCAACAGGGGGATAAAGATAACGCGGGCGCCTTGAGTGGAGTCCAGGCTTCACCGCCTCTGGCCATCGAGAACTCAAGCTCTATGACTCATTTGCAGCGGAATAACAACTCGAGTCTTGAATCTGACATGTGCCTTATGAGCAGATTAATAAACTGCAATTAGGGTATAACATAATTTATTCACACAAAGTACTCATTAAAAGTAACAAGTCTAACTGAAAAATACAAACAACGTTCAACACAACCACAAAATAATTACTTGACAGACATGAGTTACTAAGTCGCATTCCCATCATTCAGCTGGTCTTCGGCATACACCACCTTCCCCTTACCAGACCCCGAGCTATCTGTGCGGTCAGTGAGAATGAAATGGTGAGTCTTAGGACTCAGTAAAGGTAATATGCAATACAGTAAATTATTCAGTATGACATCATAGATAAATATGAAATGCAACATGCATGCAAGCCTGTCCACCGCACCTATTTTAGGCTTTAAGTGGCCCCTAGTGGTTCCATATATGACCCCGTCATACGACCCTCACGGTCAACAATCCACTGCCCCATGCCTAAACATTTTCTCAATATCTTATACAACCCATGACAAAAGAAATTTACATACAGAGCATATTAAACCCTTACCTCGAAATATGTGACGCCTGCTGATTCGTTAATCGTATCGTCAATGCACCCAAAATCTCTTAACAAAATATTTGAACGTAATGTCAAGAAACTAATTAAGCAACCCATAACTAAACTCACTTGGCTACCAAGTCCACTGGTTTAGCCAATTCATTAATTGACTAAATTAGTTAACCAAGTAACTAACTTACTAATTAATTGCTAATGAACTAATTTAGACAGATTATTTACCTCAAGATGACGAACCCTTCTTTTTGTCTTCAATTTGCTTTCACTTCTCCACGACCAACTTCCCTATTTATACTAGATTTCCATGAGCCATTACATAGTTTATTTATTTTATAGCCATCATTTGATAACCCACTAGAGGCTACATCATCATTCAATTTCCAAGGCCATCACATAATTCATATTCTTTCAGTTTCCAACGCCATCACATAATTTATTTATTCCATAGCCATCAATTGATAGCCCATTCAAGGATACATTATCATTATTATTCTCTCAAGTTTCAAGAGCATTTACATTATATAGTATATTATATAATATTCCTCTAGTCAAGTGAACCCACTGAATTCACCCATAGACTTGGCCATGCATATACATATTATAAAACTTACTTGCACACCTATATACCATATACCTCACTGCACACGAGCACATATAATTTATTATATAATAAAAATTACAAATAAATTCATAAATTATATTCATACTCTTACTTCAACCTTTCATATTACAATTACATCCTCAATATCAATTTTATTTAGATTAAAATATCGAAATTCCAAGATTAATAATTCAATATTTACTCAATAAATGTCGATTTCGTCTGTGTGCCTACACGGGATCTTTATTTCACCCGAAAATACTTAAGGGTTACCTCGTTAGCAAAACCGAACCACCCCTAGGGTCTCCTCAGCTTCCCGAAGGCCCTTCCTACTACCATTCGGTACCAATATCCATTCGGACTTATACAAAAATTATTTATTTTCGGTTTAACTGTTTCCAGCATCATTAGTCTCATCTCGAGATATTCACTAATCTCATGCCATCTTCCCTGGATATCTAAGTCCCAAGTCATTTCCTGCCATCGATTCAATAATTTATAAATTTCCTCAAAATCTCACCTTAAAATCCATATACAAATTATTTTCAAAATCAGATATGTTACGCATATTACATTAACATAAATTTCAAGCCCGTTAAGTGTGGCAAAGTCAAAATCAAATTTATAAAATTTTATAAATTCTAAAAAATTGTATGAATGATTGGTGCAATTTAGAATTTTTTTATAAATGATACATGAAATTGACCCAAAAATAACATAATTGACCAACACTTTCAATACTTTTATTAGTGACATTAAAATTATTTAACAAATTAGTGCAAATTCTTTCATCTCGTTGTCCATACTAAAAAGCAAACTTTGGATCACAGTAGCAACTAGCAAATATGCTATTTTTCATGTTTTTTAATACTTAAAAATCTTATACTATATTGATAAATTAGTTTCGGCTATATTTTACTAGAATCACATCGATTGAAAATAAATTAGTTATAAATTCTATGACTAAAACTATCTACAAGCAAATAGGTTAGAAATAAAGTTAGCACAAGCTGTACTTGTTTCCACACATACATAAAATATTTGTTTACTTACTCACCAGTGACTGGATTTTATCCTAAAAATTAATAATTAATAGAAAATAATGCCAATTTACAATTTATATTAATACTACAAATGTCTACTCCTAATTGTGCCGACCAAACCAGGTCTGGCCCAGTTCAAAAGGCCTAAAGACTGCTCGGCCCATGGTTTGGTCTCGACCCAACTTTAGCCTACAACGACCATCGTCATCACGACGTAGTGACATTCTCGTGTTCAAAATGGATCCTATTCATATTTATTGCAAGTTCCATTCATATTTATTGTCGATTCCATCGGCTCCATGCCTCCGTTAAGGAGCCTTGCTGGTGCCAAACATCATAGTCCCATCACCTTGCGACACTTGAGACTAGGGGCGGATTTAAACGTGAACTGTCCTGAGCTTCAGCACAACAAAAATTAAATTTATAAGGTAAAAGACCAACCCAAATCCAGTTCAGCCCACCCAACTTGCCTGCAAACCCTTATCTTCTCATTCCTCTCTCGACTTCGCTCTCGCTCTCTCTCACCCTCGCTGCCTCTCGCTCTCTGCCTCATTTCTCTTGCTCACCTGCTTGCGCTCGCTCTTTGCCTCTCTCTTGCTCTGGCTCGCCCTTTGGCCCTCGTTGCCTTTTCTCTTGCTCTCACTCTCGTCGACCCTCTTTGCCTCTCGACTCTCGCCCACTTGCTCGCCCTCTGCCTCTCGGCTCTTGGCCTCTCCCCCATGCTCACTTGGCGGCTCGACCTGGCCCTTGCTCCCCCCCCCTCCCCCTTCCCAACCTGAATTCCTAGATTCGCCCCTACTTGAGCATGCATGTACGGGTACTCTCCCATTTTCTCTTCTATATAAACCAGTATAATTATAGGCTAATATATATTATTCTTTGACCCTATTATTATACTGTCCATTTTCATTATCACTTGAGCATCCAAATACTTGCACGTGTCAGCATTTAAACAGCTAGAGTCCACCCAATTGCCTTAAGCCTATCTTCCAATTGCCTCAAGCTCTCATCCGACCTTTCCTCGTGGGTTGGAAGGAACACTAACACGGGCAAATTGAATCAATGTGATTCATTCTCATGCCTTTTATTATTATTATTAGAAAAACAAAAGGAATAAAGTAACCGTACAATACAATTTGAATATCATCGACATTTTACAAGCCAATTTCCCCGTTATTATTAAAAAATTCTATACTTGTATCGAGCAAAGAAGACAGGACATCTCTCACCAATAATCTCCGCAAGAGCACACCCCACCTCTGAAATGGTGGAACCGGTGCATGTCCCTCACGACGATTTCCCGTCCAGTCACCAGCGAAATGAACTTGGTGGCATTATGGCAATCGCCACACACCCTCAGGTTCTTCCTGATGTGAATGGTGGTGCCCGGCCTGGTATTCATCAGTCCAAATGCAATTGCCAGCTTCTCGCTATGGCTGTTGAGCAGCTGCTCCTGAACCCCCGGTTCCACGTCGTGGATCGAGTTGTTGTCGTGCGCGTACCCAGCAGCCTTGATCTTCTCGATCAGCTGTTCCAGAAAAGCGTATATCTTTTGGGACTGGGGGTGGCTCGTGCTGCCGGAGTAAAAAGCATGGACTTCGTTTCTCAGATCCACCAGGCTGCAGCCGGGGGTTTTCTGAAGCCCCTTCTTCTCCATGGTGGTCCTGACTTTGGCCACCTTGTCCCACATAGAGGCCGTGGCGTATAAGTTAGCAAGCAACACATGGTAACCCCCTTCCTCGGGATCTAATTCGAATAGTTTCCCGGCCGCCTTCTCCCCATAATCGACATTCTTGTGGATCTTGCAAGCACCCAGCATCGCCCCGTAGACGTTTATGGCGGGCTCGACAGGCATGTCTTGGATGAAGTCCCAAGCCTCGTTGAGATGGCCCGATCGACCAAGCAGGTCCACCATGGCTCCGTAATGATCCATTGAAGGGTCCAGGCCATAAGTTTCCTTCATGATTCTGAAATAGCTCCGGCCTTCTTCTACAAGACCCGAGTGGCTGCAAGCCGAGATGATGCACAGAAATGTTATGTCATTCGGCTTTATAGGCCCTTGCCTCATTTCGTTGAACAATTCTACTGCAGCTCTTCCAAGCCCGTGTGTGCCATAACCATCTATCATCGCATTCCAGGTTGTAACATGCCGCTCATCCATCATGTCAAACAGCTTTCGTGCAGTACTAACCGCCCCACATTTTGCATACATGTCAACAAGAGCGGTCATCACAAAAACGTTCCTCAGGCAAGTTCTTATAACAAGGCCGTGGATCCACCTTGCCTTCCGTAAAACCGATAATTCAGCAAGAGCCGAGATCACACTCACCATTGTGAATGAGTCCGGCTTAATGTTTTGCTGGTGCATTTTGCAGAAAAGGTTCACAGCCTCGGTCACACGCCCATTTTGTGCATGGCCTAATATCATAGCGTTCCAGGAGACGAGCGTTTTACCTTGTAGGTTCTCAAATATTTCAGAAGCCATATCAATACGTTTACACTTGGAGTACATTGAGATCAAAGAGTTCATCACTGAAACATCAGAAGAAAGTTGCAACTGATTTAGCAACTTATGAATGAATTGGCCTTTGCTAATGTCACCCAAATCACCGCAAGCATGTAAAGCTCCCATAATCGTGACGTTAGTCGGTTCTACCCCTTCATCCAGCATCACGTCGAAGAGTGCCAAGGCTTCCTTCGAATCTCCATTTCGTGTATGTCCATCAATCATCGAGTTCCAAGACACTGCATTCCTGCATTTCATGTTGTCGAAAATCGTCCTAGCAGCCCTCACACACCCACATTTAGAGTAGACATCAACTAGAGCAGTTAACACATTCACATGACATTCATATCCAGCTCTGAAAACATAGCCATGGACGGATTTCCCAATCTTCTGGGAGCCAATGTCAGCACAAGCTGGCAGAACCGAAACAATCGTGACCGAATCCGGCCTATGGCCTCCTACTTGCATCGTCGTGACCAATTTCAATGCTCTATTTGCCATTCCATTCTGCGCGTACCCGGCAATAATGGTGTTCCAACTGACCAAATCCCTCTCAGGCATTCTGTCGAACACCTTGCGTGCCTCCTCGACCAACCTACATTTCGCATACAAATTTACAACACTAGCCATCGCAAACAAATCCGTCGCGAACCCATTAACAATTAACTGAGCGTGCACCTCCTTACCCTTTCTGAGATTCGAACTATCTCCGCAAGCTTTCAACAAATAGGTGAAGGTGTAAACAACGGGCCGAACGCCATCGTGGTTCATTCGGACGAAGAAGGACAAAGCATTTTCCAGAGACGAGTTCCGAGCGTGGCCTCGGAGCATGGTGTGGTAAAGGGAGTCGACTTTGTCCTCGGTGCGGTCGAAAACCAGAGCGGCGTCGCGCAGGCTGCCGAATTTGCAGAGGAGGCCGAGTAGCTTGGTGCGGAAGAGGTGCTCATTATATAGGCCGTGCTTGATGATGGAGGGGAGGATTTGGCGGAGTTCTTTCATGGAGGTGCAGAGCTCAAGGAGGATGGCGGAAGGGTGCCTGTAGACATGGGCGGGTATGTGGGTTCGAGCGGGCGGCAATACAGCGGGCCAAGCTGGGCTGTTGTTCAGTGAAGCTGCGCCTGCTATGGTGGTTGGGGGCAATAGAAGTGAACTCATTAAGCTGGCTTTCTCTTCGATCGCCGGCCGGTTCTGCTATCCAGGCGAGAAGACAAAGAGTGTTGTCCGAAGGTCGAAGCACTATAGGTGACTGGGGGTCTCAAAGTGGGCGTGGTTCCCTAAAATAAGGTGAGGCGAGAGCGGTCGCAAACCAACCGAGCCACACATGTGTTTTGATAAAAGTTTATTCGACTACCTATCATATCTATTATTTAAATAAAGTACATATACATATACACATATATCATTATAATAGATTTGATTGATTTGAGGGCACTCTATCCATCTCCAAGAAGCCCATTCTGGCAGTCTCTCTGTCTCTCCTGGGTTTCTTCGCCTATTTCGTTCATCTCCTCTCCCCTTCCCTTCTTTTGCTGCCTGTTCCTTCCTCTTCTTCTCCAGCATATAGGTAGTCTATCTACGCTGTTCTATACCTCTTCGTCTCCTTCCAGTCCTGAGCAGGGACAATGATTCTCCAGCAATTACAGATTGCTCCTGCTGCACTGGGAAGAAACGAAGAGGAGACTAGAGACTCAATCATCATTGTCGCCGCCTCGCCTCTCTCCAATTGCCGCTGCATCTTCCCTCTTCGCCACCTCTCGCTGTCGCTGCACACTCCTTCCTCTAGTGTGTTTTCTATTCTGATTGTGAAATCTGGTAGTCAATGACTTTAAAAGGAAGACTCTAAGAACCGTATCCAATCCTTAAGTCAGTTAATCATAAGCTTGATTTCTAGAGCTCAAGCTCGGCTTGTCACTCAAATTAACGAGTCGAGTCTGAGATCGAGCTTAGTTCATGTTAACTATTGTAACGGATGGATCTATACAGTAAAATATTGTTCACTTTGGGTCAACTAACCCTCACGGTTTTACCTTCGGGGTTTCCCCCGAAACGTGTTGTGGTGCCATGAAAAAAAATGAGATAAAAAAAATCAAAAAAGAATAAGAATTAAAGAAAGCCGCATTGCCGCCAGCTAGTAAGATTTGCGGCTGCCTCGCAGCAGCAAGGAGTAGCAGCCACGAGGTGCAACCTCGCGACTGCATACGGCTTGCGCAGCCTCACGGCTGTTTGTCGCGATGAGCTGCTGCCTTGTGACAGTGTTGGCCGCAAGGCACACTGTCACGAGGCCCAGCTGCCTGCGACTACATTGTAGCGAGTTTCTCCACCTTTTCGGTTTGGCTCTGACCCATTCAGCAATCGCCATGTGTCGACACTAGCCACTATTGAGAATCGTGCCCTATAAATACCTAGCTACAAGACATTAATGGGGACTTCGAATTTTGGTAAAATCTGGATACTTTGAATACATTTTTACTATTTTTTTGTGAAAATTCATCGAGATTCGGGATTGACTTTGGCATTAGAGGGTCTTCGTGGGGAAGATTCTCACGAGCCTTCTAACCCATTTTCTCAGCATTAACAGGGCTGAATCCTTGCGGCGAGAGTTAGCGACGAAAGCTAGTGGCGAGAGCTAGTGGCAAGACCTTGTGGCGAGAGCTAGCGGCAAAAGCTAGTGGCAAGACCTCATGGCAAGAGCTAGCGGCAACAACTAGTGGCGAGAGCTAGTGGCAAGACCTCGTGGCGAGAGCTAGTGGCAAGATCTTGTGGCGAGAGTTGGCGGCGAAAGCTAGTGGCAATACCTCATGGCAAGAACTAGCGACGAAAGCTAGTGGCGAGAGCTAGTGGCGAAAGCTAGTAGTGAGAACTAACGGCAAATCCTTGTAGCGAGCATCCTAACGGCAATCTCCCTTGAAGCAACATTTCTTACGGCAACTTAACTTCACCCGACATCGAGCTCAAGTGGACCCCACATCACAAATTTTAATTATTGTATTTTGGCAACAACACGTGTCTTATTGTATAAAGCCACCCTCGCACATATGTGCCCCAGTCTCCCCTCCTGCCAAACTGATATGAAACTCGCCAAGGTCATTCACCAGTAACAAAAGCACGGGATCCACTCCCTTCAAACATGTGCGTCCCTATACGTGTTGCTCCCACCATTCGGTAACAAGATGTCGATTCTAATATAATACTGTAATGAACGAGTTCACACAGTAAGATATTACCCACTCTGGGTCAATCGATCCTCATAATTTTATTTTCGAGATTTCCCCTAAAACATGTCTTATTATGTAGAGTTACCTCCATGCGTATATGTCTTAGTCTTCTCTCTTGGCTAATTAATGTAGGATTTGCTAAGGTCACTCACTGATTACAAAGTATTGGATGAGTTCGAATTCAATCTCAATTCATGTTAATCGAGTTAAAGCTTGAGGCTGAGCTCAGGTTTATTGAGCTAAATTGAGCTCGACTCAATTATAACCCTAGAGACAAGATAATTTGGTGTAAAATTAAAGAAGAGTGTGTTATCAAAATATTATATATATATAACACAAAATAATGTAATGTATTTCTAAATAAGTGGTGATATAATAAATAAAAGAGGTAGGTTAGGTGGGTGTATATCCTTAAATAACTCAAATGCGTCAAGATTAATATTTAGTGTTTAAAGC
Source organism: Diospyros lotus (assembly GCF_014633365.1). Classification (NCBI taxonomy): domain Eukaryota; kingdom Viridiplantae; phylum Streptophyta; class Magnoliopsida; order Ericales; family Ebenaceae; genus Diospyros; species Diospyros lotus. The sequence goes on along the minus strand of NC_068338.1, from coordinate 40,675,781 downwards.
TAGACCATAATTGGATTACATTTATGTCATAGTAATTAGATTTGGACTCTATTTCTATTATGTTTTTTTAGATCTTATATTTGATTCAATTATCCAACACATCTCTATATATAATGTAGATATATATTTGGATTCTTCTAATATATATCCAGTTTCAATTCATTTATGTCAAATTAATTTGTTGTGATATATGTTTATATTTGGGGTAATGTACCAAAAAATGTACTATGAATAATACATTTTTTTTGTAAGCGATAAAATGTTCAAACACAAACTCTACAACAAACACCTCAAGAGAGGTATATATGCTATTTTTTAAAATATAAAAATAAACAATATAATTTAAGTAAAAATACTTCCCGTGGCCTATTCACTAAAATATAAATAATTTCATAAAATGGTATTTTTTTATTTTAGTTTTATTTAATATATTGGTATGGTACTTCCCCGTCCTTTTTTCTCTCCAATATTTATGCTCCTCTCGCCATTTCGCTTCCAAAATCTTCTCTCCCTCCCTCCCTCCCTCCCTCCCTCTCCTCTCCCTCTCTCTCTCTCTCGGCTCGTTCTGATCGCCTCCTAAAGATTCTGAACTCCATCTATTCCAATGATTCTCTTCCCTGGTTTCCATTCTTTGTTCTTTGTCCCAGGTAAGATATTCTCTCTCCCTCCCCCTCTGCGGGTTGTTGTCGTTTGTTGGATTGAATTTGAATTTCGCCCGATTCACGTCGGCCTTGGAGAGGCTTCTTTCGAATTGGGAGAATTAGGGTTCTTATTCCTTAATGTTAGATTTGTATCTTGTACTTCTTTATTCTAATAAATAAAATGTTGTTTCGTTTCAGTTTGTATTCCTAAGGATTGCGTTTTCTGGTTAGTGTCTTGCTTCAGGTGGGCTATCTTCTACTGACGTTCTGCAATTTGTTATCTTGTAATATGTCAGGTGTTTAATTCGGCGATTGCTTTTGGCAACTCCCTTGCTGTTATAAGTTGAGCTTCTTTCATCCATTCTGAATTAGGTTCTGTCTGTCTGTTTGTTTGTTTCTGGCCTGGTGGCAACAAGTGGTCTCTCCGGAGTTTCGATTCAGGTAATCACTTCATCAACCCCACGGCTTCTTATTTTCTTCCCTTTTTTTGTGTTATTTTATCCCTAAATTCGAGATCTGTGTATTATGGAAATGAAAACCCGGAATTCGTTCTTGAAATGCATGTTGATACTTTCGGGAGATGCGTGTTTGTGTAGCATCTATATGATTGTTTACAGTGTCTCCATCCCATACATTCACATATATGATAAGATTAGCCATGATATTGCCTGTAATCATTATTGAGTTCTCACTTTCTTTTACAAACTTAGGCGTTGTTCAATTTTTTTTGCTAGTTTTTTATCTGTTCATTTTAGTTTTCATTTCTGAAAATGAAATTAAATCTATCGTTTGGATTTTTACTTTCATTTAAAAAAAGTCACTTGAAAAATCAAATTGTGCTAGAAATTTTTTTTTTTTCTTCATATGGTGGCATAACTTTTGTGCCGAAGGTAATCAAGGTCAAAGGCACTTAGGATCTAACTAATAGAATTTCTTTGTGAAAAATTTATTGGTGTAAAAAATAATCAGGATATAAATAGAAAGTGTCACAGCTAATTAGAGTTACTAGAGGTGGCCATAACTGATCGGCGGAGTCATAGGTGGCGAACTTAACTAGATCTTCTCTTAGCTTGAGAATGACAGGGAGACAATGTTGAAGTTGGGGGAGAGTAACAAAGCTCACTGGACCTAGCAACAAAGCTATAGAGGGGTCTGGAGAATTGGGGGATCATCAGAGGAGCCTCATCTGAGCTAAGGAAGCGTCAAAGTTGGCCTGTAAAGCGCTAATCTACGTACTAGGGAATTATTAGAAAAAGAAGACCTAGTTGGCTGAGCTGATGATACACTGTAGTTCATTAGAGTTTGTCGACCATAAGATTTGCCCAGATTTGAATTGTTTGCAAACTAGGGTTAACAAATGACCATTGTTGAATCATCAGAGGGTTAGAAATAGTTTCATTGGGTTGTAGGGTTAGAAGCAATGTCGAATAAGTCATTGGAGGGAGCCCTCCTCATCAAACGCCAGTAGCCAATTGTCATAGGTCTTACCGTTGGTCATTGTGTGTGGGTGGTTTCTCCTCTTTGCTTTGATCCAAAAATGTGTTAAGAGTTAAAAAAACACAATCCAGTACAAAAATGTCTTTATAAGCATCTTCAAAATTTTGAAACTGTGTTTTTTAAATTGTATATGCCCTTTTTCTTGGTTCGTTTACCCCCCCTCCTCCCAAAATTAGTATTATCAGATTTATTTTGACTTCTCATTTGAGAGTGTATTTAAGACTAGGGCCAGCCCTGGGCATAGGCTGTCTAGGCAGCTGCTTAGGGCCCCCCCTTCATCCAACTACTTTTAATTTTTTTTTTGATAATTTTAGGGAGGTCCATAAATTATTATTTAAATTATTTAATAATTATCATAATTTAAATTATTTTATCAGTTATCATAATCTTAAATTATTATTTTTTATCAATCAAATAATTATTAATATTTTTTTTATAAATTATTTTATTTTTTATTTAACAACAAAATGTTTCAACAAAGAAAAAATAAAAAATAGTGGCGGGAGATGCCCCTCCTCTTTCCCTTGACCAAATCCCCAAAGTCCAAAGTCCAAACCCCTGTTGCCTTTATCTCTTTCTCACATGCTACCCCTTTGTCGTCTCTAGCCAGCCGATCATCGCTGCTCGCCGGTCGCCGTTAGTGGAAGACCATTGTTCTATTTAGGTATGCATTGCTCTCCAGTCTACTATTTAGGATTGAAAATTCTGTTTCGCTTTTCTTTCTACTAGTTCTAAATTTTACAGTTAAAAATGGGGGACATAAAAAATTATTTTTAATGAGGAAACAAGTATACACTAAGTTCTCAAAAATTTTGGTAGTGGTGGGTCTGGGGTTGTTTTGTGGGCAATGGGAAATTCGGAAAAGTGCAATTAATTTCTTCTATTTTTCACGATTGTGTTTTTCTATTAATTTGTTTTACAGATTTCAATTTAAATATCAAATCTATCCAGATTCTATTGTTCCTCAATTACATTTGAATTTGATATTGTATTGATTTTCGTATATGAATTGATTTATTATGTCTATTATAAAATATTTGTTGATTTTTCATCTAAAAATGCTAGAAGAGTAAATTTAAAGTAAAATATTGTGAATTTTAAACTATTATTGTGATAACTTTGAATGCTTTTATATAGTAATTTTTTTTATTCGTATTCGTTATATGTAATTTTATTTTTAAATGTAGAGAGCCCCATATATAGTTTCGCTTAGAGCCCCTAAAATCTCATTTGTTTTATATTAACTATACCTTTATGAGTTCTAATGTTCAGAAGTAGTTAGGAGGAAACTTGATAAATTCTAAGCCACTAATGTATTTAGCTTTTTGTAGCTCTGCGTCTCACATTTTCTGGGACACACATGATGGTTGTGGATCTAGCTAGTATTTCACTCTGAACAAGATGGATTTAGTTTTTTTTTTTTTTTCCTTCCCATAAACTATTTGATTCATAGCTGATTTTGATTGCTCAAGTGTTTAAAATAAAATTTCCTTAGAGTGCTGGATATTTGTTAAGGTTGTCCAAACTTGAAAGTATGGTAGGTTGAGTAAATTATCTCTAGTTGCTTATTTTCCTTTGGTTTATTGCCCTTGGTCCTGTAGGCCAACTACTGCATGGTTCATCTTTCAACCTCTATCAGGGTCAGCATCAGCATCAGCATTTCACATTTCCTTATTCTCTATTTATATTATGGGTAATCCTTTCACCTGAATACCTCTGAGCTGTTGGTGCAAAATTGTGGTCAGATCAGTGTAATAACAATGAGTCATGTCACAAATGAGAGTGAAGATGAGTTGCTTTCCAAGGATCACAGTGGTTCGCCTTTGACTGATGAAGTTAATTATGGAGGAAGTGTAACTGCAGCAGTTTTGAAAAAAGGGCCATGGACTTCTGCAGAAGATGCTATTTTGGTGGATTATGTCAGGAAGCATGGAGAGGGAAACTGGAATGCTGTTCAGAAGCACTCAGGGCTGCTACGGTGTGGAAAAAGTTGCCGCCTTCGATGGGCAAACCACCTAAGACCAAACCTAAAGAAAGGAGCATTCACCAATGAGGAAGAGAGGCTAATCATTGAACTCCATGCCAAGATGGGAAACAAATGGGCAAGAATGGCTGCACATGTAAGTATATTGCTTATTTATTTATGGTGGATATAATTGTTTTGTGTCCCCATTCAATACTGCTTTTTTCTTGTGGCATCCGCCAATCCAATAATATGATTTGGGATCTAAGTTTTTCAGATGTATTTGAATATGTGCATATATGGATGAGATGTGTTTATTTTCCATATAAAAAGTAGGAATGCCAATGATAAAAGATGTGTATATGTCTGTTCCCAACAATACAAGAAATTTTGAAACCTTTATTATTTGAGTTCCTTTTAAGCCTTTTTAACTTAAAAAGGTTGGTTCATTGTTTGATTTTTGGTGTGTAGCAAAAGACAGGGGATATCCTATTGTCTCTCACATACACATCTTGTTGCTGTGATGTTCCACTGAATCCACTGCAGTTTCTTGCTCTCTAAATTTTCTTGAAAATTGTAGAGAAACCTGTTATGCCTAATCCACTATGTTGATGGATGGAAAATTTTGATATGACTTTGGATAATTATTCAAGTAAACGTATTCATAGGAGCATAGGATTACAAGCTCTGTGCCTCTGAGTCATATCAAGTAAGGGGCACCAATGAAGTATCTATTCCACATTAAATGTTGATAAATTTGGAAAAGGCTGTAATCATTTCTTCTCGTGCTTAGTTGGAAATAACTGCGATTTATGATCCAACTAAAACTGTTTTCCATTTCTATCGAACCTTATGCAAGGAAGAGTGAAATAAGAAACTAATTATTCTATACTTATTGGATTCTCAGAACTTTTTCCTGTTAGAGAGGATAGATATATGCTATGGAAGTTCAGGGAAAATTATTGATAATGCATGTCTGCAGTGGACTCGTATTTCTGGAGACCAGAAGGAATCTCTGTTTCTGTTTAGATATGCTGGTGCTTAGATTTATGAAGCAGTGAATATATAATCTTATCTAATAACTTAATTTCCTTGTTGCTTCCAGCTGCCTGGTCGGACAGATAATGAGATAAAGAACTATTGGAATACTCGAATCAAGAGGCGCCAGCGTGCTGGATTACCTCTTTATCCCCCTGAAGTGTGTTTGCAAGCACTGCAAGAGAATCAACAAAATCCAAATGGTAGTGGGGATAAAGGGCAGCATGATGTCTTGCAAACTAACAGTTATGAGATACCTGACGTCACATTTGATGGCTTGAAGGCAAACCAGGGAGTTTTACCTTATGTCCCAGAACTTGCTGATATTTCTACTGATGGCATACTGACGAAAGATCTTGGTTCTTCTCAGTATTATGGTTTTGTTCCCCCAATGGTTTATTGCCAAAAGCGCCTTCAAGAGCCAGCACCCTCATTCTATGCCTATGATGGTAGTATCAGCAATGAGCCCTCGCCATCAGACCAAACACCGGATGAGAGTTCTGATAATCTAACCTCACAATCCTTTGATTTTGCTTTTCCCTACGATCCTGATCCTACGAAGAACCTGTTGCTTTTTGGTGGAAATCAGGGTAGCCATTCCCTTTTAAATGGTAATTTTTCAGCTTCTAAGCCTGCTACTGGGTTTGTGAAGCTGGAGCTCCCTTCACTCCAATATCCAGAAACTGATTATGGTACCTGGGGTTCATGTCCCCCACCTTCACTTGACTCACTGGATACTTTTATTCAGTCTCCTCCACCTTTAGGGGCACTTCAACCAGATTCTGTTTCACCACATAACAGTGGCTTATTAGATGCATTACTTCATGAGGCAAAAGCTCGAAGGGTAAGGAATCAATTATCTGACAAGAGTTCGAATTCTTCTACTATCAGTCCCAGTGATATAACGAATGGTTCTGCCTTGGATATAAGTGACATAAAATGGGAAGAATATGGTGACTCCACGTCGCCCATGGGTAATTCTGCAGCTTCATTTTTCAGTGAATGCACTCCTGTAAGTGTCAATGGGAGTTCATTGGATGTAAATCCTCCTGCCGAAACCTTTCCTGGTATGCTTGTTCTCCTCATGTTTTTGTCTGAAAAGATTGCACTGGCACATCCTGACATAAATGCTAAATCCTTTCATATAGAGATGTCAACTGCCACGGACAGGGTTTAAGGTGCCCCTAAATTTGCCCCAGTTACAAAGTTTTGCAGTACCCCTTGTTTTCTCTTTTTGACAAGTGTCACAGTCCTTTCATGGTGACACTAGTGTGCATTTGGTATACTTCGCTCCCATTTGTTTTTGTGATTTAGTTTTTACCCTTTTGATATTTTAAATCGTCTGTATTATTGCATTGTTTGGTGTCACACCCAAAAGAAATAATTGCACTGCTTTATTTTTTAAGAAAAATATTGTTATTTCTGGGTATTTATGCTTGTTCAGCTCTTCCCGATCTGTCTGCATGGGTCTGTTGGCTTAGGTGGTCTGGGGTAGGGCAGAAAAGGTGGTGCTTTCAACTTGTGGTTGGTTTGTGCAGGGGCTGTTCATATTTAGTGCCACGGTAGGATAATGAACCCTCCCCCCTTTTCTTTCTCCAAGTCCAAAGTATGTGACATTATCATAATTTTTATTACCCGGAATGAATGGTTTGGTTCTTGTGCATAATGTCCTTTTTTCGTTCCAGAACAGCCAAAGCAGTCCACGAACCAGAATAATAAATGCTTAGAAGGAAAGAACCCAGCGTTTTGTCTACCATGCCTTGATTATCTCATTCCCGGATTTAGTCATTAAGGCTTGCATCTGCAATGTGAACTATGTTGCGAATTTCATAGTCTTGTAGCATCATATTTGCTCCAATTGCAGGGAGCAACATGAAGTCGGAAGTAATTGAGCAGATGTGGATCCTGGATGACGACAAAGGAGAAACCGCGACTCCATTGGATTTTTCCAGGCCTGATGCTTTGCTTGGTTCATTTTGGCTTGGGAAAAGTGCTGCCTGTGCCAAGGACCAAGGCGTAATGAACGATGCCATGTCGGTGACAATTGGCGATCAGTTAGGTAACGACGAGTACAAGCATGTGGGAGCTGGGACTTCTACGAGCCAAGTGTTGGGATTTGGTTCTTGCGTTTGGAATAACATGCCTGCAGTCTGCCATATGTCCGAACTTCCTTGAAATTTGCCTTTTGCCAGTCTAGATATGAAAATTTTTAGATTTTTAGAATTTCAAATCTCGTTCTTCTCAAAATTTGTTAAATATGGGAAATTCGAGCCAAAATAGAACATCAGCTCATATGTTCAGACCATGCGATGGCTGCAAGGTGTAGTGTTGTTAACTCACCGGTTTTCCAAAACACTGCAACACATCTATGCCCTCGGAACTTCGTGGATCCTTTCAAACTTTGATTGTAATAAGTGTGCACTTCCAGTTAGCGACATCACATCCTCCCGATACAATACGCTTCATAGTTTTCGGTTAACTGAAGAAATTTCTGCTTCTCCACGTTAAAATTGCATTTGTTTCATCGTTGTGTCCTGCTTTTGCCAATATACCAGGTATGATGAAGCAGTCACTATTATGAGGTTAGTGTCTATATCTGTAATGTTGTTTTTGTCCTTGTTTGCTGCCTTGGTTATTAGTTTGATTAAAAGTGAGCTCTAATGCGGGCACTTTGAAGTTTGAACTATAGTGGTTTTTAGTTGACGTTGTAAGTTTTGAAAATCTGGTGCTTATTGGAATGGGACCATATTTGTTTTTCTTGTAGGTGTAGGTGTAGTTGTAGTTGTGAGACTCCAAAATCTTCCTGCCAGCTGTTTTACTGATTTGTGGTTTATTGTGGATAATTAATGAATTCTTCTAATTTTGTGTATTTAGTAGTATTTGTTAATCAAGATATAAGATGAAAATGTTTGATATAAAAAGCATTCCAAATGTATGTTCTTTTTAACATGCTTGTTAAAGTGATTTCGTGACTCTTGAAAAATAAATCACGTTACTTTTTATTTTAATTTTTTAAAATATATTTAATTTTCTTTTATAAGCATATTTTGCGGATAAAAAAAAATGACGCTTGTGTCATTTATTACATTCTAAAAATTTTAATAAATAGTTTGATAAAAATATTAGAATATTTCTTAATTTTATATTTTGATTCGAAAAATATTTTAATTTTATTTTAATAATTTTTTATCTTATTCATTTTATCCAACGCATAAGGCATTAGATTTTAACTCTCTTAGCATATTTTTTTACTATTTAAGATATTTTTAAGAATTATGTTAGATGTACATCATTTTTGTATATCATGGATTACATACAGGGATATTATGATTAAAATACCTCTCGTTTTCATATGTTTTACGCTATTTTATGCGCCTTATGAGGAATATTTTTGTCATCAATACATCTTTATGTAATCTAAAATATACATAAAGGTATATCAGTAGCATTATTTATTTATAATAGCAAAATGGTGACAATGTACCATTGAAGGTGCTTTTGAGTGGTGGCACACCATAGTTTTGGTATGCCGTCACACGAGTTGACATTTATGTCAGTCACCCCATTGTGGAGGAGACGAGCACATTGAACTTAGTATTATTTTTAATGTAAAAATATTAAAATTACTTTACAAAATTTTGAATTTGCTTAGTGGTAGGATGAATCTCTAATTTAAATCACTCGTTATTGTATTGTTGGATTATGCAAATATTAATGAGACTATTATAATTTCAGACTCATAAGATGATGATTTTAGAAGAAGACTTTAAATTATTTATATAAAATAAAATTATATGTTATACCTGTTGGCATAAAAAATGAGATAGCATATGAGCGAAGGCACGTGCCCCCCCCTGCAAAATATTATATTTGTTTGTACACTAATAAATTTAGCTATTTATATTTGTTTATACACTAAAAATAGATTAATCTAATACAATGATTTTCATTAATAGATATTTATATCTTTTAACAATAAAACATTAAATATTTGATAACAATATAAATAATTGATTACATGTACTTATTGTATCTTCATTTTAGTAAACACAAATATATTATTGGTTGATGATAAATATATTCTATTTTGTAATATTTTATCAACTAATAAAATTATTTAGAACTAAAAATAATATATGTTATCTAAAAATAAGATATATTTATTATAATCCTATTTAGTACACATTAAAAAAAAAAAACATGTACAAGTGTTATGTTTTTGTATTTAAAAACTAATAAAACAGCCAACCCATTTTTTACCTCTATTTATTTTTTTGCAACTGCTCTATTAATTTTTTTATTTTTTTTTGCAATTTAGTGTCAAAGAATTGATTGATAACAGAATAAAATAATTTTATGTTTAGACTCATCTAACTATTTAAAAACAGTTTAAAAAATTAATTAAATTATTTTTAAATTTTTTTATAACAATACCAATAATTTCTTTATTTTGGAATGATTGTCCTTGCGTGGTCCTTAGTATTCGTACTCACGTCAGAAAATGTGAATCGCATATTGGACTTTTGACTATTGCACGAGAATCAAACTCGTAATCCACTAAATTGATATTGACATATTACTTATTCGATTGCTTGATTTATTTTAATCTTTTTTATGTTAAACATAGCATAAGAGTTTTTATTTTTTTAATTAAATTAAATATAATAAAAAGAGTTATAAAAAATATTTATTTGTATTCACGACAAACACAAAAACAACGTTAAATCAAGAATTACGTTCGTTTGTTTCATTCTTTTTAGTGGTATCTGACCTAATTAATAATTTCTCATTGACGCGGCACCTATCTCTCCTTCCTGGAAAGGAACATTGGGTGGGCGACTTTCGGCAGTCGTCGGTTTGTTTCTCTCTCTCTCTCTCTCTCTCTCTCTCTCTGGAGTGGCAGCCGACTATTCATTCGTCCATGGTCGGCGCATTTTCAACACCTATCGCCAAGGACGACTCAAAACCAATCACATCTCCGACAACGACTCTCATTTATTCAACACAACTCCTTCGTCTGTGTCATTTATATCCGCGTTGTTGAGAACACTGAATTTGTCGTGAATTCCAAATCGAAGGTTCCATTTGTTGCAGTCTCGGAAACTTCAGTGCCGTGTTCCTTTCGCCGGATGATCAGGTTTGTTTCTGTCGAGTTGTATTTCTTTCTTCGAGTTTAGTGTTTTTGTTTAGTTTAATTAATTTGATCAATCATCATTCCCCCGCCCTGGTTATGATTGGTGATAATATTGTTTGATATTTATCTGTAGATTCTGTACTGAAAACACCTTCGTATACTATATATGTGCGTGTATAAGTGCTGCTAGTCCGTGTTTCAGCTTCTGATTAGGGGAACATGCGGAGTTTCAAAGCTAGACGGCCTCTTATAGGATTTTTGACGGATTGTGATTTAGGGGATATTTAGGGGTATGATATTGATCCGGCCGAAGAATTGCAGTTTTCGGTTTTTCTTCCACATAATTTGTGCCCTGAGCTATTCGATCTAATGGCTGCATCATGTTTTTTTTGCATTAGCTTCTAATCACGGTTACTTCTGCTGTTAAAATAGTTTGATTGGATTTTGTTAGTTGAGGTTTACATTGAATTGCATGTTTGTGGAAAGTTGGTTTTAGGTTTTAAATGTATTGCTCTTTTATCTGTTTCTTCGTTTGTCTTCAATCTTTCAACGGTTTATTTGCCGTTTACTAATTGCAGTATTGAACTACCGATTCCATTCTTGGAAGATTGGACTTGAATTTTTCTGGGGCAAACGTGTTGCTGTTTGTTTACTTCTGCTTGGAAATGACTGCAAGAGGGATTTCCTCTGTTATGTTACACCGAACTTCCAGGAGTTTTACCATGGCTTTGGCATCAGCCTTTCTTGAGTGGTTACTAATCTTTATGTTGTTTATCAATGCTATGTTCTCGTACTTGGTCACAAAATTTGCCCGTTATAGCAAGTTGGAAGTTCCTTGCTTGCTATGCTCTAGACTTGATCATGTTTTGGGCAATGAGAAACTTGGGTTTTATTGGGATTTGATCTGTGGAAATCATAAATTAGAGATTTCGTCTTTAGTTCTTTGTCACATGCACAATAAACTTGTGGATGTTCATGGCATGTGTGAAAGTTGTCTCTTCTCGTTTGCTACAATAAATCGATCCAACAGTGAAACAAACAGATTAATGGTGGGAAAACTGGGGGCAGACGCTCATCTTGGGCTTGACCAGGACCCATTACTTGAGGAGCACAAGCTTGGTTCCTTGAGCACAAGAAATTGTTCTTGCTGTAGTGAGCCATTGGTTTTGAGAAATCATGCCAAAATATTGCTTCAAACCAAGCCTATTAGGTCAGATGTTGCTGAACTTGATCTTCCATTAACAGTTGCTCCTGAGCCTAATTGGGATGGCCTGGAGAAGAGTAGAGAGGAACTGTCTGGGTCATTTAGAGCTTACCCGATGGGAACAAATAGTTTTGGTCCTTTGTCTCATGTGGAATACACGGAAGTCAAAGTTACCTCTGACTCTGATACCGAATCAGAGGTCCCGCATTCTGATGATGATGGTGGTAGTGCTCTAATTTGTGAAACTGCTGACCTCAGAGGATTAACCATTCAATCTGCAGAGATGGAGCCTCACATTGTCACTCTGGCTAATAATTTTAACTCAGAGAAATTGATGCATCAAGATTCTGCACCTGATGTTTCACTTGTAGATTCAAAAGTGCAGCATGATCTTCTTGTTTCCCATGGTAACATAATTGTGGCATCTGCTCCTGCAAGTAGACATGGATTAGAGGAACTTGACGGGTCGCAGGTTGAACAAAAGGTTGATGCTTCTGCTGCTACTAAGTTTGCATCTGTTGATGAGGTTCCACAATCATCCAATGTCATGGATAACTCTGTTGAAGGATCAACTCCGAGCTGTAAGTTTAAAATTTTTGGAGTATTTCTTTTTCTCCACTCCTTTCATTTCCTTAGGTGCCACTCGGGCATAGAGATGAGAATAATACAAATGATGACATCTCAATATGTTCGTCCTAGAACTCAAAATGCATTGATTTTCTTTACTTATAGTGTTGCAAGTGGTTTTTAATTTAATTTTATACTTGAACGGGCTCCAGCCCCTTCACCCTATCTGCTTCAATATGGAAGATAGTAAATTTTTTATTTAAAGAATAGTCTTATTTTTTGTCCTGTACTTTTGTGCGTTGGGATCAAACTTAAATTTTTAAATAAACATGTTATAGGCACAGCCAAAAATGTCAGATCATGGTACCTAAACATGCTATTGTTCTTTGCAGTTGTATTTACTGTGTATCTTCTACATTTTTTTGTTTCCTTGCAGTAATTGCCCCACGAACAGATGAAGTGAAGCAAAAATGTGTCACTGAGAGCGGGCAAGTTTTTGAAGAAGGAAAGAAGTCTGATGCAAGAAGTGAGACAAATCCAGAAATAAACTCTATTATAAGTAATAACCACATGCCTAATAATTTGGATCTCGGTGATGCTTACAAACTAGCTGTCGGCAATAAGGGCAGACAGTTGTCCGGAAAGCTATTAGAGCAGCGATCTGTAAAGGATTCTGCAAGAATTAGTGAAGATCTGAAGCTCTTGTTGTCACAAATATCAGCTGCACGAGGGATTGAGTTATCAATGAATGACGTGAGTCCGCGAGTGTCTGGAAATTTTGATGAACTGAAAACGGATTCTTCTAGCTCAATTGGGTTAGAGATACTTCAAAGAAGGATTTCCCTTGAGAGAAATGAATCTAATTTGTCTTTAGATGGAAGTGTTGTGAGTGAAATAGAAGGCGAAAATGAGGTGGATAGGTTAAAACGGCAGGTTGAACATGACAAGAAATTAATGGGTGCTTTGTACAAGGAATTGGAGGAAGAGAGAAATGCTTCTGCGGTTGCTGCAAATCAAGCAATGGCCATGATCACAAGATTACAGGAGGAGAAGGCGGCACTTAATATGGAAGCTTTACAGTGCATTAGAATGATGGAAGAACAAGCTGAATATGACGCAGAGGATCTGCAAAAGGCAAATGATTTTCTTACTGAGAAGGAGAAAGAGATACAAGATCTAGAGGCTGAACTTGAATTCCATAAGAATAGATCTGGAGATAAGTCAATATTGGAAAATGAATTGGGGCCTACTTATAAGTTAAGACAAGTGAGTGGAGAGCATTTAGGTTCAAGTTGTTTTAAAAGTCCTGCTAATGTTCAGGGCAACTCCATTGCTGGTACACCTCTTATCTGCAGGAAACAAATTAATGACACAGTTGTGCTTTCTGAAGATAAAAATGCAAATAGTGCAAAGAACTCAGTTTTAGAGTTTGAAGAGGACAGGTTGCATGCTTTACAGTGCTTGAAGACATTGGAGAAAAGGATTCTTCAGTACTCAAACATTGGGGTTTATTGGGACAAGGCTGCTAGTGAACATGCGGGAGTTACAGCAGATAGGGTTAGTGACTTCAAATTGTTTAACTGTAAAGAAGGTACAGAGGAAAACATTAGAAAGGAAGAGCATGATTCAGCATTACAAAATCTTTCATCTGTATCTGCTATTGAAGACAGTCCTTTTGCTCAAGTAGGATGTGATCCTTCAATTGAGAACCCTGAACTTGTTACCGTGGTGGGTAATGAATTTGATTGCAGTGGGCTATACCATCCAGAGAGCTGTAGACCAACAGATTTCGTTGCTCTTGGAGATGCTGTTTCCAGTCTGATTGGCAAGCTGGAAGCAATTAAGGCAGACCATGATTTTCCTGAGCATTGTTCACAATCACCTAGGAGAAATGGTGAATTTAATGTTCGTTCACGGGGTATCTTGTCTCCTGCAAGCACTATGAAGGACTGTGAATAGGAAATATATACGTTTTTCCTCAAAGACCTATGTTGGAATTGGACCATCTCAAGGTAATCAATTTTCAGTAGTATTGTCTTACTCACTAATTTGTCTTGGTGTGCAAATATTGATTTTTTTTCCCCAAGATAGAAGTTAGCTGTAAAATGTGGTAATAGCTGCTTGTACATTATATTGGTTATAATTGCAATTTCATAAATCATAGCTTCGCTGGGTGCATGTTTTGGCCTGTTGTTTTCTTTTTACCCCAAATATTAGTCCATTTTACTATGTAACCCCAATTCTTTGGTTCAATGCAAGTATGGAAAAAGAAGATGCTATGTAAGCTTGACATAGTTCTCTTACATAAAATCTCTTCAGAAAGAATTGTTTTACTAAGTCCCACTATATGAATAGAGGGCATTTTGATGCTTCTGACTTCCTTAGCTGTAGGTGCTAAGTACTTTCCATAAACATTTTTATGTAATTCAGCACCAAAAAAAAAAAAAATTCTTTCTGATTTTCTACTCGAAAGTGTTAGAATATTATTTTAGGGTAATTTTTTATCTGAACTCAAATTTAACTTGTATGTCCAATAAAAAGTGTTTTAGGTTAAGTGCGGAGACTTTCACCAGTGAAACACAAAATTTCAAAATTTTAACATTTGATAATGTTGGCAAATAAGCATAGGTGTGTCCTGATTATGGACTCAGACATGCTGTACAAGTGCGTGTTTTTAAGTATTGGATTCGTCTTAATTAGCAGGTCCAGTGATAAGATAAAAGGAAAGATGTTCTCATTCTTGTAGTCTACTTTTATTTACCACATAAATGATTTTACAGTTTAAAATAGGGGAATTAGCAGAGAAAAAAGAACATGTTAAGCTACCAGGCCTGCTAGCTAGGACATTCAAGAGGATACATCAGGCACAACACATCTGGTGTTTCCAAATATAGGTTTCTGGTCAATGATTGCAAGGTCAAACCTATTGATCTTCCTACCAGAGCAACTGACTGACTTTGAGATTTGAGTGAGCATTGCTCAAAAAGCACACATCTATTATGCTATATAGAAATAATAAAATGGTTGTTTAGCCCAAAAAAATAATAGAATGGTTAATGGAATTGAGATGAACCATGATGACCAAATTTGAAGTTCGATATTCTATGAACGATAAAATTTTACTTTGAGAGAGGGAGAGAGCGATGTATAACTGTGATTCTTATTGTTAGGAGGCAAATCTAGGTTGAATTGTAAGGGGCAAATATATCAAAAGAAAGTTAAATTTGGGTGAATAAGCCTATTCTCATTGTGATACACTGGAGTTTGGTGAAATTGTGAAAAAAAATATGTCCAGGTGAGATGAAAGAGGCATGCTGTTGTCCCTTTTTATCATGGGTATATAGTACCGTTCACTTCTAGATAAACAGAAGTACAATGAAAATTTTAGAGGTGAAGAGTGAACTGTTTTCTTTTTTTAGTACTTTCTTTCTTTGTTCTTGTTGTAGTAGTTGTTTTATTTATTTTTTCTTTCAATCTTTTGTTTGTATACGAGGGCATGATGATAGAATTTGACGAGTTTTATTGCAAGTTAGTGCCTTGCATCTCTTTTTAGAATGCCCATTTTGATATAATATGTTGCTTTGGGGTGTTGCCATATGCATGTGGGGGAAATTCTCTAGAAAAGGTTATGTTCTTACCTGAATACAACAATAAAATTTATGCCAAGGGATTCGTTTTTAAGCCATTAAGATTCTGTAAGAAAGAAAACAATTAGAGGGCACAAGGTATTCTTTGTGCAAATACTCCTACTCAAGTTAGATCCTTGTAGTTAGAAAAGATAGCAGAGCGTTTGAGGAATGATGGATCCCTTATTTATAGAAGAGCTTGTGATGCGGTCACCGATCAAGACCCGGCCCAAAGCCGACCCGACCATGCCGGAACAAGATTTTAATACTTCTTAAGTTTTAGAATTCTACTTGATTTAGGATTCTACTTCATGTTTTTACTTGATTTAAGATTTTACCTCATGTTTGATTAAAATTTTATTTTTATTAGGATTCTAGTTGAATTTTACTTAGGATTTATTTTTATTAGGATTCTAGTTGGATTTTATTTACAATTATTAGATGGATTTGGATTAGCCAAATACTATAAATATGCCTAGGATCTAGAGTTTGTAATCAAGTTTTTCTCAATCAAATTTCAGCAACCTATTTAGGTTTTCTTAGCAAAACAGTCTTGTTTTTGCGTCTTCTTGAAAGCCAAGTTTCGGCCATTAAAGTTTACTCTTTCAAGGGTTTATTTTGGTGTGTTTTTTCACACACACGCTACACGCTGCGTTAGGTGGTATCAGAGCGGTTCATCAACCAATCTGATGGCCAATCTTGAAAGTAACGATAGCAACCAGTCTCGTGACGGTGATCGGGGGCTGCCTGCGATTTGGAGAGCAATCGAAGAACAACGGGAAATAACTCGTACAATGCAACAGCAATTGGAGCGAATCCGCAATCAATTGAGAGTTTTACAACGAGTTAAGGATAATTGAAACTGGACTAATGGTGTGAATCAAGCCGGCTATGTTAAACCGGGAAGACCAGCCATTAATCTTGTCTTGGTTAATCCTAAAAGACTAATGATAGATGATAGTGATGATGAGGATAATCTTGGTCGGATGATAGCCAACCCTAGTGGTAAAGGGGTTAGGAGGAATGCGCAACAACACAACCATTGGGGAAACGATGAGTATAAACTAAAGAATGGATTTTCGGTGAGTTTGGAGCTTGATCTCGAATATTATGTTGTCGTAGCAACCTCCACGTTTGCAAACTCAGTTTGGTTTATGCTCCTAACATGATAGAAACTCCAAGATTGTTGACTCATACTAGGGTATTTTCCAGTCTCGAGGGCTCAGGCATTGCTTCCCTATCCAAGGATGGTTGTGTTTCTTCTTATCGATGTGTGACTGTAAAGGAGATGGAGGCCATGGTAGTAGATCCTTCTACAATTTATTTAGGCTCTGGCATGGTTGAATTGAAGGCAATAGGAATATATTCACCTTTGCGATTGCAAAAACAAGATGATCACAGGGGTCTCTATGTGGAAAGGGGTGTTGGATCTCCCATGATCGTTAACTCGGATAGTGTAACTGCTTTCGGTATTAATCTGAAATTAGATTCTGAAACTAAGAATACTGTAGCAGCTGCTGCTATAGCTGATCAAGTGCTTAGACCAAAGGAGGATTTAAGCATCAATATTTTAAGTGATGGAGAGACTGCTGGTAGTCATGGAATAAGCCTTTATTTGAAACAGTTGCAAAAGAATGCTTCTCCAGGTAAGGAAAATTTACAGATGAATTCGGAAGCTGTTGAGTCGTCAAAATAAAAAAAGCTGATGAAAGGAGAAGGACTTGTGATAAGATCTACCAGATTAGAGAAACGCTCAAGATGAAATGTTCAACGTCCTCAATCTAACAGTAAATTTACAATGGAGGTAGAGGGCAACAAACACGGCAATGGTTGGACCCATGCCAACGTAGATATGGCTAAGAAGGGGAGGAATGTCTTTGTTCATGTTCCCTTAGCAGAAAAGTTCAAGCGGTTCAGGAAGATGTCAAGTAAAAGTTGCACAAATAAGAAGTATAAGGCGATAGCTAACAAGCATAGGAAGCACAAGGTATTTGAGATTGGAGATGAAGTCATGATATTCTTAAAGAAGGAACAAATTCCAGCAGGACAACAGAACAAGCTCAAGCCAAAGAAGTATGATCCTTATAAGATTACAAAGAAGATCAATAATAATGCTTATGTTGTGGATTTATCTAATCATATGGGTATTTCCAAATATTTAATATGGGTAATCTCTCTTTGTACTTACCGAACGTGGATTTGTCTTACCCGGATCAAAATTCGAGGTCGAATTTTTTCTCAAGTGGAGGTGAATGATACAGTCACCGATCAAGACCCAGCCCAAAGCCGACCCGACCACGCTAGAACGATATTTTAATACTTCTTAAGTTTTAGAATTCTACTTGATTTAAAATTCTATTTCATGTTTCTACTTGATTTAGGATTCTACTTCATGTTTCTACTTGATTTAGGATTCTATCTCATGTTTGATTAGGGTTTTATTTTTATTAGGATTCTAGTTAACTTTTACTTATGATTTATTTCTATTAGGATTTTAGTTGGATTTTGTTTACAATTATTAGATGGATTTGGATTAGCCAAATACTATAAATATGCCTAGGATTTAGAGTTTGTAATCAAGTTTTTCTCAATCAAATTTCAGCAACCTATTTAGGTTTTCTTAGCAAAACAGTCTTGTTTTTGCGTCTTCTTGAAAGCCAAGTTTCGGCTATTAAAGTTTGCTCTTTCAAGGGTTTATTTTAGTGTGTTTTTTCACACACGCGCTACATGCTGCGTCAGCTTGAGAGATTTATGATAAGCATCCTTGATATTCTGGAATCGACTAGGATTTGGTTTATTCTTATTCATTACATAGTTTTTGAATAGGATTTCCAGGAGACATAGCTAGGTCACTCGGACTTTCCCTTCCTTGGGGAGTTTGTCGAGAGGGTCTCCTAGGCCCTTTGTGGCTATTTCTTCCCATTTGTTCCTAATGTTTTATCTTTAGCTTTTGGGCTTTGTGATTGGGTCGATGCGTATTTATTGGGTGAATTCTTTTGTCCTAAATCTTTTTTCCCTTAGGGCCTATCTCTGGGTTTTCCTCAAGATTCCCTTCTGGGTCTCCTATTGGGGTCTATTTAACTAGGTTTTGGTCTATTTAACTAGGTTTTGGTCCATATACATATACATATTAGATTACAAATATCCATATCATTAACTTGGAAACCTGTTACTGTAGAAGTGACAAGTTTATGCTGTTTAGGTTTATCCTAGTTGACTTTAGGATAATTATAGAATCCAGATTATGGCGTATGTAATAATAACTTACTGGGTTGTCCTATGCTCCACTGAAGAATTTGGATTTTCTGATGAAGTTGTTAGGTTGGCTCAAGTAATGCCACCACACACCCGGGGGAGAGGGGTGAATTGGGTGTTTTAAAAATTTACTTAAATTTGAAAATCTTTATATGAAATGAGGTTTTAGTGAATTAAAACAGGAAATGTAAAATGACAAATGCAATGCTTAAAAGATATAAAGCAAGAATAAAAAATGACACGAGATTTATAGTGGTTCGACTAAACCTATCCTGCTCCACTGCCTTAGCTCCCTACTAAGGATTTTCAAATCCATTAAAACCTTTTATTTGACCAAGTAGACCCTCTAGCATAAACCTAGGAAATACAACTTCCTACCAATAACTTGGTAGGCCTTCTAGCACAACTGCTAGGAATTACAAGAATGAATTACAAAGAGAACATCTGGGAGTTAACACTCTCAGTTACAATATTTCTCAAATAAAAACACAAAGGCTAAAACAAATTAATACAAATGATATCTATAGCCTTGTAGGAATTAACAAGGAGATCAAAGAACAAAGGCTGTAGCAGATGATTGAAAAACTGATGATTAATTCTCTTTAAACTGACTTAATTTATAGCAATACATCAATAGAAAAAACATGATTTTCTCCTAAAAAATAGCAACTAATTTGACTTGAACTCAAACTGAATTGGATTATTCAAACTAAACAACCAAAATTCAAAAAGAGCTAGCTGTTAAAGATATTTTTTTGTATCTTTTCCAACACAAATATAACAGTAGAAGTTGCTCATCTCAACAAGCCTTTTGAGAGAAAAATGAAAGCTTAAGCACTAATGAGAAGGATTAATACAATAGTAAACTCTTAACACTTCATTTCCATTCATCATTCTTCTCCAGTGCATCCATGGGCTGTATTTATAGGCTTCTCTCGAGCTTGAAGGAAAATTGGTTGTTTATAGTCATTGGAGTTTGCAAAAATTAATCGTTACAGAATGTTAGTGAAGGAAACGGTCGACAGTTTTCTTTGGCAATTTTGAAGCACACATTGGGCTTTGGCAAACGGTCGACTCTTTTACAAAAGAGATCTACTTCTTTCAACAAATGGTCGACAGTTTGAAGCAACAAGTCGACAGTTTAACAAGAAAGTCGACATTATACATGCACAGTGGATTGAAAATGAATTTAAATCAAAACAATAGAGAGCATAAAAAATACTTGTCAACAGTTCATCGAGACATAGAGACTATCGACTGTTTTTACTGAAAGGCTTAAAACGGTTAATAGATTCACCAAATCGGTCGATAGTTTTTCCTTGCTTAACAACCCATAAATCAAAAGCACAAAATGGTCGAGAGATACACTTAACATGATCGATGGTTTTGGCTTCAAAAAAAGTATTCAATTTTGACACTCTTTACACATTTAATTTCAAAACAAATACAAAAATTTGATTTCAAAATAAATATAAAGGATTTTGTAAACATTGAAACATATATATCTTTTGTATTGATTGAATTGAACATTTTTCATTTTTAAAGATAAAATATAATTCATTTTCAAATGTCAAATATATAAAATTTTTCATCATCAAAACATTATTAAAGGCAAAACAAGAGAAGTTTGGTCATTTTCCCATGCTTAATGGGAGAATATATAGCTGTATTGCTGTGTGACAGTGATTTCCTTGTTCACATCTCCTCTATTGTCCTTAAATGAAATGGTACTATTCTTTATGTTTCCTATTCGAATTTAATCTGCCATCAGAATATGGAATTAATTATGTCTTTTTCTTCTATGTACCAGGTGTTTTGGATAGAAATATGCATTTGATGTACAGACTACGGAGTGCGAAAACCTGGTCATGTTATTAGTTGATAGCCAGAGGAGAGTGCAGAAAGAGCAAATGTACAGTCTCATCTCATCAGCTTGTTTTTGTTTATCCTAGGACCCACTTTGCATAGAAGTTGGCATTTTCAATTCTGTTCCTTGTTGGAATTTATTTCCCTTTTTGCCACATTGTTTTTTTCCCCATTGAGTTTGATTGTGCTCACATAACTTGTAAAGGTATAGGAAAAATGTTGAATTTTCATTGTCTTTCGTTCCTCATTCCCCAGTGCTTTTCCTTAATTGCGGGGAATTGGATGGGTGATTTTTCTGAGTGATAGTGATTTGTGTGGATAAAGTAACATAAAATTGATGTTATTTATTGTAAACAAAGTTGATCACAACCAACAGATTTGCTGCAATATAATGTGGAGTTGTTGCTCTGTTATGCTGTTCGATGAATCACCGTTGCGTTGTTAGATTGCAGCATTGTCTTTCTTCTTCTTCTTCTTCTTCTTCTTTTTCTTTTTTTCCTTCTTTCTTTTTTTTCTTTTTCTTTTTGGTAAAAAGAGATACTTTTGGATTCAAATGGGCACCTGTGTGCAGAAGCCAGAAGAATCAAAGACTAGCCCCTTGCGCCGCTCATTATCATCCATAGTAAAAGAAGATACTCTGGATTCAAATGGGCCTAACTTCTGTCGTTACATCCAAGTATCATCTATGGGCGTGATAGTACCTCATGGCAGACTAACTAAATTCACAAGAACAAAAACAAATTACTCATAGGAGATCAACATGTGAGACCTCTCCCCTAATAGGCCAACCCTCATGTTGCTTAGATTAGAACTTGCCACTTCTAACTTATAGTGAAAAAAACCCGAAAACGGTAGATTATGACAGTATTTTTTTTAGTGATTACAAATCGTTTTGATGAATATTTTTTTTAATAAAAAAGTTGATCTGTACAACAGGATCCAATCCATATCATAAAGAATTGGCTTACCGCCAAGGGAAGACATCTTGGGAAGCTTTGTTATCGCCAATTCTCCCCGTCCATTGCCCGTCCTCTTCCGGCGAATACGATAACCAGCATCACGCATAGAAATCTCCGAATCGCGTAAACAAATCCTCCTCTCTGCAATAAGCTATAAACCCTTATCGCCTCATCATGAACTTGGATACCCGAATCTGCTCTGGGATTAACGCTGGAGATGCTCGCCCGGAATCACCACCTCTTCTTTTCTCTTGTAACTTGCCGCAGTTTTGAAACCCTATTTCTGTTCTGCTTCGTAATGGTCTCGATGATTCTAAGGTGTGTGCGGGGGGTTTTGCACTGTATTTTGCATGAGCATTAAGAATTTCTTGTGCGTGTGAAACTTGAATTTTATGGCCTTCTGAAACCAATAGTCCGTATTTGAGTGAATAAATCATGTCCGAGGAAGCAGAGAAGGTGGTGGTGATCCTCGATGCATCGAGAGACGTTAGTTGGAGCGCGATCCAGCAGGTGCTGCAAGGCTTGTCTCTTAAGCCTGGAGATGAGCTCATGCTTCTTGGAGTTTTTCACCAGGTTAATAACCCTGGTACGTTAGCTGGGAAAATATGTAAGGGTTCATACTCCATACTTCTTTTTCCCCTCCCCCTTCCAATACAGAATTTTTGTACGGATGTAGCATTTCGTTTAAAAAATATGTATTCCAAGTTTTAAAATATACTCACAAAATAGCGTGGCAAATGGTTATGTTCGCAATATTTTTATTATAACATTGTATTACATCTTTAGTAGACGGTTGTTATAACCTATTCTCTTGTATAAAATTTTACCTGTGTGTATAGATACATATATATTTATGTTTTGTTATTAACAATCTATATATAAACTATTATAGAGATGTATTACTTTCTAATGATAATTATGAATTTCGTCATTCTTAATAAAAATTTTATATAATTTTTTTTTTATATCCTTACCAAAATTCATGTTAAAAATGCTCAAATATCACAAAATTCATGTTACTCTGTTTTTTCCTCCTCAGTTTTATTTCCTTCTTTATATACTCGTCTTTTTCTATCCAGTGCGGTACAGCAAAAAGGTGGATCCCAATTCGACTGTTGGAACAAGCCAGAAATTTGGAGAGGAAGAAGTGACCAAGAAGAAGGAAGAGTACCGCGAAATTATGGCGATGCTTCAACTTCCTGAAGAGGTGGTAGAAACTTGATTATGCATTTTTGAAGCAAAATAATTACTGGTTATGCGCAGAATAATGGTCTTAGTACTGCCCAATTGTTGTTTGAGCAAATGTAAAAAAAACTGGGTTTGTTGAAATCTGGATTTTAGGTGTAGGTATGTTCCTTGTTGGTTGATAACTATTTGTAAAATCTGTTATACGGATGAATTAGCATTGAACTGTCTTGCATCAGACTATTTTAACTTGTCCAAACCTACTTAAACCCATCCATTTGCCACCCTAAGGCAAATTGTTTGTCATACGAGAAATGGCTGCTAACAAGATCTTTTTGTACTTTAAATTTCTCAGGTTAAGGTCCACATAGAGGTGGAAGCGGGGCCTTCTTCAAAGGTGGTTGCTGTAAGATCTGCCACAAGGTTTAGGGCAACATGGGTGATACTTGACAGGTCAGTCAAAAATTTAAATTCGTTTAGATCCGGTTAGTACTAGAGTAATTGATCAGTATATTTAATTTATTCCTGTTTCAAACCATTGCAATTTATGCAATTTATGAATGGTCTCTCCAAAATTGCACGTAAGACCATGCTAAAGTTGTTTGCTGGCAATTTGTGATTAGTTTGGTTTGTGTTTCAGTTATATGCTTAAGTATCGTCAAAAGTGTACACATGAGTCTTTCAAAATTGTCGAAGCTCTAGTAAAGGCAGCCTAATATTGGTTACAAACTAATGAAGTTTACTGCCAAATTAAACAAGACAGCAAAAGTTTAAAACTTAGAATACCCATAAATATTTTGGCATAACTTTTTTACACCACCATATGTGGTTGATTCTTGTGATGTTGGAAAGAATACTTATAGCGACAACAATGTGATTCATGACAAATATTTAAATTTCAACATTTTGGGGGTTAAAATTGAGGTTGAAGTTAGCTTTTACAGAATCAATCTATTATAGAAAACATGTTGAAACAGATTTAAATTGCCAATTTTTTTAGTACTCGTTGATCGTTCAAATGCCTAGAACACTGTCTGAAATGAACATCGATTTACTAGAGACCAAACGTCTCTTATTTGGATTGGATTAGTTTGATTTTAAAGTATTTGTTCCTTTGCCTTCTACAATTAGAGAAATATCCAAGAATATGAGGAAAAAGAATACACTAACTCCTTGTCGAGAGAGTCAAAAGGTGTTTCTTGTTTTGTGGGTTTTGAAGTTCATGATTCAAGCGTGAATGTCTATTAAGACATTGAGATCAAATATGGGAAATGCAGCAAGCAAGCTTCTAGTTTGATGGAGTCTCTTAGGCTTATCGGTTGTAGTATTGTAATAACACCTCACTTGGTCTAGCTCGTCTTACTTTTTCACGATTTTTTTTTCCAATAGAATTGCCATTTGAATCACGAGTTTATCATGTGTTGGTCATTTTATTGTCTTATTATTATTTGCACGTGATAGTAATTATTGATTATATTCTAATCATGCCCGACTAGTTGCAAAGCTTTCACGTCATGCTAAAATATACTGATTTCTAGTGGGTGGCAAAGTAGGCCTCTTTCATTGATA
Source organism: Diospyros lotus (assembly GCF_014633365.1). Taxonomy (NCBI): domain Eukaryota; kingdom Viridiplantae; phylum Streptophyta; class Magnoliopsida; order Ericales; family Ebenaceae; genus Diospyros; species Diospyros lotus. The sequence continues at coordinate 40,651,277 of NC_068338.1, read as the reverse complement.
TATATTTTTCCTTTTCAATGAGATCCGATATTTTATTTTGAGTACTGAGATATGCCAAAATAATAGTCATGTAATTATCTTCGATTTCTTTCTTTCCCTTTTTTTTTTTTTGCTTGGTAATTATCTTACTTTTCTATCTTTTGCAAACTCTAATAATGATTCTATAGAGGTTAAAAGCATATAGGATTAAGGAGCTGGGAATGAGAATAAAATACTCAGAAGTTTCAAAAAGGCATATGATGAACTCTATAAAGAATGGTATCCCCTCATTTTTACTATAATTGAACTGTATACATAAATTAATCCGATTATCTTAAACTTCTTTAAAGAAATACGCTGGCCATCCCAATATTGTGTATGTTTTGAGTTTAACTTCTGCTTGTAAAGTGGAGTAGAATTATGAATTGGTTTCCACTACAAATTTCGTGGAGAATCATAATTCTTTAATTTTTACACGTATTTGGGTGGACTTAGAAGGATTTCAGAGTTCATGTTAGTGTTAAATGTGACACGCAGCTACTATGACAACAAAGTGATACAGAAATTTTCTTATCATCACTCATCTCTATCCCAAGCTAATGTTACATCTCCATTCAAAACACCACCAAATTTGAGATAATAAAACTCTGTCCAGAACTGTGATATAAAAGTTCAGATATTACTATACAATGTAACAATTAGGGTACTATTTTGTTAGGTCTGGGCTTGTCTAATTGTGATTTTTTTGTTTTTTTTTTTTGCCGTTTTTAAATTGAAAATTATCTAAATTTTAAAACGACATTTGTTTGATATAGTTGGTTGGGACTAAACTTAGCCTTCTTATGATGACTTGGAATAAACTTAGCCTTTTTATGATGACTTGGAATAATCTAGAACAAGGTTTTGCATGTACTTAGACTCTATGTGAGCGCGCCCACCAAACTTCCAACAGTAATACGCTAATCTGCAACATATGTGACGTGTATTACCTCTCGTGGAGAATCCAATTAGATATGGAAATGGAACAAATGAGGAAGGACTATGGTAGAACACAAAATTTGATGCTATGTCTTTTCATTGCTGTAGGCAAATGAAGAAAGACAAGAAATACTTCATGGAGAGCCTCTCATGTGGAATATCAAGGATGAAGCATGACAATACAATTAAACAGCTGAGGGGGCCTAAGCCAATTGAAAAGAAAAAATCGCTGGGATATGATGAAATGTTACCAGGAAGCACGGAGGAAGAAGTTTCTCCTAAGAGTATGCAATCAAGTAGCAGCATTACATTTAATTTACCTTGGTCAAATAGAAGGTTCTTTTTTCTTTTTTGGTAAAACAAATCAAATAAAATGTGTCAAGACATGATTGGGATAGTTTGGTTATGTGAGAAGAAGACCAATAGAGGCTCTTGTGAGGAGAGTGGATACAATGGAAATAGAATGGAACAAGTATTTAGCAAAAAGGTGTAGGGAAAGACCAAGAAAAATTTGATGGGAGACACTTGAGAGAATGATTTTAATTATAAGGGCCATAGAGAAGGCAAGCCCATGGATAGAAATGACTGTAGTGGGATAAAAGTTTGGTCTGTTGTAAAAGAAACCAAATATATTAGAATACAAAGAACTCCACCCTCACGCTTGTAAAGCTGCCAAAAACACTAGAATAAATTCATAACCCTGTCCCAAGAGGATTCCCCTCACCCATATGATCCACTAAAAGCCTTCTAAATCCCTTATCCACCTCTGCTATCCTCTTCTTTCTCAAGGTACAAACTCTTACAGGCCTCTCCCTCCTTATGAATTCATAAATGCTCACTGCTCCACTTCCTCTGGAACAGCTAGTGAACTGTTGAATCTCAAGGCCTGAACTTGACAATTGCAAACACTTTGCACCAATTCTACCAGAATGTTTTAAAAGGAAATCTACCAAATTGGGTGAATTATTGGCTAACTTAAGTACAATATTCTTGTATTTTAAAATTTGTATCACTTTAGTTTACAAATTTGTTATTTGACATCTCGTGGATCATTATGATTTTAACGTGTTGTCTTCAACATCAAATTAGTGGGTTACTATGTAGGAATGATGGAGGTTGAGTATGGCGTGCATTTGCTTCAACCCTATCCTGATCCTATATAAGAAAACCTTCCCTGACTTATCTCATACCTGCATCAGAGATTAGCAAGATTTGGGTCAAGTACTTTATGCTAATAAGAGATTACTAAAGAAACCTTAGTCTTATATAAGGGGTATCTTACTAAAGATATTAAGGATTCAAAAAGAAAAAATACGTTGTATTTAAATCTGACTCAAGACTCAAATTAGGTCTTATCAATTATATTCCCGTAACCCACTTCATATCTGTATAGTACATACTTGTGTTTTTATAAAGGTCGGTGTTAGGTCAAACATCCGCATCCTCCAAACAAATTATCATCTTTATTCCTATGTATATACCTTGGGAAAATTCTGTGCTAAAGACTCTCAAAACCACTCCATTATACATGTAGACGAGTTAAATGTCAAGTTAAGTCATCAATCAAGCATGAATTTAGTTTATATCAAAAACAAGAAAAAGCAAAAAAGAAAAACACTGGTTAATGGTGACTGGTGTTTCTTTGTTCTTTGGTTTTCCTGATTAAGAACTAGATTGATATATCTGCTGATGACTAATGTTTCAGCATCTCCAACAAGTCAACATTCCACCATAGACAGGGATGAAATTGGAGGACCGCCATCTAAAAACCATCATAAATGGCCATTGTCCAAATCATCATCAACCGACCACATGCTTGTCACACCTAGTACAGTTTCAAGTTCAAATTTCTCTTGGGCTGTGCCAAAGAGATCCATCAGCGCCTTGCTGGAGCAAGAAAGCAATGCAGAGCAAAAAAATTCTGGAAAAGGCTCCCCAGTATTATCCAATGATGATGAACAAGAGCAGCAAGTAGGCTTTCATATTCTGGATGAGGCACTGACTGAAAACTCCATTTGCTCAGACTGTAAAAACAGGCGGCCTGAGGTTGGCTGGAAGACACGGTTCTTCACTTATACTGAGCTTCACGCAGCTACCAGAGGGTTTTTTGGGGATAACTATTTGTCAGAAGGTGGCTTTGGTTCAGTGTATAGAGGGGAGCTGAAGAATGGATTGAATATTGCTGTTAAGCAATACAAAAATGCGAGCTTTCAAGGAGAGGAAGAGTTCCAGTCTGAAGTTAGTTTGCTTAGCAAGATCAGGCATGAGAATTTGGTTATGCTGTTGGGCTCATGCTCGGAAGGAAATCACAGGCTGCTTGTTTATGAGTATGTCTGCAATGGTTCACTAGACCAACATTTATCAAGTAAGATTAAATTATCAATGCTGCTCTTATTTTTATGTTCGGTTATGATTTCATAAACATAATTAGATAAATTCAAGAAGATGTGTTTGATGAACTGGTTCTAAAATTAGTTTTTGGAGAATTGATGCCAAAATAATAAAGTTCTAGGAAACAATAAAAAGATAGTCACTGTTTCAAAAAATTATGATACAAAAATGAAAACTAAATGAAAGGAAAAGTATAATGAAACTTTTTGATTCCGGAAATAGTATTAATAATGTAACAAGAATGGAAAAAACATAACCAAATTGGCCCTATGTATCTATTTGGTTGTGTTTCTAATTTATTGTTTTTTGTTTTTGTTGTTTTTGAAAATAGAAAATTTGAAAACCTTGGACACTTGATCACATTATAAAAATGGTGTATCAATCACCCAAACAGACTACTTCCTTAGGAGACAAGAGGACTGCTTATGTTATAAGAATTGTAAGGTTATATTAGGAGAATGCTTGACTACTCAACATAAATTTTTGGTCATTGTGGTCTATATCAAAAAATGGAAGAGAAAAAATGACCCCCCCCCCCCCCCCCCCCAAAAAAAAATCCAGGGATTAGATGGTGTGATTTAAAAAGTGAGAAACAAATCATTTTCAAGGAGAAGTGTGTGGTAGAAGGGATTGGACTGTAGAAGGAGAGGCTAATTAAATGTGGAGTGAGTATGACTACTACTATTTGAGATATGAGAAAAATGGTTCTCAGAGAGTCAAAAGTAAAAGTCCTAGATCAAAAAGAGCCTTGGTGGTGGAACAAAGAGGTACAAGAGAAAATCAAAACTAAGAGAGCTTGCTACAAGACATCACATAAGTGTTGCAATGAAGAAACCCTAAAGAGGTATAATTTGGCCAAAAAAAAGCTAAAAAAGGCCATTAATGAAGCAAAGTCAAAAGTTTATGAAAATTTAAACCAGCGTTTGGTACAAAAAAATGGAGAAAGATATATATATATATACACGCGCGCGCGCGCACATGAGCGCACACACTAGCTAAAGCAAGAGAAAGAAAAACAATAGGTTTAAGCCAAGTGAAATGTATAAAAGATAAAGAGCATAAATATTAGTAAATGAGGGGGGATCAAGGAGAGATGAAAGGAGTATTTCTCAAAATTATTCAATGAAGGAAGAGAACAAGTGTGTTGGGTCATCTTAGTAACTCTAAAAAAGATGGACTTACATGTCCTATAGAGGTATATGTCCAAATAAAATAAAGCAAGCATTAAAAAGGAAAAAGAATAGCAAAGCAATTGGACTAGATAATATACCAATAGAAGTATGGAAATGCATGGGAGAAGAGGACATTTTTGGTTAAGAAAATTATTTAATGTCATCTTTAAATTAAAAAGGATGTCATACGAGTGGAGGAAGAACACTTTAGCGCCTATTTATAAGAATTTAGGAGAGCTTCAAAATTGTGGAAGTTATAGAGGAATCAAGTTAATGAGCCACTCTATGAAACACTGGGAGAGAGTGATTGAGTAAAGATTAAGAAAAGAAACCATAGTATCTGAAAACAAATTTGGTTTCATGCTTGGTAAGGCAAGAATGGAAGCTATATATTTTTCAAGGGGCTTAATGGAAAGGTATAGAGATAAACAAAAGGAATTACATGTGGCGTTTATAGGTCTAGAAAAAGCTTATGATAATGTTCCTAGAGAAGTCTTACAGAAGGTTATAGAGATGAAAGGAGTCCAAATTGCTTACATATAAGTTACTAAAGACATGTCTTATGGACCAAAGATGTGTCAAAACATGTGGAGGAGATATTGAGGCTTTTCCAATTCTAACGGGATCATCATGAATCTGCATTAAGCCCTTACTTATTTGCCCCAGTAATAGAAGAACTCACTAAACATGTCAAGGCAGAGGTGTCGTGGTGTATGCTATTTGCAGATGATAGTGTTGGTGGATGAGACAAAAAAAGAAGACATGAATGCTAAGCTCAAGATATGGTGGGACACTTTAGAGTCTAAAGGTTTCAAAAACCAAATATAAAGAATGTAAGTTTAGCAAAAATATAAGTGTGGATGATATTATGGTAAAATAAGACATACCAAGGAAAGATCAATTTAGATATCAAGGACCAATCATCCAAAAAGGTGAGGAGATTTAAGATAAAATAGTTAAAATGGAAAGTGCATATGGTGTTCGACGCAATATTAAGATTTCATCAAAAAAGAAAATTTTATAAAACAACTACAAGACTAGCTTTATTCTATTGCACATAATGTTAGGTAGTAAAGTGCCAATATGTACAAAATATGAGTGTAACCTAGATGAAGATGCTAAGATGGATGTGTAGCAATCCTACCAAAGATAAAATTAGAAATGTAATTATTTGTAATAAGGTCAGAGTGACTCCTATTGAATATAAGATACAAACACACGATTAAATAATTTGGTCATGTGAGAAGACAACTAATAGAGGCTCTTGTGAGAAGACTAGACAGGATGAAACAAGTAGTAAGCAAAAGAGGTGGAGGAAGACCAAAAAGACTTGACTGGAGACACTTGGTTTGATTAGTATAATGACCTTACAGAAGATAAGGCCATGGATAGAAGTGAATGAAAAGTTAGAATTCATGTAGCAGATCCTACATAGTGGTGGGATAAAGATTTATTATGTTGTTATAATGATTTTTTAAAATACTGAAAAACATATTTTTCTTCTGTAAGATTAAGGTATTCTGCAGCCAATTCTCTCGAAATAATTTATGGAACTGGTTGATCACCAAACATAAACTCTTAAGTTAGTTAGTTTTATTTTTTTTTAATTCTAAAATCAGAATATGATTTTTGAAACCATAGCCAAATAGCCTACATTTTCTCAATTATCTTCAGTGTGTAATATGACATCGGAGGATAACCCAGGAGGAGGAATTTGTTAAAATGTGCAGAAAAATGTGCAGAACAGAAGCGGCAACATCTTAGTTGGGACAAGAGGATAAAAATAGCTTTGGGAGCTGCCAAAGGCTTAGAATTTCTTCACGGGAACAACATCATCCACAGAGATGTGACGCCGGGGAATATTCTCATAACACATGATCATGTTACACTAGTAAGTATTTACAAATTTATGGTGCCACAGTTACAAACTTGTATCTGCCAACTTAATGACTGTGTAATAGGTCAATCTAGAACAGTCAACTTATTGCCTTGATGCCATAACTTAACTCCCATATATTAAAGCATTGACCCTCTCAAGGATTCTAATAAATACATAAATGAGGTCTTTCTTTTTAATTAGCGACCAATTTGTCTTACAGAGTACCTTGCTACTAGCTCATTCCCTCACCATGCAGTTCAAGGAAGCAAATTATTTTATTTCATTTTTTTATTTTTTAATCTTTTGTTTAGATCTCTGGAGTTGTTATAGTTAAGTATGACAAAATGGCTCTCACTTAGAAGTGTTAGTTGACATTTCTCACCGTGTAGCTCACATTGACTAAAGTCAACTAAGTGTTTGCTGAAGGTAATTTTTTGACTCTTAGTACAAAGTTTCTTTAACTTCAGGTCAGTTGCAAATATGATATTATCTTGATCTGTATATCCACATCATAGAAATCTGACATCAGATCTAACAAACATTACTTGTAACACTACATGCCTTCAGGCCCTTCACCTAAAAATGCTAGCGTAAAACAATGTCCGCCAAGACCTCCCAATAAACTATCGTTCTAAGTTTAAGATCATGATATTGGGTACTTTAATATAGATCTCTATTACATCAAGTCAGTATTTTACTGCGGGGCATACTATCTGCCTAATATACATCAACTGTGTTAGCTAATACACAGTTACTTTGATGTTTAAATCAGCTTGGAGATTTTGGTCTTGCCACAAGTCAGCACGAGGAGGATTCAAATGATTCGTCGAAGAACAAAGTTGTTGGGGCTCTTGGATACATGGCACCGGAATACGCGGAAAATGGAAAAGCGTCAAGCAAAACAGATGTTTACTCCTTTGGAGTGGTTCTATTACAGCTGATCACTGGGCTAGCGATCACAGACAACATCAAAGGAGGAAAGAGTCTTATTGGATGGGTATGTCAATAACACCCAACCTTTTCATTCACCCCTTGTGCTTGTGCTATCATTCATCATCATGAGAAATATGCCACCCTCACTCTCATTTGCACATTTGAAGCATAGCATTCAATTCAGTTTTTGTTTTTATACTATATCACTATCATGGTATTATTAATTAGCATGGGTACGTACGTATATTTCCCCTGTTTGGACTTACTGCTATATTTATCCTACTTCTATTCATAAATCTTAATCTACATAAATTTAATATTATTAGTTTTTAACTATTGCTTAATGGATGCTAAGTTATTTTTAGCTAAATGGGCAAAACTTTTAATTGACGTCCTATAAATCTAATTTTAAATGAAAATAAAAAATAAAAATCCCATACTATCCAACATAAATTAGTATTTTATGGCCTAAAAATTTCAGTATTGGTTGGTAGAAGCTGATGTTGGATATGCTTAGTTTTGTATCAGTTCAGTTGGTACCAGGCAGGCAATGTGGAAGAGTATGTGCAACTCTTGACAAGGGAAAAAAGCTGTCCTAAGGACGTGTGTTAAATTATAATATTGCTACCATTTGATTTGATAATTTATCACTCTCTTTGCATTTTCTGTTTTTGTGCTCACTGTAAGCTCTTGTATTTTGTCATCCCCCGAAGAATTAAAAATATAAAAAATAGGAAACAGATTTGATAGACCCCCCCCCCCACCAGTTTTTGTGAACAAACAAAATTAAAACAATTAATAGGAAAAAGGCTTAATAACCTCCAACCTTAATATTATCACTAATATTGTTTTAATATTTATATGAACATTAAATTTAGTACCATTATTTAACTATATTAATGTTATTCGCACTATAACTGCAACTCTTATTGTTATTAGCAATAATATTGGTCAATACTTAATAATAATTTCATAATGTTAATATAGCAGTACTACTACTGATACTAATATGATTAAATATACTCATATTAGTGTTAACGTTTTGTCACGACCCTAGGGGTATAACTGTAATTGAGAGACACTTACATTGGACTTTATATAGAGACCCACAACAATAAAGAAGGTATCACTGAAGAATAATATAGAATTCTTTTCTCACATTTCTTCTTCTCTCTCTCATTTCCTTTGTTCTCTCTTTCTTCCTTTTCTCGCTCTATCTGTTCCTTTCTCCCTCCAATTATGTCATTTCTTTTTCTAAATTTCCTATTCAAACCCTAGTACGTTTTTCATTATTTTATGAATCAAAAAGAGTAAAGGATGAATTTTGGTGTTGAAATAATAAAATTGACACTCGTAATATCATTATTAGGTATGCTGATAGTTTTAAACACATGATTACAGTATCAATATAATACTACTTGTATTGGTATTTATAATTAAATGTTACAATAAATTACACTGACAGCCCTTGAGATTACGCTTAATTCAGAAACACCCCATCTAGTTTGAGAAATTACAATAACTTTCCCTAATTAAGCATAACCTCATGGAGTGTCAGTGTATTTTACTCCAGATTTTAATGTTACTAATATTGGTAAACCGTTCAGTTAGAATATGGCACTTTTAGTAGTATTAATATGGTATTGGTAAAACAAGAATGTTATTGTTAATTATATGTCCTTGTTAATGTCAATAATAGTATTAAAAATACTACTAACATATGATAATATTTTTATTAAATAACATTGGTGGTGCTATTAATATAATATCAAATCAAAATCAATTTTAGTCAATAATAATGTTAGCAATTACATTACTATTATGTTCATATTATTTTTTAATATTTCAATGATAATATTAATACTCTTATATTATATAATATAATAATGTTATAACAGAATTATAATATTTATAACAGTTTTTTGTTTTTTGTCTTCATTTTTATGAAACAAATAGAAATAATTCCACAAGGTTTTGTTTATTGGGAAAATGAAAAATAAAAACATAAAAAAATGGAAAAATGGGGGGGGGCTTAATATTTCATATTAATATTATGAGAAGAAAACATGAATAGTATGTGCATTTCCACACAAAGAAAAGATAGAAGAAATGAAAATGAAAAAAATATATAGATGATGCTGCAACATACAATATGCATTTTTAAAAAACATAACAAAACAGCTCATCCACTTCCAGATTTAATTGACAAGAATCTTCATCAACTTAGGCAAGACCACTTCTAGAAGAGAAAAACTACCCAGATTTGATTGATGAAAGGATTGCGGACTCCCATGATATGCACCAGCTATTTTGGATGGTTCGAGTTGCAGAAAATTGTCTCAGAAAGGATCCTAGGAAGAGATGGACAATGGAAAAGGTAAGTTTTCCCTAACCCTATCCTTCTTTTCTGCTTCATAATCCAATGAATCAAGATTCATGATGATAAAAGTGCATTTGTTGTGGGATGTTGCGTGTACTGAAACTCAAATTTTGGCGACACTTGGCATATGAGATCTGAGAAACAACGTATCCTTACCAAAAAACATAACCTAAAGTTGACTTTTGGGCTCCTTAGACCAAATAATCTACCCTAACCTTTTCTAGTAGACCGCTAATGTGGGATTGATTGAGTCCGAAAAAGGAAAAAACAAAAGAACCCTCATTCCTTTAGTTTGAGGCGTCCTCCTGTTCATGAAGCAGAAAATTAAAGTTAATGTTACTACATAATCTTTGAAAATTTATCTTGAGGACACTGTTTCATAGGTCTAGACCAAATGTGTCAAACGGACATATAAAAATTGGTCAAATCAGATTCTGGAATGGGCAATATTACTTGATATGTTTGCATACAATGAGTTGAGTATGTGTGCCCTCACACCCGTTAAAATAATTTTTGCATATAATCATATAGTTTCTATGATAACTACTTATTTAATTGCTCAGTACAATAACAAAAAAAATCAAGCCTTAATCCCACTAGGTGGAATATTTGATTACTCTGTGTTGCCAAAAAAGTTGTTGGAATCTCCTGCTCTTTTTACCCCGAAAAAAGCAGGATTTTTTGCTGTTTGTCCATTTGTGATTTTGTAGCTGACACCCAAGTTCTTAATTATGTCGACAGATCCAGAAATACTACGTGAATAAAAATTAATTATTCCACAAGTGATACAAATTTTGATTAGCTAGTAGACCATAGTCTTGGATTATACTTTATCCAAGGGAGACTACAGATATTCTCTATGAAAGGTTTTTGCACCTCAAGTTATTTACCTGCAATTACAAATGTGACAGCTAGAGTGACTGCAAACTAGATACTTGTGATTATGCCCATTGAAGTGGTAAGATGGATATTTATGCGGGGAGGCTGTCAACTTGTATCATGATTAGATCATCACAAGAGACTATTAATTATAAATTTGTGTAAAATGTTATGATCGTGGAATGCCTGTTATAAGTTGCATGGTTGATGGACTTGTCAAATGCTAATAAAGTTAGTAAATTTTAAATGCAAAGCTTCGGTTTTTTAGATCGTATTCATCACTTTTAGTTGATCAATTACTTCTGTCCATGCATAATTGGTGTTGGTAGGTAAATTTTAATTGGTAGGTATAGGTATATTGGTGATAACCAAGTTAAGTGGGACTGCAATCTATCAACTAAGGTAGTTTTTGTTAAAATGAGTAAAATAAGGTTGTATTAAGATAACTTATTTGTAAGATCCAAGATAACTTATCCAAAGGGAGAGAAGAGATAAATTTATCTGGAAAATCCAAGATAAGAAGTTACATGACTTCTTTCTAGATAAATTTAACAAATACAATGAAAAATATTTTTGTCTAGAATACTTTCCATATCTCACTTTTTTCGGTCTATGTCTTGGTTAACAAATACTACATGTGATTGACTCACACAAACAATCACTTTCACACCATCTATAAGCATGCCATTAAGGCCTAAGAGTATGTGTTTTCAGCACTCATCTATTGAATAAAGATAGGATATGATAAACTATGATTGGCCTTATATAAGACTTGATGAGAAGATTAACAATGTTTAAAACCTTAGAATATGTAAGTTGCAAGATATATCTTCGTTATCATGACAAGTTATACACGACTTTGGTTGGTAATTAATTTTTTTGGACATTGTTGAAGGTAGTCAATTCTTACCTAAGTGTAGGATAAGGGTAATAGAAGATCATTTGGAGTACATTATGTACGTTTACAAGTGGTCACTATTAAGTCATTTTTCATGCAGTGATGCAACATTAAATAAGTTGGTGAACATTTGGAGGGGTTAAGCATGTACTTGGTAGGTAAAAATGCTTAGCTAAAAGCATAAATTAGGGAACCATAATGGTAAAAATATCATAACATTTTTGTGCAGATATTTATAAGGATATTATTTTTCTTCTTTGCCTTGTGGGTAATGATATGTAAAAAGAAATGTTATAAAAAAATTATTATATAGAATAATATTGACTCATATTTATAAAAATGACATCAAATGTAAAAATTCTTTATGAAATCATTTTCATTGGCTTACAAGTCTGATAAGTTGATTGACTCTTGTGTGCAGGTTGTTACCCATTTGAACTCTATAATTGAGAGCAAAATAACTTGTGCCCAAGGCTTCTCCCCTGCACAATGAGTTACAGCTAGTGCCCCATTGGACTCTCCTCCTAGATTAGAGGGAAAAGGTATGAAAAATGAATAAAAACCCCCTTAACAGTACAAAGTCAGAGTAGTCTTTCCACAACCACATATAGTGGAAAATGTGGTACTTCTCCAGGGGGAGGCAGGGACTGTTGAAATGAAGCAGGGGAAATTCTGAATAATAAAAAAATTGAATTACTTCATATGACAAGATGATCATTTTGTTCTCTCGCTGTGTAGTGAAAATTGGTAGTTATCGGTCAACTTTCGTTCATCCTTTTGTCTTGTTTAGTAAAAACATCCTTGCAACTATTGGCTATCATATATATATAGATAGATAGATAGATAGATACTGCTACTAAAAGTCATGGCTCAATTTGGTGTTACCAACTTATAGAGAGCCTTGTTACACACATTAAATAATTTACATGTTCTATATTTACCATTCAACGAATTAAGTTGAACATTTTCTTTTCTTTTTGTGTTTTTTGGCTAATCCAAGTGGAACATTTTCTAAGATCTAAATATGCGATGTTAAAAGGAATATTTTTTATTAGAAAAAATATACCCAATTTCAAGATCTCTAAGGTGCTAAAATGTATATTTGAATTTTTAATTTTTCTTTCATCGTGTTGGTTGCTTTTACATCATTATTATCACTATTATAAGAGGATGTGTGTGTTGTTTATTAATATGTTACGTACAGACATTTACTTTCTTTGAGTTTGTATTCACATAAACTTTCTCTATTTTTTGATTTAAAAAAATGAGTAAGATTATATTAACTAGAGTAATAGATAAACTGAATCTTTCTTTTATTGTTTTGGCTTGGAGCGTGGATTGAATCTTTTATTTGACTTCTTTATTGCAGTTTCAATCTTCAATGATTCAATTGTCTTTTTTTCTTATGTGATGACTGATATTTACACAAATGTTTTACTTTTTATTTTTTTTAATTTGTATTTAGATAGTAAACAAGTAAAATATATATTTTTCAAATTTAAACATGTATTTATTTTAAAAAAATAGTAAAAGATGATGTTCTAAATAAAAAATAAACAAATTCTAAACAAATTAAGGATGTACAATATTCGGTTTGGACGGTTTAGAATGTGTATTTTAAACTATCCCATTATTGACAATTTGTCTGTATTTTAAATCATAATCAAACTACTTATATTCAAAATTATCTAAATCATAATTTAATGGTTTGAACGATTTTAATTCTAACAATAATTAATTAAAAATGAGAAAACATATTAACAACAATAACATTTTTTATTTTTATAAAAAGAAAAAAACATGAGGTGCCAGTTAAATCAACCCACCAAATTACTAGTTTGCATGGTAAAGAGCGATAAAAAAAAGAACAATTGATGACATTTTAATTGTTTTAGAAACTTCAACAAATAATCATCTGCCCGCCAGTTGACAGTAAACGAGGTTCAAGGGTAAATGACTATCAAATTTTCAAAATTCACCACATTTCGGTCTCTATAATCGTCATCCACTCAATATCCATCGGGGTGAAGAAAACAAACTCTTATCAGTGTATTTCCCCAGTGCCATGCAACTTAACAGGCATAATAGCTTGTTTCTATGCACCAGAATTTGTTTCCAAAACAGTCGCAGCTCTGCAACAGTTGGGAAAAGTTCTATCAACAGAAGTACCTGTATGCATCCTCCATCCATTGTTGCCTTGTTAACAGAATCCCAACTTGCAGTTATACAAGGGTCGTGCTATTTGTACAGAAGGGGTTCACATAACCTCTTTATAGACGCGATAAATCGCGATATATCACGAGATTTTGACATCAAAAAATCGCGATATATCGTGATTCGTTCACCCCCTTCTCTCTCTCTCTCTCTCCCTCTCTCGCTGCCCGCCTCACCCTCACCTACAACCTCGCCACTGCCTCGCCCCCTGTCACAGCTGCAACCTCATTGAATCCCGCCTCCTCTCGTCGCCTCGCCTCCTCACCGCTGCAACCTTAGCAACCGGCGACCACCCAAACCACCCGAGGTGCAGCGGGCGAGGACGAGGGCGAGGCGCAGAGACAAGCGTGCGCGCGAGAGAGAGAGTAGAGGCGAGAGAGAGTGTGTTGGGTTGAACAAATCAGGGGTAATTTGGTCATTTCATAATTCTATAAAGTTTGGGTCATTTGGTCATTTATCAAAGGGGTAAATGGTCATTTTAATACCCCTGTAGGCATTCTGTAAGAACGCTTCTGTACAAACAGCACAACTCATCAAAAAATAGTCATTGCTTCCGTAAGGCCCACGTCAAGACTATTGTATAACAAGCATCCGCAGCGGCAGGATAGCTTATCAAAACATCCTCTTCGCATTACAAACATAATTGTACATAAAAAGCAGAAGCAACAGTAGCTTGGATCGAAATAGCTTCTAATTGAAAAGAAAATTCTCTTCTGACAATGAAAATTTTCAGTTACAATACCTAATTAAAAAGGTAGAACACAATTGAACGACAATAAAGATGGTAAATGTTGATAGAACAGCCAATTCAGAGAGAGAGAGAGTGCATTACATGAACGAGCCCATTTCGTATGTACAGTACAGAAAAAGACAATGGGGATTTTACTTGGGATGCCCTCCTTTGTGAGGCCTCCGCCACTCAGAATGGGGATTTTACTTGTTACATACGTTGGGGTACAAAGACAAGCAATAACGCCTGAATTTTTAATATCTGAAAGCGTGGACGTGGCATTAAAGGCACGAGATAGAGGGTTGAGCAAAGAAATAGCGGTAAGCAGAAGAGCAAGTGATGGATGCCCTAGTTCCCAGAAGGCTGATTTTTGCCTAACTATCACAAGATAGAAGGTAGAAATCAAAAGTGTTGAAGACACTTCAACTAAATATGTTTTTTGATTGATTAAAAGTCCCCAAATGAAGACAGATCAAAACCTTATATAGTGGCTGACAATGACCCCTTTGATGCTAAGTACTTGAATGCAGAGAATGTAACTGATGTATCTACATGAATGCTGGCAATTAAGTAATACATCAATGCTGAAAATAAAGGAAACAATTATGTATCTAATAAAAAAGCCAGATCAAGTGAACTGACTTGGCTCTTGATCTTCATCTGATGGGCTCTACGAAATGGGTTGATGGGCCTGTTGGACTGGGCCTGGTCTGATGGGTTTCATCCTGTTGGGCTGGGCTGGCCCCCTGTGGCTGCACAGTGGGTTGATCCTCCATGCTGATGCTAGGCTGAGGCCTTATATGGCATTTGTTGGTCCACTGGATGGTAAGGTGAAGCCTCACTTGGCTTAGCCTGCTTCTATTCGCTATTGGGTTGCCTTAAACTTTCGCCAGTTGCATCAATTCCCGGGCTATTGTCCCATTAAACCAATGCCTCGGGTGTCTTCTTCCGATTCTTCTTGACCACACGGTAGTCTAGGACCCACAAGGGCTGGACTAGCAGTGTAGTGTCTTCGTTGAGCTCTGGAAAATCATGCACCATATCAGTTAAGTGGCCTATTTTGCGCTTCAGTTGGGATACATGGAATACTGGATGGACTCGGGTATCAGCTGGCAAGTCCAGCTTGTATGCAACCTGTCCAATCTTCTTCAAAATCTTGTAAGGCCCATAATAATGATAGCCAAGCTTCATCTTGGCTACAAGTGTGACGCTCTTCTGCCTTTGTGGTCCCAGCCTCACATAGACCAGGTCTCCTTCTTGGAATTGTCGGTCTTTACGCCCTTGATCATAATAATTCTTCATTCGAGTCTGTGCCTTGGACAAGTAGGCTTTGAGCTCCTCTAGCAGTTCATCTCGATCAACTAACTCTCAGTCCACAGTGTCTATCTTGGCAGAATGTAGGTGGTGTTCGCCCATACACTGCTTCAAATGGGTTACGCCCCAAAGATTGATGCTAAGAAGTGTTATACTAGTATTCTGCTCATGTGATTCGATTGGCCCATGTGTGCGGGTTGCTTTGTGAAAAGCACTGCAAGTACTGCTCCAAAGTTCAGTTGGTTACCTCCATTTGACCGTCGGTCTGTGGGTGATAGGAAGAGCTTATTGATAATTCGGTCCCCATTGTCTTGAAGAGCTCCTTCCAGAAATGGCTGGTAAAAATTCTGTCCCTGTCTGTCACGATGGTCCTGGGTAGGCCGTGCAAGTGGACACTATTTGCATGAAGACTCTTGCAACAGACTATGTAATGAAGAAGTGCACGAGGGGTATAAAATGGGCATACTTGCTAAGTATGTCCACCACAACAAGGATAGAAGAGTACCCCTAGGACTTCGGTAGGCCCTCCACAAAATCCATACTCAGATCCTCCTAAATCTGCTCTGGCACGGGCAACAGCTGCAATAGGCCACTGGGCTGTGTTGAGTCACTCTTGACTCCTTGGCAAGTATCACACTCCGCCACATGCCTGGCAACCTATTGCTTCATCCCTTCCGAATGGAAAAGTCAGTTGAGTTGCTGCCAAGTGCGGTATACTCTGGAATGTCCTATTTCTCTCGAATTATGGAAGTGTCGCACAAGGGTAGTGCGTAGATAATCAGCATCTGGCACATAAGCCTTCCCCGGTATAATAATAGGCCGTTGCGGTACTCGTAGTCACTGACCATATCACTGTCCTTACTCGCCTCAATCAGATCTTGAGTATACCGCGCTGGTCAGTGGCTAATGCATCTCTGATCTGTTGCCAAATTGCCCAAGTTAGTCCCGTGATAGGCAGTAGCTGAGGCCTGTCATCCTGTCGACAAGGCATCAGCAACCTTGTTTTGCGCCCCTGGTCAGTAAACAATTTCATAGTCGTACCCCATCAGCTTTGCCACCCACTTCTGCTGATTTGGGGTCACTATGCACTACTCTAATAGATGCCTTAAAGGCTGTTGGTCGGTCATAATTTTGAATCGTTGCCCCAACAAGTAGGGTCTCCATACCCTCACTGCCTCAATAACTGCCAACATCTCCTTGGCGTAAGCAGACCATGTGGCTTTGGCTGGGCCAAGCGTTTTGCTGAGGTAGGCCACTGGTCGGCCTTGCTGCACTAGTACTGCGCCAATGCCTATGTTGCTGGCATCAGTATGAACTTCAAATTGCTGTGAAAAATCTGACATAGCCAAGACAAGAGTGCACGTCATGGCTTGCTTCAAAGCTGCAAAGGCGTTGTTAGTCTCGTTTGTCCACTGGAATTTATCTTTCTTCAATAACTGCGTCAATGGCCTAGCAATGGCCCCATAATGTTGCACAAACTTCCGATAGTAGCCTGTAAAGCCCAAAAATCTGCACAGTTGGGAAACATTCTTTGGCTTCGGCCAAGACTGAATGGCAGTAATCTTCTGTGGTACCTTGACACCTTCAGGGCAGATCCTGTGCCCCAAGTACTCCAACTTTGTCTTCCCCAAAGCACACTTGGACAGCTTGATGCAGAAACTCTCTGGGGCCAGTATGCTCAAGACTTGCTGCAAGTGCTAGTCCCTAGACTTCGAATAAACCAAGATATCATCGAAAAATACGACCACAAACTTACGTAGCATGTGCTGGAAGATATGATTCATGGCTGCTTGAAAAGTTGATGGTGCGTTGCACAGGCCAAAGGGCATGACCATATACTCGTAATGCCCATGATGCGTACAAAATGTTGTCTTGTGTATGTCTCCCGGGTGCATTCAGATTTGATGATAGCCTGCCTGCAAGTTTAACTTGGTGAAAATCGTGGATCCTGCTAGCTCATCCAGCATGTCATCAATGGCTAGAATCGAAAATATGTCATTTACTATGGCCTTGTTGAGTGCTCGATAATCTATACAAAAACGTCATGTTCCATATTTCTTCTTTACTAGCAAAACTGGTGATGAGAATGGACTGGTGCTAGGCCGTATTGATTTTTCTGTAGCATCTCCTTGACTTGCTTCTCGATTTTTGCTTTCTTATGGTAGGCATATCAGTAGGGAGCAATGTTGATGGGTTGCTCATCTAGTAGTGGGATGCGGTGATCAAAAGGTCGACTTGGTGGCAGGTTTGTGGGCTATTGCACCACTGTGGGAAATTTGGCCAAGACCGCCTGAATATCTGTTGGTAGCTGCAACTCATCGGTGGATTGGAAACTGTTGGATGCGCGTGGCTGTGATGCTATCTGTATAGCATAACACTCACTGCTAGCCCTAATCAGTTTCTGCACCACATTCACCTTTCCTGCCCTAGCCGTACCCCGCTGCATGGATAGGCGAACTTGTCGGCCCCCTAAGGTGAACTCCATTGCCATTTGCTTGTAATCAAAAACAACTTTGCCCAATTGGGCCAACCACTGCACACCCAGCACTATGTCTACTTTGGCCAAAGGTATGACATATAAATCTACTATAACATAGATGTGCTGGATTTTGAGACTTACTACCTTGCATTGTTGTGTGCATGCTAGGCGCTCCCCGCTGGCTACTCGCACCTCGAATGGCTCAATGGTGGTAATCGGGATCTGTAACTTGTGGGCAACTTTGGTGCTGATGAAGTTGTGCGTTGAGTCATTATCGATCGGCAGGCTAGTAACTTTGACTTTGAGCATCGCTGTCACTCGCATGGTTTGTGGCCCTGCAGATCCTGCCAATGTATGAAGGGACACCTCTAGCAGATCCTAAGCCTCCACCCCGCAGTTGGTTGCAGGCATATGTGGGTCTGACTCTTCGTCTTCCTTATCCTTTGGTGGGTCTTCTACCTCGATCAAAAAAGATTGAGCCACCTTGCACTTGTGGCCTAGGTGAACTTTTCATTGCAATTGAAATAGAGGCCCTGCTCGCACATCTTCTGCATCTCAGCCCATGATAGCCGTTTGACGCCTGGTGGTATGCGTTTGCTGGCTACGGGTTGTGGCACAAGTGGTGGCTTGGGCTTGGGCGCCCCAAAACTGGATCCGGCCATAACAGGCCCTTTGTATGTTGTTACCTTGCGCATGGTGCTCAGTTGGTCATCCTTTAACCGGGCAATATCAATTGCCTGGAGCATGCTGATAGGTCTGTGAAGTTTGACTTCGGCAGCAATATCTTGAAAGAGGCCCCTAATGACAGCCCCGATCAACGCCTTCTCTGGCCAATCATTGACTTGTGTGGCCACCCTTTCAAATTCTCGCTGGTAGTCCCTCAAAGATCCTGTCTGCCGCATCTTTGATAGGACTTCATCATAGTCCTCATAGCCGGTAGGGCCAAAACAAGTTCGTACCTCATGTTCAAAATCCTTCCAACGGATGCTCTTGCCTTGTCTCTCATACGTGTGTGACAGCCACTGCCACCAATGGCTCGCCTCGCCCTCAAGGTAATAGGCGGTATATTCCATATTTTTCTTGCTGCTCATGTCTTGTGACTTGAAAAATAAATTAGCCCGGTTGAGCGAAGAGATAGGATCCTCACCAGAAAATGTGGGAAATTGTAGGCACAGTTTAAAAGCTAGTTGGTTGGTGCTTGTGGGATTCCAATTGTTACCTCATTCGTCTGTCTCAAGTCCACCATCAGAGCCACAATCAGACCTTTGGCTGGCTGAAGCAGTAGATCGTCACCTGTGGGAAGACGAACAACTGCTGCTGTGCCTTGGCGCCTGTTGCTGTTGTTGTTGCACCAGGATGGTTAGATTTTGTAGAAACTGCTCCAACCACGAGAATTTTTCGTCCATGGTGTTGGCCATGTTCTCCAAATTCTCTATGCGATCCTTGTGCGTCTGTCATCTTGCCATTGTTAGATGACTGTTGGATAAACAACTTCTGAGAACGTCTTCCAAACACCGAGCTTCGAAAAGAGACTGTGGATAGACTCTTAACGAGAGCACCAATGATGGATGCCCTAGTTCTCAGAAGGCTGATTTTTGCCTAATTATCACAAGATAGAAGGTAGAAATCAAAAGTGTTGAAGACACTTCAACTAGATACGTTTTTTGATTGATCAAAAGTCCCCAAATGAAGGCAGATCAAAGCCTTATACCGTGGCTGGCAATGACTCCTTGGATGCTAAGTACATGAATGCAGAGAATATAACTGATGTATCTATATGAATGCTGGCAATTAAGTAATACATCAATGCTGGAAATAAATGAAACAATTATGTATCTAATAAAGGAGCCAGATCAAGTGAACTAATTTGCTCTTGGTCTTCATTTGATTGGCTCCATGAAATGGGTTGATGGGCTTGCTGGACTGGGCCTGGTATGGTGGGCTTCATCTTGTTGGGCTGGGCTGGTCCTCTGTGGCTACACTGTGGGCTGATCCTTCAGGCTGATGCTGAGCTGAGGCCTCAAATGGCACTTGCTGGTCCATTGGATGGTAAGGTGGAGCCTCACTTGGCTTAACCTGCTTCTCTTCGCTATCAGGTTGCCTTAAACTTTCGCTAGTTGCCCCAACTCCTAGACTGTTGTCTGAGCCAGGTGTCCCGAACCTCAAGGGCAGAAACTTGAGATCCTAACAACAAGGCCCTTTGTGCAGCGAGCATTTGAATGGTGACGGGCAAAATAAAGGAAGGCCGTCGAAGCGACGAACAATAAAACAGTAGCAATAGGAAATAGCAACAACTCCCAACTGATGCTTCACCCTTCTTATGTTGCATCATCATTGAATGACATTTTAGATAGAAAAGAAAATAGTACATATCTGGCATATCATTGAATGATATTTTGAATAAAAACAATAATTGTACATAAATTTTTTAATTTTTTTTAATAAAAAGACGATTGCACCTTCAATTAATTATGACTCTCAAAATTATTTTTCAAAAATCTTTTCATCTTTCGCAAAATAACTTTATATTCATATTCGTATTATTAATAGGCATAAATCTATCTTAAAATGATTGCACAAATATTTATTTAAAATATAATTATAATATTACATCATAGATGACAATACTTAAAAATAAATTTTATTTTAAATTTTAAATTCATTAAAAACTACTAATTATTATACATTTATTATTAAATATAACTCAATTATTATATTACAATTACATTAAACATTTTTTCACCCATTAATATGTGTAGTATTTCTTCATAAAGTACAATCCTTGACCCTTTATTTAATGACAAGTATGATACTTTTAATGTTCAAATTTAAAGACCAAACCTACGTACATAAACATCCTCTCCAATAATCAAATTAAGAGATGGCATACTGTATTCATGATCACTCAAATTTTTTCTTTTTCACGAGAGAGAAAAAGGAAAATGGCCAACATTATTGAACATAATACAAATGACCCATCATATATTTTGGCTTCCTTAGGACAGTTAAAGAAGAGGACTTCATCAAATAATCAATCAATAACCATGGAAAAATCATCAAATCTTTCTTAAAAAATATTAAACAGATCATTTTAAAACTAAAATTCATGTAATAAATCTCATCGAATATAAGACCAAGATTAAAAAGACGATTATGATACTGCCCCAACCTTTCTGCACTTAATATTCCTGTATGTAATCCATGTTACTAGAAAGCAGCCACTCATCATAGACAAACATCTAAAAAACCCCGGCAACCGTTGGCATATGAGAAGAACATAATGCAGCCAGAAGGAATCCATATACACCACGCCACTCAGGTAAATTGCTTGCATGTGTACCCAAATATGCCAAACTCCAAAGTTTTTTCCAGACGTTTATATTATAAAAAGGAGAAAATACAAATAACTTGGAAAGGGGTCGGCCCCAGCAAATCCAAATTACTTGATCATCATATAACAGATGAAATTATTCAACCTCTCCACTTAATTGGCCAAGTCCATAATGACCAACAATGTCCCCATCAGCAGCTTTCAGACCACTAATAATAATAGCCCCCTGGGCAAAACAATGTTCCCATCAGCAGCTTTCAAACCGATCTCAAAATCTTCATCATCCTAAGCTGTGCCTGAAGAATTGGGCAACGAGATTGAGAAACAAATAAGAATAGTGAAGTTCAAATAAGTTGGGATGAACATATAAGCAGCCCTCAGGAAATTTGTCAAAAACCATCCATGCTTATTTTCTTGATAAATAGTCATATTCTACTAGATTTTTCACTACCGAGAGAGAGAGAGAGAAAGAGAGAGAGAGAGTATGATCCTACTATGACAACAAGAGCTTTACATGTTGATGTCACATTAGATACAGATAATCAAGAAAATGAACCAATTTGCAAATAATATGAAAATCCTTCTATCAGGTATTCTTCGTTTCTTTTTGTATCTTTCACCTTCAGAGTAAAAGAAGATAATCTTGGGTGAATTACATTTCTATGCTCAAGATATTTTTAGAATGCACATGCTAGCCCTCAATTTATAAGATTACGTACATTATCAAACTATCTTACTTCCATAAAGGCTTCAGCCTCCAGGAGAGGACAAGTGGGTCTCCAAGTTCGACCTTCTATATAGATGTTCATACAACTCCACAACAGCCATATTTTACTTTACCAAAAAAAAAAGAAAACTCCACAACAACTAATAGCCACTTCAAACACTCCTCAGTCCTCACAAGATCCAAATAAAAAGACTTCATCAAATTAAATCAACCTTATCAAACCACTAATATTCCAAAAATGAAGGCATAGCTTCATGGCAACAGGGGCGGTCCTTCCTTTCCCCTGATCCCTGTTGTTCCTGTTGGAAGAATCCAAGGTGTGAAACATGGCATGCATGGCACGGATTAAACTCCTAGATTAAGGAGGAGTTCTAGAAGATAATGCTAGCTAAAATCTAGAAATGTTTTTAGATATTTCTCATGTATATTTGTAGTTTAAATGTATATTATCTATTGCTGTAAAGTATGAGAGATTTTAGGAGATATATTAGGAGAGATTGTAAGAGATTTTTTTAGGACTTTTGCTGTATAAATTTCTCCCTAAAGTTGATGATTGACGAGTGAAAGATTGATTTTACCTTAGCTATTTCTTCATGGTATCAGAGCCATCTTCTGTGGCGCTTGATTTTTTTCCATTAATCCATCTCAAGAAGTCGGGTTAATACTCCGAGATGGCAGACGACTCCAATAGTGAGGTGACCATCTCTAATCCTCCTCCGATGAGGACTTTTCCTTTGGTTTCACCTCTCTCAACAGCCTTAGACAATCCTTCTCTCCAAATTACACAACACAAACTGAATGGAACTAATTTCTGTAATACCCTTGATGAGTCATGATAAAATTATCAATTAAGGGAATAATGGTATATGAAAATTTTCATAATTGCCCTTGAATAAGAGAGAAGACGCATATTATATAAGATGCCTTAGGAAGGGCAAAACGGTAATTTGGAGTTCCGTCCCATAAAAAGGTAAATTATTTTTGGAGAAATTATTTATATTGGAGAATTGATTTTGGGAGAATTTAATTCTTGTTTAAATGCATGGATAATTAGAAATTAAAAAAGAAGCCAAGTAAAGTAGATTGGTGACACTTGGCAAGATGTCATGGAAAGGGATTTAATTAAATTTGGGAATAATAAATTAATTTGATTAAGTGTAAGTGGGACACTTGGCATGATCTTGTGAAGCAAGAGTAAGATTTAAAAAAATTCAAAAAGAAAATGAAATTAGTCTCTCAAGCATTAAATGAGAGCCATTATGGTGAGAATTAAAGAAATTTCTTATTAAATGGAAATTAGTCATGCATTTATGTGGAAAAATGGTGGATTAAAATAAATGTCAAATTAAAGGGAATTATGTCTTTCAAGAGCAATTTAAATTAAATCAAAAAGAAAAAGATATTAGTCTCCATTAAATGCTTAAAAATTTATGGGATTTAAATTAAATGAAAAATGGAGAAAATGGTCAATCTTGAAATTAGTCAAAATTTATTAATTTTGAAAATTGGAGAATTATGAGAAATGTAGCCTTGATCCAATGGTGGTGATTGAGTCTTGAAATTTGAAGAAATCCAATGGTTGGGATTTAAGCCTACCAATGGCATGGATTGCCACATGGGTAGGATAATTTCAAGAAAAAAGATAAGGGAGGGTGAGGATTTAACCTCCAAAGAAAATCAAGGGATCAGATTTAAAGATGCTAGGTCTCTTGGATTGTGTTTCTCTAGAGAGTAGAGATGGGTTCCCTTAAAAATCAAAGGCTAGGATTGAGTTTAGGAGAAGCACAAGGATTGTGCTTGTATTTGAGGGTTGAGATTGAGTCTCTTAAATCAAAGAAAAACTAATGGCTAAGATGGAATCTTGAGTTTTGGCATGGATTGAGTAGGAAATCTCTATAAATAGGGAGTTGAGATTTTAGTTCAAGGTTTTCCCACATGTTAAGAGAAAGAAAGTAAGAAAAAGATTAGGAGAAGGAAGAAGGAAGAAGAAAGGCAAGCAAGAGGTAAGCCTTTTTTCCCTCTCATGAAGTAGTTTTTGATTTTGTATATGAGCTAAGGTTGCATTCTTTCTTCTAAGGTGGCTTGAACCAAAGAGAGAGTCTTGGCAAGTGAGAGCTTGAAGCTTTAAGGAAAAAAAGAGATAAGGGATGACCCCAAGTGGTGGGGTTTGCTTGCATTTGTAATTGTTTTGTATGAGTTGCATGTAATGGTCATATTTGCATGTTTGTGTTCTAGTGGACCTATGGCCATATGGAGGACTAGTGATGAGGGAGGGGTTGGTTGGTGTCTTAACTTATGTGGTTATGAAGGCATGGAGGACTACCCATTATATGTATTACATTTGCATTATATGTTTATTTCTCATGTTACATTTACATTTGCATAGCACCCTTACTAAGCATTGGCTCATAAGGTCATTTGACCTCTATGTAGGTGATGAATCTTCTAAAGGAAAGGGAGTTTTGGAAGGTTGAATGTAATGAAGCAAGAAGAATGTATGTGTTGGTGTATGGTTTTGTGTATGATGTATTTATTTTAGTTAAATATGTATGAATGCTTAATGTGGATGAATGGTGAAAAACTTGAATGTTTTGGAAGGCATTTAATGTATTTAAGCATTCTGGAAAGTTTGAATTAAAAAGAAAAAAAAATTATTAAAAAAAGGTTGGAGGCAGTGTGTTGGGCGCGACCGCGCGCGGCCCGTGCGCTGGGGCGCGGCTGGTTGCCGCTGCCCGCCCCCTGTTGCTGTTTGAGATTTCTTTTTTTTCTTTCTTTTTCTGTTTATTTAATTATTTATGATATTCTGGGAATTTATGAAATAAAGTATGTTTAAATAATTAAACAAATGAGTATTTAAGCCTCTAAACTAATTATTAAATTAATATAAATTTTGAGGCAATTGTGGGAAATTTTCTATATTTTGAAAAATAAATAATGGAGTATTTTCCTTAAATTTTGAAAAATGGATGAGGATGCTTGATGTTTGTATTTCAAAATTTATTTCCTAAGAGTTGGAAATTTGAGGTATTTTAAAATAATTAAAAAGAAAAATCAATGGAGATTTGATAAGGAAAGTTTTATTAAATTTTTTCAAAGAAATATTAATCCAAATATTTTCTAAAGGAATTGGAGGTGAGATAAATAGGTTAATAGTTGGGGTAAAGAAAAATTATTTTCTTATAATCAAAGCCTTATACCGTAATTTATATGGAGCAAGTGAGTTAGTTTATTTTGTCAAATCCTGGGAAGTCATCCTTAGCTCTTCATTAAGAGCTTGAGAAAGAGTGACACTTTGTGAGGTTTCGGGTTTTGTTTTCGTAGGGTCGTTTCGATATTTCCCGGATCCTTGAGTGGAGCGAAGAGAAGGCAAAGCCTAGTTCCCACCTAGGTCGTTTCTCATTAAAACGTAGCCATCTCTTCATCTTTGCCCTAGCATGTGAATAGTAAGCTGTCTATTCATGAGTAACACCCGTAGGTGGGAGTTACAATTTCCGAGAATGGTTCCAATCAGTCTCGTTGGTTGTTAGAGGCAAAGGCAAGGCTACCTAACTAGAGATTCAACAAGGCCAAGTTCAAAATCTGCTGCTTCAAGCATATGGGAGGCCGAGAATGCCATTGTTATGACTTGGTAAGTTAATTCAATGGAGCCTAAAATCGGTAGGACATATCTCTTATACAAAACAGCTTGTGAGATATGGCAGGCTATCCAAGAAATATACTTTGAAATAGAAAACATGCTCAATGTTTTCAAGTTTGATCTCTCATTCGAAACACAAAACAAGGTACAAACTCAGTCACTGAATATTTTAATATTCTAACAGCTTTGTGGCAAGAGATGGATCTCTTCTATGAGATTAAATGAGAGTGCACAGCAGATGCTAAAAAATATGGTAAGATGATAGAGAAGGAGAGTGTGTGATTTCCTTCATGGATTAAACTCAGAGCTAGATAAAGTTAGGGGTCGGCCACTAGGGATGAAACCTTTTCCAACCATCAGGGAAGTATTTGCTGAAGTTAGGAGGGAAGAAAGTAGGAAGAAAGTCATGTTCTCGGAGTCATGACACTTCTAATGAAGTCTATTACCCTGCATCAGCCTTAAATACTTTTAAGGGAAAGACTCCTTTATCTTCTAGAGGGGAGACTGCAAGAGAAAAACAATGGTGTGACCATTGTAACCGGCCCTATCACACATGAGAGACATGTTGGAAAATCTATGGAAGACCAGCTAACTGGAAGCCTAAGAATCAAAGAAAAGTAGGACAACCGGGAGGCCAATCAGTCTATATGGTGGATGCCGAGAAAGGGAATCAAACACCTATTACCATCACAGCAACTAAACTGGAAGTATTACAACAACTTCTCAGCCAAACAAAGGTGACTAAATGTTAAAATGTTGTCTAGAGTATAGGTTAAATAAGATCAGTTATGGCAGTGTTTTTTGAGGGCCAATGAGGTATTAAATAGAAGTTGTAACTCAAACTGTAATTAGTGATAAGTTAGGGGTGTAAACTATAAATATTTGAAAGTCTTCATTGGGGTTCCGCCTCCTATTATAAATAGAGGACAAGGGGATAGATTTTACTTTTCTATTCTATTGTACCGAGTGAACATCCATTTAGAGAGAAAGGATGGTGTTTAAGACTGCCTTGTAATCTTGAAGAGTGAGTGTTGATTGTACTCGAGAATATAAGGTTTTCTCAAACTGTTGTACTAATCATCCTTGGTAATAAGAAGACTGCTCTTGGGGTGTTTAAAGGCTAGATGTAGGGTTGCTTTAAAGCAATCTGAACCAGGATATATCTTGCGCCTATTGTTTGGTTTGTGTCTTGATTGTTTCTGGTTTTCTTTCATTTAAATTTTGTTCTTGTTTTCTGTCTTGTGTTTCTGTTGGTTGGATTGATTTCAGGTGAGGAGTTGAGAGAATTAGCATTACGAAACATTGATTGAGTTGTTAAGAGTGCTCCTAAAAATAACACTAAATCAGAGAATGCAGAAAATCCTACTCCTACGATTTCTTTGGCCACAAAAGGTAATATTGCCTATTCTCTTTTCTCTCAAAGAATATCTACCAGCAGTTAGATCTTAGACATTGGTGCCACATATCACATGACAGGTTCTTTAAATTTATTATCCAATTTTAAATCATGCGATAAACCTATAAGTGTCTCTATGGCTGATGGTACAATATCCTTTGCAAAGGGAAAATGAACAACTGTGGTAAGAGGATTAATACATAAATCAGTCCTTTATGTCTCGAGTTTGCAATGTAATTTAATATTAGTAAGCAGATTTACAACTGACAGGGTGTGCAATGTGATATTCTTCAAAAAAATTTGTGTTTTTCAAGATCTATCCTCGGGAAAAATGATTGACAGTGCTGAGATGAAAGGAGGGCTCTATCAAACACCAAAGCATGATCATTCTACTGATTCTAATCATTCTACTGATTCTAGGACTCGATTTTTATATTCTTTAGCTCTTGTTTCAGATTCAGACATTATGTTATGGCATAAGCGGTTAGGACACCCAAGTTTTGAATATCTTAAACTCTTGTATCCTTCTTTATCGAGCAATAAAATTCAAAATTATTCTCGTGAACAGTGTATTCTTGCAAAATAGACTAGAATACCTCATCCTAATCATGTTTATACTTCCTCCACACCTTTTCACTTAGTTCATAGTGATATTTGTGGGCCTTCTTGAACCACAACCCTCACCAATACACGATGATTTATCACCTTTATTGATGACCATACAAGGGTTTGTTGGGTTTTTTTTATGAAAGAAAAATCTGACGCCTTTTCTATATTCAAAAGGTTTCATCATATGGTGCAGAATGTGTTTCAATCCTCAATTCATGTTTTGAGAACTAATAATGGCAGGGAATATTTTTCTAATGAATTTAATACATACTTAATTGAGTATGGTATAATTCACCAAAGCTTATATCCTTATAACCCTCAACAAAATGGAATTGCCGAAAGGAAGAATCGTCATCTACTTGAAACAGCTAGAGCAATGATGTTTACTACTTCCGTTCCAAATTCAAATTGGGGGGAAGCCGTTTTGATCTCTGCCTATCTTATCAATCGCCTACCTTCCAAAATCCTAAAGTTTAGGACCCCTTTGGCTGTCTCCTTGATGTTTTTCCTCATCATGCTAGAGTTCTAAACTCTCTCACTCCTCGTGTGTTTGGATGTACTGTTTTTGTTCACCAAAATCCATCCACTCCATCCAAACTTGATCCTAAGGCCATCAAATGCATTTTTGTGGGCTACTCTCCAACACAACAAGGATACAAATGCAACAATCCTAGTACCCACAAATTTGTTGTTTCCTATGATGTTTCTTTTCTTGAAAACCAGCCTTTCTTTCAGCCTCACTCTCAACTAGCCCATGTTCCAAAAACAACCACCGGTTGGAATTCTCTATTTTTGGATACAACTCATTCTCTTTCTCTTCCTACTGCTAATCCTAATCATGTGCCTGAATTTGATCAAGGGGGAGAACATAAGAGAGACCAAGCCCAGAAGAGTGATCAAATTCAAGTTGAACCACCCTTATTGGTGTATTCAAGAAGGCCTTGTGACCCTCAGCATCAGCAGCAACACATGTCATCTGAACCGAGGGTAAGTCCAAAAAAGGCAAAGGAAAAAAAGGCTGAAATGGAGGCTGATATTACTAACAAGGAGAATAGAGATGAAGTACAGCAGAAGCATGAGCTGGAATATGATCTAGATGTTCCCATTGCTTGGAAGAAAGGAGTAAGATCATGCACCAAGTGTCCTAAGTATCCTATGTCAGAATTTTTGGGATATACAAAGTTGTCTCCTAAATTCAAGGCATTCATAGAAAATATTGATGATGAGGCAATTCCTAAAGATATCTACAATGCACTGCAAGAAGAAAAATGGAGGAAAACAGTTATGAAAGAAATTCTAGCCATGGAAAAGAATGGTACTTGGGAAATAATGAATCTTCCATGTGAAAAACACACAGTTGGCAGCAAGTGAGTGTTCACCATAAAGTACAACTCAGATGGGAAAGTCGATAGATGCGAAGCAAGACTTGTAGCTCAAGGTTTTACCCAAACACAAGGCCTTGACTATGAGGAAACATTTGCATCGGTGGCCAAACTTAACTCTATCCGTGTATTATTGTCATTAGCAATCAATTTGGACGGGAGACTCCATCAACTAGACATAAAAAATGCCTTCCTGAATGGTGAGTTGGAAGAAGAAGTCCACATGAGAATTCCCCCTGATTTTGAAAGAAAAGATACAAGAGGAAAGGTATGTAGATTGAAAAAAATCCTTGTATGGCCTAAAGCAATCTCCTAGGGCATAGTTCAAGAGGTTTAGTAACACACTAAACCACCTAGGATACAAACAAGGGCAAGCCAATCACACTCTCTTCACAAAAGTTGATTGCAAGGGTAAGAGAACAATCCTAATAGTCTATGTAGATGATATAATCATCACCAAAGATAATGATCAAGAGATAGAAAGATTGAAGCAGCAACTGAAAGTAACATTTGAGGTAAAAGACTTGGGAGAGATGAGATATTTCTTGGGGATTGAAGTAGCAAGAAACAGTGAGAGTATTTTCATATCTCAAAGAAAATACACTCTTGATATGCTAAAAGAGACAAGAAAGCTTGGGTGTAAGCTTGCAAGCACTCCATTAGAACCCAACTGGAAAAACAAAAAAGAGGACAATGAGGAACAACCAGTGGAGATTGGAAGGTATCAACGTTTGGTGGGGAAATTGATTTATCTTTCACATACACGTCCAAATATTGCATATACAGTGAGTATAATTAGCCAATTCATGCATTCGCCAACCGAAAGATACCTAGAAGTTGCCTACCATATCCTGAGGTATTTAAAGGGGACTCCCGGGAAGGGAATGCTATTCAAGAAAAATAAGGATAGAGGAATAAGAAACTTTGCATATGCAAATTGGGCTGGATCCATTGAGGATAACAAGTCTACATTAAGGTATTACACTAAGATTTGGGGAAATTTGGTCATATGGAGAAGCAAGAAACAACAAGTTGTCTCTCGTAGCAGTGCTGAGGTCAAGTATAGAACCATTGCACAGTGCATTTGTGAAGTAATTTTGGTGGAAAGGTTCATGGAAGACTTATCTATTCCTATAACTGAACCTAAAGTACTTTATAACGATAGTAAATCAGCTATAAGTATAGTAAATAATCTAGTCTAGCATGACCGGATAAAACACGTTCGAATTGACAGGCATTTTGTCAAGCAAGAGCTGAAAAATGGAGACATAAATTTGACTTATGTTCCCACCAAAGATCAAGAAACAGACATCTTGACCAAAGCAATGCAAAAGTAGGGTTTTGAAGTGATTAGAAGTAAGTTGGGAATGATTGACATCTATTCACCAGCTTGAAGGGGAATGTTGGAAGAATCCAAGGCGTGAAACATTGCATACATGGCACGGATTAAACTCTTAGATTAAGGAGGAGTTCTAGAAGATAATGCTAGCTAAAATCTAGGAATGTTTTTAGATATTTTTCATGTATATTTGTAGTTTAAATGTATCTTATCTACTGCTATAAAGTAGGAGAGATTTTAGGAGATATCTTAGGAGAGATTGTAAGAGATTTTTTTAGGACTTCTGCTGTATAAATTTCTCCCTAAAGTTGATGTATGATTGACGGGTGAAAGATTGATTTTAGCCTAGCTATTTCTTCAATTCTTACTGCCACCATAGTCGTAGTAGATGGCCTACTCAATTTTCTTTAAGTTCATGTTCCTTCTTAGAAGGTAAGGAAGCCATTACTTTCGTTTTAGTGGACTTACCTTTAGGTCTACAATTATTTCCTATTTTTAGAAACATTCTCATAACCTATGTTGCACGGAACAGGCTCAGAGGAGCCGTTTCCCCGTTTTCGAAACGTTTCCCATTCTCGTTTCGAACCTTATTTATGCCTATTTTTTTTAGAAAAATGTCTGTTTCCGCGTTTCCGTTTCGTATCAGAAACGTTTCCCCTTTTTGTTTCCGTGTAATCTAGCTCATAACACCTTTATTTAATTTGCTTTTATGCACAAAGCCAAATTCCTTCCTAATTCTTTATGAGTAAATAGCATTAGCTACCATTAAGGGTTTCCTTAATTACAGAAAGTACCCCACATTCTAGAAATAACAGAAAACCACCCTTGCCATTAAAACTAGTGTTAAATGACCATTTTTACCCCTGGGTCCTCTCTCTCTCTTTCTCTAAAGTCTAAACTATATATATAAAAAATATTTAAAATCTAGTTCTAAACTAAAAAATGTATTTTTTTCTATTAACATATATTATAAAAAATATTATTGGTTGTGTTTCCATATTGTACTTGTTGGTTTCACCATGTCAACTAAGTAATGGAACACAACTATATCAATTATCTTCATTCATCACCATCTCATGAAACTTCTCTATATGAAAATGGTGTTGAAACTTCATTTCATCATTACTCCGCCAGGGGATGTTATCCACTGTCGGTACCAAACCTGAATAAGAGAGGAGGGTTGCGTTAGGTAGCCAACAGCCAGCGTAAAACCTAGTTGGATCGAAATATGAATTCTAAACAAATTATCTGTTGGGGCGTAATCCACATAGAAGTCTAGAATTCATGTAGCCAACCCCACAAAGTGAGATAAAGGCCGGATATTGTTGTTAACATATATTATAATTATAAAAAATATATTTAGAAAATCAAATCCTAAACTATATATTTTGAAAATCTAATTTTATTTATAAAAATATTATATGATAAAATTGGAAAAAGAAAAAAAAAAAAAAAAAACCTACAACTCCAGCAAATTGCATTCCAATTGATTGGAACCCATCACTGAAACCGAGCGATGTTTCTGGGCTCAATTGATTGGAACACAGAGAAAGATTGAGGAGAAAAGGTTCAGGGAAATTGAAGAAGCTAAAACTTGATACAGAGCATAGAATTTAAAGATGATTCCTCATTCCTCTCTTTCAGCAGCTCTTCTTGGTGCTTGTTCAAACTCTGTTGTTGCAGAGCACATTGCTAAGAAAATGATGGAATTGGAACCTGACTACCATTTGCGATATGTTCTTCTGGCTAATGTGTGCAGAGCTATTGGACATCGGAATGATGCTCTTAGAATCCAGAGGCTAATGCAACATAAAGGATTTAAGAAGATGCCTAGGAAGAGCTGGATTTGAGACTAAGAACTGATTTGGGTTCTTCTGTAGGCATCAATTATATTTTTTTCCCAGGCCAAACCCTCACATGAAGAATTTAATGTAGAAAAT
Source organism: Diospyros lotus (assembly GCF_014633365.1). NCBI lineage: Eukaryota > Viridiplantae > Streptophyta > Magnoliopsida > Ericales > Ebenaceae > Diospyros > Diospyros lotus. The sequence goes on along the minus strand of NC_068338.1, from coordinate 40,618,690 downwards.
AGTGAAAATTAGCTTTGAACCCAGTGATTGGAACCCCAGGTGAGAGGGACAGGGAGGGGGAGGAATCAGCCATGGCTGAGAGAGAGAGAGAGAGTGTTTGGTTTTGCAGGGGGGTGTATTTTAGTCATTTTGAAAATTTTAACCGAGGTTACCTAGTGACGGGGTTAGTGCAACACAGTTTAAAAAGTCAAGGGAGGTCACTACTATTTTTGGGTGCTAAGTGCATTTTTCCCATTCTTTAGTCATATAGCAGAAAATCAGAAGTGACCACAAACTCAGCACAGCAACAGGAATGCACTCATGAATCCTCCAGTCTCCATCCCAAATGAAAGTCCCGATGCATTGGAAGGGAGGGAAAGTGCATTTCCTATTAGCATGTCCACCCTAGAACCATGAACAGCCAAATCCACCACCAATCCTGCATCACCCAAAAAGATTCCTCATCCATGGATGCACCCAAGTTGTTATACAAATGAATCCCAGATCCTCCTAACAGTTTTGAACACCATACAACTGTATCATTAGAACCAGACACCCTGATGTGAGTTCCTAAACCCTAAATCCCTAATAGAGAGAGAAATTTTTACTAGGGTAGGCAAAAATATTCATGCACAAGAGTAGTGAAAAGAAGGTAAATTATTACAAATTAATACATCAGAAAAAGGGAGAAAGAAAAGCGCCAGAGAAAAAAACATAGATATCTAAAGCCCAACATGGCTATCTAAAGCCCTTGTTTGTCTGGGGAGAGGGGATGGAGTCGCTCTAGCTCTGGAAAGCCAATTTTGCTATTACATAAAGAAAAATGTTATTAGTACACCTTTGTGTACACCTTGGGCTACACAAAGGGGTACCAATGACAAAAAAATCCTTCATGAGGCGCATAGAGGCACGTGAGGCGCATAGACGCGAGGGGTATTTTAATCATAATACCCCTTTATGTAACCCAAGATGTACAAAAGTGATGTACATGTAGCATGACTCTTGCATAAATAATGAAGTAAAACTATTACATAGCAAACAAAGCAATCTGCTCCAGGGTGCTATTACCTGCTTTGGGGGGACTCCTGTTATTACTGGCAGAGTTGGATGGCGGCAGAAAATTGGCCACTATGTTCTCCACATGCACCATCTTCACAGCTAATATTTTCGCATAATCAATCTGCAATTAGAAATTATGAAAATACATATTACTTAGCAATTCACAAAAAAAAAAACTGCAAAAGGTGTAAATATAGAACATTTTAAACAATAATATATACATTTCAGCATATTTAAAATAAACTAGTGACCAAAAGCAACACATGTACATTATAAGAGTCAGAAGTTGTAAAATGATGGGTATACTGGGCTTGTTGCAGCAGTGTAGCTCTTCTCCTCAAATATATTTGCAAGGTTCTTGATTCTTTGAAGCTGCTCTGGTCCAGAACAAGGAAGAAGCCTATGAAAAGAGCCCTCTCTGGCCACATGAAGCATTACATTTTTATTTTAATTGGCCCCAGTAGTAAGAATAACATTTATGGTATAAGGAAAATAAAATGGCTTGGCAGCTCAGCCTCTGAGGCATGGAAAAAATTACTTGAATCAAATTTCAAATCTACATAGAACATGATAAGAGCAATTAGACAAAGCCAGTTACTAAACCAGACCTTAATAATAATGCATTTCAATCTTCAAAGAGAAACTCCACGGAACATTTCATGGGGTTGAATAACATTTAAGGTTTCCTCAGCAGTTGAGAATTGATCTCTTTTGGATCTCAAAATATAGCTTAAGGTCCTAATTTACAACTATTTTGGCCAAGAAAAGTAAAATGTTTCTCTGTCACTTCTGCCTAACCACATGAAGCATTACATTTTTTATGTTAATTGGAACTAGGTAGTACGATCATTGATGATATAATCATAAAAGGGAACCCAAAAAGAATTAGCAGCTCAGGCTATGAAGCATTGAAAAGATTGCTTTCACTCAAATGTATTAAAATAATAAGAATTAAAAGCATCATCAGAGAAAACTTGTTAGTAGCCAGAATATTAATACTGTCTTCCAAGAAACTTCCCTGAAAACATTTCATGGAGTCTAAAAACACTTGAGACTTTCTCGGCAGCTTAGTAATAATCTCTTTTTGACCTCATAATATAGCTTAAGATCCAAAAGAACAACTATGTTGGCCATCCTTTTGTAGAACTCAGAGTAAGATCTTGACAAACTTTTCAGTGGATTGCAACTGTTAAAAGAAATATTGCAGACGCACATCATACCCTGGTCAGTTTCCACATAAATAGCATGTCGAGCAACTCAGACCACTAAAAACTTATTCTTCCAATTATCAAGACCACCAACCTGGAACCAACTGAAATACAATGAGCATTAAAACATGATTTTATGCATGAAATGGATAGGCATTGTAAGCATGTTGCATAATGCGGGTCGTGCATGAAGGAATGTGAAGGTTCATTACCAAACAATATGTGCGTGCAAACCTCTTCACATGGGAAATGTGTGGAAAAGCCAAGGATGAGCCTTAGGCCATGAGAATGATGTTGCCACGGGGTATGATGGAGACATGAACCTAGGCAGCACCTGTTAGAAAAGAAAATAGGGGGAAAAAAACTGAGGATGCTCATGAATGATATCATGAGGTGTGATGCATTTCAATGACTTGGCTTACTAAGAAGGCTATTCTCATGCATTGCATTTTAACATTCCAGACCATGCAAGGGATGGGGAGACTGACCAAACCAGGGGTTAGGATGAGAGAAGATATGCACGTATGTACTTTAGGAAGCATGTTATCTTTTTGTAAAAATTAATGCCGTTGTAATCACTTAAATATGATATAAAATGCTATGTTTGGGAATTGTGTTTAAAATTGCTCTACCAATAATATGCAAGGCAGGCAGGCAGGAGCGCAGGCAGGGACCAGTTAACTGAAAGTTGACTGTGGGCATGATAGTCGACTGGCAATCAACTGGTGGGTTGACTGAGAAAAACGGAGGCCAAGAATGAATGTCAGAGGGCTGGGACAGGTAACAAGAGAGTCTGCTGCCCATGGCTGGGAGACTAAGAGAAGAAAGTAACTACTTCCACCAACTGTTAACTACAAGGAAACAAGTAAAATGAGAAGAAACACTGAGGTTATGGTAAGAGCTAGTCTTACTCATGGAAGTAAGGACTTTTCATGTCATCACAAGCTAAGGATGTACCGTAGCTTTGTGATTGAGGTCAATCTATGGGTACCCCCAACCCCAAGTCAATAAAGGCGTACCTCGTGCTGGAGACAGATTGCTGAAGTGGTTCTAGAGGTTTGTATGCAAAAGGGAGAGATTTTGAAGAAAGGTAATTGCGACTATGGCCTTCAACTGGACAGGAGGTGTTCTACTAGAGTCTAAATGAGTCCTACCACAAGGCAAGTTTATGAAATTTTAGGATGATTTCTTCGAAATTGTTTCCTTCAAAGTAGGTAAGGATTTATCTAACAGATTTTGGCTTTATACTTGATTTGTTAATGTTGGAGAAGTTAAAGAAAATAGGTTCAAGTTATCTCTATCATTGCCGGAAATCAAGATAGGGTTGTTGGGCAGAAGTGATAAGAGATATACAAACTAAAGTGATAAGAGGTAAAAGAGATAAGAGATGAAGCAGCTCCAGAAAAAATATGAAAAGATCATAACAGCAAGTTCAAAATTTTTCTGATTATCTTTATCATTCAAGTCTAGCTTGAATTTGTTTTTTCTGTATTTATCGTTGTATTTTAGGAGACATCTTTTAAGGAGATCTTGTGTATATATACCCATCTTGAGTTCAATGCAAGATGAGAAAAACACCTTAAAATTAATTGAATTGTTCAAGTTTGTTCATGGTATTAGAGCCACAGGTTCCTGTGGCTGAAACCTTTTTTTTCCACACCAGACAAGCTGTAGAGTCCTGAGCTGCAAGTAATGGCTGGAAATCAATCAGTGGTGACAGCTAGTGAAACATCTACCACTGGCTCCATTCCGGTTAGAGCTACACAGGTACCTGTTGTTCCAATATCCCTTGACAGTCATTCTCTTTAAATTACTCAGCACAAACTAAATGGAACTAACTTTAGAGACTGATCTCAATCAGGTTTGCTAGTCATTAAGGGCAAAGGGAAAGTTGGGTATGTCACAGGAGCAACACTTATGCCTGACATTAAAGCAGCAACCTACAATGTTTGGGATGCTGAGAATTCCATTGTCATGACTTGATTGATCAACTCGATGGAACCAAAGATCGGACAGACATATCTCTTCTACAAAATAGCTAAAGAGATTTGGGAAGCAGTGCAGGAAATCTGCTCTAACATGGAGAACACTGCCAGTGTTTTGAGATCTGATCTGCAATCCGAACAACAAGAAAAGGTAATCTCTCAGTCATTGAGTATTACAATATTTTGACTAAGTTATGGCGGGAGATAGATCTATTCTATGAGATTAGTTGAGAATGCCCTGAGGATAGAGTAAAATACAACAAGATATTGGGCAAGGAACGAGTATTTGACTTTCTCCATGAACTCAACACTGAGTTAGAAGAAGTTTGAGGTAGACTGCTTGGAACCAAACCTTTTCCATCTATACAAGAGGTCTTTGCAGAAGTAAGACGAGAGGAGAGTCAGAAGAAGGTGATGCTAAATCCATCTGTGTTTTCTAACGACATTAACCCTCAAAATTCAGCTCTTACTACCTCCAAGATGAAAGCTACTACCTCACAATGTGGTGAGTTCCAAAAAACTTGGTGTGACCACTGTAACAAGCCATATCATACAAGAGAAACCTGCTAGAAAATCCATGGTAAACTAGCAAATGGGAAACCTAAAAATCAAAGGAAGTCAACTCAATCCGCCTATATGACAGATTCAAAAACTAGAAATTCCAACAATTTTACTTTATCTACAAATCAGTTGGAACTTTTGCAGCAGTTACTAAATCAGACAAGGTTATCAAAACCATATAATCTTACAGAAACTCCTAAACCAACAACATCTCTTGCCAAACAAGATACTCCAAAACAGTCTTTACTTTCTTAAAAACTCACTTCAAATTCTTGGATTGTAGATACAAGTGCCTCAGATCATATGACAAGTTTAATTGATGCCTTATCAACCGATGAGACATGTGAACGAGATAAAACAATTTCAATGGCTGATGGTACAATATCTTTGGCTAAAGGGCAAGGATCAATTTATTTGGCAAACTAAGTCTTAAAATCGTTTTACATGTGTCAAACTTGAAATGCAATTTATTATTTGTGAGTAAGCTAACTAAAGACATGGATTGTATGATTACTTTTTTCCCATCCCACTGTGAATTTCAAGATCTCTCTTCGAGGAAGACGATTGGCAGTGCTAGGGAAGGCATGGTTTTTATTACATTTTCGAGTCCTGTAATTCCTCTGGATTTAGGTTACAAAATAAATCCTCTTTTTTCAGCTGTTTCAAATTTTGAAATAATGTTATGGCATAAACGAACTCTACCTGGGGATGTTATCCACTGCCAGTCCCAAGCCCGGATAAAGGAGAAGGGTTGTGTTAGGTAGCCGGATCTAAAACATGAACTCTAGACAAACTATGAAAAACCGTTGTGACGTAACCCTTCATAGCGATGCGTTACACTGCCCACGTGTAGTGTCAAGTGAGCCAGGGCCGCTGCATCGGCGCCCGGATGTAGTGACAAATGAGCAAAGGTCCCCACATTTGCTTGGACGGATGTGGGTAAAGAAGTTAGTCTAAAATCAAAACCAAAATAAAAAACAAAATCAAATTCAAAGTCAAGTCAAAACCAAAATCATAGATTAAGGATTGGGTCATGGAACACAAGAACTTTAACAGGAAAAGCTATGGAGGTGATAGATGTGATGATTAGGAGAAAGATTAATATTATGTGCCTTCAAGAAACGAGATGGATAGGGAAAAAAGCAAAAACTTTATCAGAAACTGGATATAAAAAATGGTACACAGTAAATGATCAAGCGAAAAATGGAGTGGGGATTATTATGGATAAAAGTTTAATAGATGAGATAGTGGATGTAAAGAGAATAGGGGATAAGATTATTATGATGAAGGTTGGTCTAGGAAGAATGACTATAAATATCTTTAGTACATATGCACCACAAGCGAGGTTAGGTGAGGAGATAAAAGCAAAATTCTGGGAGGATCTAGAAGGACTCATACAAATGATACCAAGAGGAGAGAAAGTGATTATCGAAGGTGACTTAAATGGTCACGTAGGTAGAGACAAAAACGACTATAGGGAGGTATATGGAATGTATGGATTCGGGGAAATTAATAATGAGGGTAAGTCTATTCTAGATTTTGCTATGGCATATGAGCTCATTATAACCAATACTAGGTTCAAAAAACAGGACGAACACTTAATCGCATATAAAAATGTCGCATCAAGCACCCAAATAGATTACTTCCTCATGAGACAAGAGGATTGGTTATATTGTAAGGATTGTAAGGTGATACCGGGGGAGTGTTTGACTACTCAACATAGACTTTTGATACTTAACGTCCAAGTAATAATTGGGGAGAGAAAAAATCACATAAAACAAAATCCAAAAATTATGTGGTGGGATTTAAAAGGGGAGAAACAACTAATCTTCAAAGAAAAATTAAAGGGTAGAAGGGAATGGAATGGAGAAGGACAGACAAACCAAATGTGGAGGAAAATGGCTACTGCCTTGAGAAACACAGCAAAGGTAGTCCTTGGAGAGACAAATGATAGAGTCTCAAATCTTAAGGAGTCTTGGTGGTGGAATGAAGAGGTACAATTGAAAATTAGAAATAAGAAAACTTGCTATAAGGTTGTATATCAGTGCAACAATAAAGAAAATTTAAAAAAATTATAAAAAAGCGAAAAAGGCAGCAAAAAGAGCTGTTAGTGAAGCAAGGTCAAAAGCATATGAGAATCTATATAAACGACTTGATACAAAAGATAGAGAAAGGGATATATATAAATTAGCTAAAGCAAGAGAAAGAAAAACAAGAGATCTAAACCAAGTGAGATGCATAAAAGATGAAAACCAAAATGTATTAGTGAATGAGGGAGCGATTAAGGAAAGATGGAAGGAGTATTTCACAAAATTATTCAATGATGGTGGGGACACAAGAGTTGGGTTGGGACATCTTGATAACTCTGAAGAGAACGTGAGCTATACATTTTATCGACGTATAAGTTCAAATGAAATAAGGCAAGCATTAAAAAAGATGAAAAATCACAAAGCGGTGAGACCGGATAATATACCAATAGAAGCATGGAAATGCATGGGAGAAGAGGGCATCTATTGGCTAACGAAATTATTTAACACGATCCTTAAATCAAAAAAGATGCTAGATGAGTGGAGGAAGAGTATTTTGGTTCCTATATACAAGAACAAGGGAGATATTCAAAACTATGAAAATTACAGAGGAATTAAGTTAATGAGCCATACCATGAAACTCTAGGAGAGAGTAATAGAGCAGAGGCTCAGAAAAGAAACATATGTCTCGGAAAATCAGTTTTGTTTCATGCCTGGTAGGTCAACAATGGAAGCTATATACCTACTAAGGCACCTAATGGAAAGGTATCAGGATCATCAGAAGGACCTGTATATGGTGTTTATAAATCTAGAAAATGCCTATGATAGGGTCCCTAAAGAAATATTATGGAGGGTTTTAGAGAAGAAATGAGTCCGAATAGCCTATATACAAGATCTTAAGGACATGTATCACGGTACAGAGACAAGGGTCGGAACATACAGAAGGGATACTGAACCGTTTAAAATTACAATGGGACTGCATCAAGATTCTGTACTAAATCCATACTTATTTGCTTTAGTAATGGATGAACTCACTAAACACATTCAGACAGAGGTGCCATGGTATATGCTATTTGCAGATGATATAGTGTTGGTGGATGAAACAAAAGAGAGAGTGAACACTAAGCTTGAGTTGTGGAGAAACAATTTAGAATTTAAGGGATTTAAATTAAGTAGAAGGAAAATAGAATATATGGAATGTAAATTTAGAAAGAATGCAAAAGTGGAGGATGTTATAATAAAATTGGAAGACCAAATCTTCCAAAGAAAAGACCATTTTCGATATTTGGGATCAGTGATTCAAAAAGATGGAGAAATTCACGAGGATGTCATGCATAAAATTAAGGCAAGTGGCTAAAATAGAGAAATGCATCAAGGGTGTTATGTGATGGTAAAATCCCATTAAAACTAAAAGGAAAATTCTATAGGATAACTATAAGACCAATTTTGTTGTATGGCTCATAATGTTGGGTAGTTAAATACCAGCATGAGCAAAAGACGAACATAGCAGAGATGAAGATATTAAGATGGATGTGCGGCCATACAAGAAAAGATAAAATTAGAAATGAAATTATTCGTAATAAGATAAGAGTAGTGACAATCGAGGAGAAGATAAGAAAGACTAGACTAAAATGGTTTGGTCATGTGAGAAGGAGACCAAGAGACGCCCCTGTGAGAAGAGTTGATGAAATGGAGCAATTAGTCAAAAAAAGAGGTAGAGGCAAACCCAAGAAGATTTTGGAAGAGACATTAAAGTTTAATATAAGTATATGGGCCTAAATGAAGATATGACAAAAGACATAAATACATGAAAGTCTAGAATTCATGTAGCTGACCCCATATAGTGGGATAAAGGCTGGATATGTTGTTGTTATTGTTGTTATGGCATAAACATTTAGGGCATCCTAGTTTCAGCTATCTTAAAGTATTGTATCCTCATCTCTTTATCAATAAAGAAAGACTTTTCTTCCATTATGAGCAGTGTATTCTTGCTAAACAAACTAGACAACCTCATCCTGCTCTTTCTTATAAACCTTCCAAACCATTCTATTCGGTTCATAGTGACATCTAGGGACCTGCAAGAATACCCAACCTAACCAGTACTCATTGGTTTATCACTTTCACAGATGATCATACAAGGGTTTGTTGGGTGTTCCTAATGAAAGAAAAATCTGAAACCAGTGTTATCTTCAGAAAATTTCATACGATGGTGTTTAATGTATTTCAATCATCAATCCATGTTCTTCGTTTAGATAATGGCTGAGAGTATTTCTCAAATGAATTCAAACATTATCTAGTTGAACAAGGAATAATTCGCCAAAGTTCTTGCCCTTACAATCCTCAACAGAATGAGGTGGCAAAAAGGAAAATAGCCATTTTCTTGAGACTGCTCATTCTATAATGTTTATTAATTCAGTTCCAAATTCATATTGGGGAGAAGCAATACTTACAGCCTCCTATCTCATTAATTGACTACTTTCCAAGGTGTCAGGATCCTTTGTGGAACCCAATGCAAATTTGTATTTCACTTACTATGATTGGAACAGTAGATGGTTAAGGCAGTTTAGGCTGTTGGTTGGTGGTTAAGGGTTGTAGGAAGCTATTAGTACTGTTATGGGGTGTAACAACTAGGCTGTTAAGATTGAGGTTGGCAGGAAAGGGGCTATATAAGGGCTCCCAATTCAATAAGAGAATTAACGAATTTCATAACCAAATTGATACTTTCTTTTCTCTCTCTTCAACTTCCCTCAGAACTCCCCTATTTCGTCTCTCTCTCACCCTTCGATCTCTCCTTCTCTCTCTCTTTCCTAACCCTAATTCCCCTCGCCATAAGAGAATTTACCTGTCATGACACGAAGTCTTGACACAAGGCCCTTGTATTTCGAACTCCCTTGAGTACCTTACTTGATTTCTACCCTCATATTAGGATCCTTAATTCTCTTCCTCCAAAAGTCTTTGGGACTGCTTTTGTTCATAATCATCATCCTTCTCATTCCAAACTTGAACCTCAAGCCCTTAAATGTGTGTTTGTTGGTTATTCTCCTACCCAACAAGGATATAAGTGTATTTGTCCTTACACCCGAAAACTCCTTGTTTCTTGTCATGTCTCATTTCTTGAGCATCAACCCTTTTATCCCAATATCTTTCTGCAGGGGGATATATCCAGTACAAAGCAATATTGGAATCCTACTATTTCTCTTCCTACATCAATTCCTACTCCTTATCTGCAAACTGAAATTAGAACTAAAATAGCTGAAGCAGTCACTATCCCTACCCAAACCTATGTGACCAATCAAGGGTACAAGTTCTTGAAAAACCAACATTGGTTTATTTTAGAAGGCCTCATGATCCTCAACAAGGTCCATCGTCAAATCCGGAGACAAGTCCAATGAATGATAGTGTGGAAGAGAGAGTATCTGCAAAATTTGATGATTTGGACATACCAATAGCTCTTCGAAAAATGGCAAGATCATGTGCTAAATACCCTATCTCTAACCACTTGATATATTCAAAATTATCTCCACAATTCAGGGCATTCACGGCTAGTATTGATGAGATCAAGGTTCCTAGCGATATATATTGTGCTCTATAGGACTCAAAATGGAAGGCAGGAATTATGGATGAAATGCAAGCACTAGAAAAAAAAAAAAAGAAGAATACTTGGGATATTGTAGAGTTACCTGATAACAAGAAGGTAGTTGACAGCAAGTGGGTGTTTACAATTAAATACAAGTCAGATGAAAGCATTGACAAATACAAAGCTAGACTAGTAGTCCAGGGCTTCACACAAACTCATGGACTAGACTATGAGGAGACTTTTGATCCTATTGCCAAGTTAAATTCAATACGAGTCTTACTTTTGCTTGCCGCTAATCTAGATTGGGAATTGTACCAATTGGACATTAAGAATGTGTTTATGAATAGGGAACTAGAAGAAATCTACATGAGAATACCTCCTAGTTTTTAGATGGAAGACAAGAAAGGGAAGGTATTTAAGCTAAATAAATCCTTATATGACTTTAAACAGTCCCCTAGAGCATGGTTTAAGAGGTTTAGTATCACTTTGAATCAGCTTATGTACAAACAAGGGCAAGATGATCATACATTATTTACAAAGCATGCAATAGAAGAAGACAATTCTGATTGCTTATATGGATGATATTATCATCACAAGAGATAATAATCAAGAAATAGAGAATCTCAAGAGGCAGTTTAAGGACTATTTTTGATATTAAAGACCTAAGAAATCTGAGATATTTCCTAGGGATGGAAGTGGCTAGAAGTAAAGAGGGTATTTTCATTTTTCAAAGAAAGTATACTCTAAATCTTTTAAAAGAGACAAACAAACTTGGTTGTAAACCTACCAACACTCCATTAGAACCAAACTAAAACTATAAAGAAAAAGATAGAAGTGAACATCAAGTGGAGTGGACGAGGGGAGATATCAACGTTTAGTGGGAAAACTAATCTATCTATCCTTCACTTGTCTCATTATTACATATGTTGTGAGTGTGATAAGTCAATTTATGAATTCTCCTACTAAAAGACATCTTGATGCTGCATGTCACATCCTCAAGTATCTTAAGGGTACACAAGGGAAAGGGTTGCTATTTAAAAAGAGTGAGGACAGAGGAATTATGGGATGTGTAAATGCAAACTGGGCTAGTTCTATTAAAGACAACAAGTCTTCATTTGACTATTGCACAAAATTATGGGGTAACCTAGTTACATGAAGAAGCAAGAAACAAACTATAGTGGCCCATAACAATGCAAAAGCAGAATATCGAGCTATCGCTCAAGGTATATGTGAAGTAATCTGGCTTGAGAAATTAATGAAGGACCTAAACATATATGTATCTACTCCAATTAGGCTATACAGTGACAGCAAGTCAACAATCAGTATTGTGAATAATTCGATACAACATGACCAAATGAAGTATGTAAGGTTTGACCAACATTTTATCAAGCACGAAATCGAAAATAGAGGTATTAGTCTTTCCTATATCCCTACTAAGTCTCAGGAAGCAAATATCATTACAAAGGCTATGTCAAGACAAAGATTAGAATCAATTACAGGCAAGCTAGAAATGATAAATATCTATTTACCAATTTGAGGAGGAGTGTCGGAGAAGTTAAAAAAAAAAAAAAAAGGTTCAAATTACCTCTGTCATTACCAGAAATCAAGAAGATAAGGTTGTTGGGCAGAAGTGTTAAGAGATATACAAACTAAAGTGATAAGAGGTAAAAGAGATAAAGTAGTTTAGATAAGAGATGAAGCAATTCCAGAAAAAATAGGAAAATATCAATTCAACAAGTTCAAAATTTTTCTGATTATCTTTATCATTCAAGTCTAGTTTGAATTTGTTTTTCTTGTATTTATCCCTGTATTTTAGGAGATATCTTGTTAAAACTGTTGAACGAAGAAGAGAAATTCAAAATTTGAAGAGACTCAAAAGATGGGATAATGATAAGACTTTAAAGTCTTGTAGATTAGATGTTGTAAACTTGTATTTTAAAGTTTGATTAGCTTCTATAATTTAGGAGATAAGGTATCTTAAAATTTAAGTGATAGCATATCTTATCTCATATCCTACTTTATAGGAGAATAGATAAGAATAACTATTGTATTTAGTCCCTTTCTTATTTCTAGTCTAATTAATCAAGCAAGAATTTACTGCTTGTTTCATGGTATCAAAGCACTAGGCAAGATCCCTAAGAAGTTATTTTCTGCTGGCTGTTACCTTTCTCAAAGATCATGGCCGATGCAAATCAAAACCCTACCCTTATTGAAACTTTAGCCACCAGTTCCTCGAGTATGATTCAACCCTTTACTCCTTCTCAATCTTTCCCTAATCTGTCCAGCCATCCAATCGACAACCATTCACTACAAATTACTCACCATAAACTAAATGGGAGTAATTTTAGGGAATGGTTTCAATCCGTTTTACAAGTGATCAAGGGAAAAGGAAAATCAAGCTATTTGACTGGTGCAATTTCTACACCTCCATCAACAGATGCCTCTTACAGCACTTGGGAAGCAAAAAATTCAACCATCATGGCATAGTTGATAAATTCCATGGAGCCTAGAATTGGAAGGACATATCTCTTCCAAAAAAACAGCCAAAGAGATTTGGGATTCGGTACAAGAGATGTACTCGGATTTGGAGAATTCATTTCAAAGTTTCAAAATCAGGTCAGCCCTAAGAAACACCAAATAAGGTAACTCGAATGTTATAGATTATTTCAATACTTTGGTAGAATTATGGCATGAGATGGACCTATTCTATACTATTGCTTGGGAGAATGCTGCTGATAGTATTAAGTACAATAAGATGGTTGAAAAAGATCGGATTTTTTATTTTCTCCATGGACTTAACAGTGATCTAGATGAACTGCATGGCAGGATTTTAGGTACTAAGCCTCTGCCTACTTTAATAGAAGTTTTTGCAAAAGTTAGACGAGAAGAAAGTCGACGCAAGGTGATGCTTCAATCGACTGATGGCCTAGCTCATCAACATTCTGCTCTTGTTACTGTTAAGCAAGGGGAGTTTGTCCAAAAAGATGCAGGGAGGGAGAAGCAATGGTGTGATCATTGCAAGAAACCATATCATACGCGAGAGACTTGTTGGAAGATCCATGGCAAACCCACCAATTGGAAGCCAAAGAATAAGAGAGAAGGTACCCGATCAGCTTATGTAGTTGCTACATCCAGTGAGAATGGACCAAAATCAGTGGAAAAAGGACAAAAAAACATATTTGAATCTAACAGAAGAACAAATCCAGACCCTGTACCGACTATTAAATCAGGGTAGCAGCTTGGCTAGCCCTTCTAATCATCAATCTACAGCATCAGTTGCTCTGCAAGGTAATCCTCACTACTCCTTGGTGTCAAAACGGCTTCCTAAGGATGTATGGATAATAGACACTGGGGCATCTGACCATATGTCTAATTCTATGGACTGTATGACTGAATATAGGCCATGTCCAACACTGATTGAGATCTCTATGGCTGATGGTACTATTTCTCCTACCTTGGGATTTGGCAAAGTTTGTATTTCTAACCTAAAACTTAATGCAGTCCTATATGTGCCAGGATTAAGCTACAATCTATTATCAATGAATAGAATTACAAATGACATGCATTACAAAGTGATTTTCTTCCCATCCTTCTGTTTATTTCAGGACCAAGCCTCGGGGATGATGATTGGCAGTGTTGAAGCTAAGGATGGTCTCTATTGGTTGAAAGGAAGTCCCTCAAATCCATTCCATTCGAATAAAGTTGTTCTAAATGTTAATTCAAATGCCAAAGCTATGTTATAGCATAAATGTTTAGGACATCCCAGTTTCCCTTATCTTAAATTTTTGTACCCTCAATTCTTCATTAATAAAGATCACACTCTTTCATGTGAACAATATACTCTTGCAAAACAGCCTCGAGCTCATCATTCCATCCAACCCTATAAACCCTCATCACCATTTCATTTGGTTCATAGTGACATTTGGGGCCCTTATAAACTCCCAAATATTTCAGGCTCTAGGTGGTTCATTACCTTCATAGATGACCACTCTAGGGCTTGTTGGGTATATCTTATGAAAGAGAAATCCGAAACTAGCAGTATTTTCAAACGATTCCATAAGTTTGTCTTGAATATGTTTCAAACTTCTATTCATATTCTAAGAATTGATAATGGAAGGGAATATTTTTCACATGACATAACCAATTACCTACTTGACAATGGGATTGTGCACCAAAGTTCTTGTCCCTACACGCCACAACAAAATGGTGTGGCCGAAAGAAAAAATAGGCATCTCGTGCCCCATTCTTACAATCTCTTGAGCCTAAAGTGTTTGGTTGTGTTGTCTATGTTCACAACAACAGTATTTCTCACACTAAGCTTGATCCTAAGGCCCTAAAATGTCTATTCATTGGTTATTCTCCTACCCAAAAGGGCTACAAGTGTTACTGCATTATAAACCACAAGTATTACATCTCCACCGATGTTACATTCTATGAAGATCTTCCCTTCTATCAGTCCACCTCCTCCGTGGATATACCTGCTGATCCTATCTTTGCCCTTCCTTTTTCACTGCCAGTGTATTCTCAAGGGGGAGAAACTCCAACTTATGACAATACACTGACAATGAAATCAATCCCTATAACAACAGCAGCCCCAGTAGCTCCTGAAACAAGCCCAACAGCTCCTGAAACCAGCTCAACAGCTCTTGAAACAACCCCAAAAGTTCCTAAAACAGCCCCTGATTCAAAACCAGCAGCTTCTGACCATTGTTCTGATCAGTCCTATTCATCCCAGCCTCAGACCATTGTTTCTCAGCCTCAGTTTGTCTATTCCCGACGACCAAGGAACCAAACAGGGCTGCAGTAGTGCCAATCATCTCTACCAAAAGCTAGTCCATCAAAGGATGACTGCAGCTTTGAAGGAGATATGTCAAGAAACAACATAGAACATGGCACTGACAGTGATGCTATACCTAAGGATGGGTTAGATTGGGCAATGCCAATAGCCCTACAAAAAGGGGTAAGGTCTTGCGCAAAATATCCTATCAAAAATCATTTGACTTATGCTAAGTTATCTCCCAAGTTCAGAGGTTTTATTGCTAAAGTTGGCAGTATAGTAGTTCCAAAAGACATCTAGGGAGCTATGCAAGATCCTAAATGGAAAGCAACAGTTATGGAGGAAATGAAGGCATTAGTTGGGAATGGTACATGGAATATAGTGAAAAAACCCTTGGACAAGAAAATAGTTGGATGCAAATGGGTATTTATTGTGAAGCACAAATCTGATGGCAGTGTTGAAAGATATAAAGCTCAGTTGGTAGCCCAAGGTTTTACTCAAACCTATGGGATAAACTATGAGGAAACATTTGCTCATGTGGCAAAATTAAATTCTATCCAGGTAATCCTTTCTATTGCTGTAAATTTAGATTGGTCACTATTTCAATTTGATATTAAAAATGCATTTCTAAATGGGGACTTGGATGAGGAAATATATATGAAAATCCCACCAGGTTTTGAAGATGAAGTTGGTATAGGAAATGTTTGCAAATTGATGAAGTCATTATATGGTTTGAAGCAATCACCTAGGGCTTGGTTGAAAAAGTTCGACATGACCTTAATTCAGTTTGGGTATCAACAAGGACAGGCCGATCATACTTTGTTTGTGAAAAGCACAGAAAATGGAAAGATATCTATTCTAATTGTTTATATTGATGATATTATTATAACAGGAGATGACATACAAGGGATTGAAACCTTAAAGGAGCAGTTGAAGGCCAAATTTGAAGTCAAGGATCTTGGGCTTATGAAATACTTCTTAGGCATGGAGGTTGCTAGAAGCCGAGAAGGGTTATTTATCTCACAAAGGAAGTACACCATTGATTTGCTAAAGGACACCGGGATGATGACTTGTAGACCTACTGGAACTCCACTAGACAAAGGCTGGAAATCAAGAGAAGAAGATGATGATATCCCTGTAGACAAGGAAATGTATCAATGTTTGGTACAAAGATTGATTTATTTGTCTCTTACTAGGCCTGACATAGCCTATGCAGTAAGTAAAATAAGTCAATACATGCATTCACCCACACAAAGACACATGGATGTCATCTTTCATGTACTAAGATATCTTAAAGGAACCCTTGGAAAATGGATGATATTTCAGAAAACCAAGAAAAAGGAAATTGAAGGATTTGTGGATGCAGACTGGGCAAGCTCAATTGAGGACAACAAGTCAACAACTGGGTATTGTACCAAGGTATGGGAAAATGTTGTGACATGGAGAAGTAAAAAACAATCAGTGGTGGCTCTTAGTAGTGCTGAGGCAGAATTTCGAGCTATAGCTCAAGGAATATGTGAAATTATTTGGTTAGAAAAGCTATTGGGAGATCTGAAGATATCACTGGTTCAACCTACAAGGGTATACAGTGATAGTAGGTCGGCAATAAGCATAGTAATGAATCCTATCCAACATGATCGCATGAAACATGTTAGGATAGACAGAAGCTTTATAAAACGAGAACTTGAAGAAAGGGGAATAATGTTGTCTTATATTCCTACCAATGATCAAATTGCGGATGTATTCACAAAGGCCATGGCAAGACTCGGATTTGAATTTCTAATTGGCAAGCTGGGGATGACTAGCATCTACTCCTCAGCTTGAGAGGGAGTATTGAACGAAGAAGAGAAATTCAAAATTTGAAGAGACTCAAAAGATGGGATAATAATAAGACTTTAAAGTCTTGTAAATTAGATGTTGTAAACTTGTATTTTAAAGTTTGATTAGCTTCTATAATTTAGGAGATAAGGTATCCTAAAATTTAGGAGATAGCATATCTTATCTCATCTCCTACTTTATAGGAGAATAGATAAAAATAACTATTGTATTTAATCCCTTTCTTGTTTCTAGTCTAATCAATCAAGCAAAAATTTTCTGCTTGTTTCAAAAACTAGGAGCACTATTGGCACACAGTAATCACAATATCACACTCAATCACTCATCAACTCAACCACAAAACATACACAATCAGAAAAAAGTAGATGAAAGACAGAATTGAAATACGAAAAGAAAGATCAAACCACAATCTTGCACTCTGATTTTTACCCTGGTCCATGCCATGGCACTACATCCAGCAACTCCACCGAGAGAACAATCCACTAAGAATGAAAGAATCAGTACAACGAAGTCATTCACCCTCTCATAGAACCCGAGTACAATTCTCACAAAAGAATCCAAGAACTATTCTTCTCACAGCTCTCTCTCTTTTTCACTGCATACACAAGAGAATGGAATAATTGTTTGATTGATGATCACAACCAATCCCCTGCCCTCATATTTACAGACTACGGGGCGGACCAACCTAGGGATATAACCGACTCTACAAATGTCTAAAGTACCCTTGGTATATCCAGTTAATTACAGAAATGCCCTGCACGCAAACTACCACTCGATCGTCATCCTTAACTCCTCTGATTTATTCTAAGCTTCCAACACACTTAACTCAAGCAAAACATCAACATATCTCCACCATTTTGCCTCGAGTAACACCTGGAACTTTACCATTCTTGATTGCTCTTCTTGGAAACTAAAAAAAATGATCAATCAAACAACATAAAAGTATAACAACCTTAAACAATGATGCAATTTGGATATGGGAACAACTTTAGTGAACATATCAGCTACATTATCATCACCTGTAACTTTAATCAGATCAATCTCCTTCTTCTCAAGAATTTCTCTGATAAAATGGTACCTAATGTCAATATATTTAGTCCTCTCATGGTGGCTTTGATTTTTAGCCAAGTGTATAGCATTTTGGCTGTCACACTTTAGAATAGCCTTCACATTATTTCTTAGGAGCTCACTAACCAATCCTTTCAACCACAATGGCTCCTTAACAGCTCGGTCACTACTATATACTCTGATTCGATGGTTGAAAGAGCTACAATCAGCTGAAGATTAGTCTTCCAACTGATTGTGGAGTTTCATAATTGAAACACATAGCCGGTGGAAAACCTTCTCCTATCTAGGTCTGATGCATAATTTGCATCTATATATCCTATAATATTCGACTCTTCTAATTCCTTAGCTCCACCATAGATTAAAACCTTATCAATTGACCACTTAAACACCCACTTTACAACTGTCCAATGTTCCTTCCTCGGATTAGCCATGAATCTACTTACAACACTCGTGACATGGGCTAAATTTGGCCCAAAACACACCATAGCATACATAAGGCTGCCAACAGCATTAGAATAGGAAATTCTCTCTATTTTTCTTAGGCTCTCTTCATCCGTTAGAGATTGGGCATGTGATAACTTGAAATGTTGTGCAAAGGGTACATTTACCACTTTTGCATCCAACATATGAAATTTCCTTATGATTTTCTCTAGATAAGCTTTTTGGGATAGCAGGAGGGTTCAGTTATGTCTATCCCTAGTAATTTCCATCCTTAAAATTTTCTTAGCCTCACCTAACTCCTTCATCTCAAAGGCTGAACTAAGTTTCAGCTTTAAACTTTGGATTTCAACTGGTAAATGACTTGCAATAAGCATGTCATCTGCATATAACAGGAGGTAGATTGCTACTTTAGAGGAAACATGCCTAAGGTAGACACAACAATCAAATGAACTTCTTTTAAACCCCTGACTTAGCATAAATGAATCAAATTTCTTGTACCACTGACTAGGAAACTATTTTAGTTCCTATAAGGACTTCTTTGTCACGGAACCATGCCAAGTTTTGCTGCGGATTTATTTTTTCCTGCTATGTCTTTAATTGCTTGCTATGTTTCTTTGTTATTCCATAGAATTCCCTTTTATTCCAGCTACTAGTTAGTTAGAGAGAATATCCAGCTGTAAAGGTGTTTGGGATAGGGCAAAATAGTTGGTTATGGGAGCTGCAATCTGCTGTGGCAGCCCCCTAGGATAGCTATATAAGCCCAAACAGCTCCTGAGAATGGTCATCGAGAATCAATCAACAAATTCCAGATTTACTCCCTGCATTCTCTCTCTATCTCCCAAACTATTCTCTCCCTCAATCTTCTTCTTCTTTCTAAACCTTTCTCTTCTATTACCATTCCCTAACCAATTCTAATACACCTCGGGCGGAAGTTGACAGCAGTCTCAGCGATTGTGACATTTGGTATCAGAGCAACGACCCCGGCAGTAGAGGACCACGCGGAGCAATGGCCGAAGGCACTCGCATGAAGAATATGGAGTCACAACTCCAGCAAGTCACCTCAACCGTGGGAGAGTTCCAATATCGCGTGGATCGTTTGGAGTTGGGTTCTGAGAAGAACTACGAGGCTATTGGAGGACTCGAGCGTAGGCTTGAAAACGGCTTGAATCAAATAAGGGAGGATATCAACCAGATGAGAGAGGAGATGGGGAATCAGCTTCAGCGATTCATGCTGATGTTTACCCAGCAAAACCAGGTGAGAATAGCTACTGATTTCCCTCCTCAAACTAGAACAGAACCTATCTTGCATAATGAGAAGATGAACAGAGGCAATGGGACCTTGGAGGTTGAGGTTGAGCAGGACGATGAGATCGAAACTAAAACAAGGAGAGGAAGGGAGGACAGAATTGCTCCACCCCAACCGGGATTTCCAACCGAGAATGGAAATTTCGGTATTTGAAGGAACTAATCCTAGGTGGTGGATTAGGAAGTGTGAACGGATGTTCGAATGGTATAATATACCAGTAGAAAGAAGGGTGGCCCTAGCCGCGGCTTATTTTGACGATGCAGTGGATGCATGGTTCCAAGGATGGACCCGAACAAGGGGGATTTACACCTGGCGGGAGTTTTCAGAGAAGCTTTGTGAAAGGTTCGGGGAGAGGACCATGTCAGACACTATAGAGGAATTCAATAAGTTGAGGCAAGCGGGGAATGTTGGGTCTTACTTGAAGCGTTTTGAGGAGCTGAGGTCGTTGATGAGTGACAATGACCCCCACCTGTCAGAAGCTTATTTTGTTTCTAGCTTCCTTAACGGCCTCAATGAGGACTTGCGACCGATGGTGAAAATGATAAGGCCTCAAACAGTGGAACAAGCGGCTGAGAGTGCCAAGCTGCAGGAGTTGGTGGTTGAGGCCCTTATGAAAAAGCAAAGGCAGCAACAGAAGATGACCACCGGTGGAAATTGGCAACAAGGGGGGAGCAGTAAAGGAACTTACAGAGATCCGGCTAAAGGAGGAAGAAGTATTGGTGGTCTATATCAGGGGGGGG
Organism: Diospyros lotus; assembly: GCF_014633365.1. Classification (NCBI taxonomy): domain Eukaryota; kingdom Viridiplantae; phylum Streptophyta; class Magnoliopsida; order Ericales; family Ebenaceae; genus Diospyros; species Diospyros lotus. Next base: position 40,598,126 of record NC_068338.1, on the reverse strand, counting down.
CGGGTGGAGGAGACTAAGAAGCTTCCTGGCACATGTTATAGGTGCAGGGATAGGTACTATCCGAGGCACCAATGCAAACGACAACTATTACTGCTGGAAGGAGACAGGGATGGTGAACTAGATGCGGAAGAAGTAGAAGAGTTCAGGGAAACTAGAGGGGAGAACGATGGAGAAATATCCCTCCATGCCCTCAAGGGGATTACCAACAACAAGATAATTAAGGTGGAAGGGAAGGTGAAGGAAGGCAGCCTGTCAATTCTGATTGACAATGGGAGCACCCATAGCTTCCTTGACAATAGCACCACTAGAAAGCTTAAGTGCCAACTCACTGGGACACCACCCTTGAGTGTAGTCGTTGCTAATGGAAACCGAGTGTTGGGCAATTCGGCCTGCTTGGGTTTCATATGGGAAATGCAGGAAGAAGATTTTGAGGCAGACCTTAGATTACTGCAACTAGGAGGTTGTGACGTGGTGTTAGGAGTGGATTGGATGAAGGGGGTGAGCCCATAAGCTTTGATTTCAACCAAATGGAAGTCTCATTTGAAAAAGAAGGGAAGAGGATGACGCTTACTAGCGGGCAAGAGGTTGCGACCTGCAAGATGATCACGGGTAAGAGGCTGCAGAGAGTCCTCAAGAGCAAATGGAATTAGTTCACACAACTGTTCTCCATTGTGGCAGTGGAAGAGCTTCCTGATGAAGGGGGGCAAGGGGAGCTGTGGCTCACTGTCTGCCACCAGCATAGGAGTGACGACCAGGTATGCACATTACCCTTTATTGATGAATTGTTGGCAGACTTTAAGGACCTCTTTGTGGAACCTAAGACCCTTACTCCTAACCGAACTTTGGACCATGCCATTAACCTAAAACCGAATGTGGAGCCCATCAATGTCAGATCCTACCGTTATGCCCCCATCCAAAAAACTGAAATCGAAAGAATGATAAAAGAGATGTTAAGCCAATCCTTCATTAGACCAAGCCAAAGCCCATTTGCTTCCCCTGTCCTATTGGTAAAGAAAAAAGATGGCACTTGGCGTTTTTGTGTAGATTATCGCCAACTTAACTCCCTAACCATCAAAGACAAGTTCCCCATTCCCCTTGTTGAAGACCTTATGGTTGAATTACACCAGGCCAAGTTCTTTTCCAAGTTAGATTTGTGCTCGGGCTATCACCAAATAAGGATGAAGCCCGAGAATATCCACAAAGCGGCCTTCCGCACACACCATGGTCATTTTGAGTTCTTGGTGATGCCCTTTGGGCTCACCAATGCCACAGCCACTTTCCAATCTCTAATGAACCAGATATTTGAGCCCTATTTAAGGAAGTTCATCCTTGTATTCTTTGATGACATCCTTGTTTATAGCCCCACCTTGGACCAACACCTAATCCACTTAAGAACCACTCTTGAGGTCCTTAGAAGAAACCAGCTATTTATCAAAAAATCTAAATGTGCATTTGGCCAAAACTAAGTGGAATACTCGGGACACTTAATTTCAGAAGAAGGAATCAACACCGATCCCAGCAAGGTGGAGGCCATGCTCAACTGGCCAAAACCCACTACAATAAGGGCTCTTAGAGGATTTTTGGGGCTGACTGGCTATTACCGCAGACTTGTTAAGGGGTATGGAATCTTGAGCAAACCACTTACTAACTTGTTAAAGAAGGGAAACTTCCAATGGGGGCCGGAGGCAGACTCTGCCTTCGAAGGGCTGAAGTTGGCAATAAGCAGGGTTCCCACACTCTGGTTGCTGGACTTCAACAAGCCCTTCGTGCTAGAGACGGATGCTTGCGAAGTGGGGATAGGCGCGGTATTGATGCAGGATGGAAGACCATTGGCCTTTCTAAGCCAAGCCCTCTGTCCTAGACACCTGGGGCTTAGTGTTTATGAGAAGGAGTTCTTGGTTGTCTTGATGGCTGTTGAAAAGTGGCGCCATTATCTGGAGGCGGGAAGGTTTATCACCAAGACGGATCACGAGTCCCTGAAGTTCTTGCTCCAACAAAAGCTTCAATCACAACTCCAAAGGAAAGGGATGACCAAGCTAATGGGTTTGGACTACTCAATTCAATACAAGAAAGGGAAGGAGAACCTAGCAGCAGATGCATTGTCTAGGTGTCAAGAAGAAGCCAGATCGGCCGCCATGACTGTGGTAATTCCTGAATGGTGTAAAGAGGTGGTGGACAACTATGAGGGAGAGGACCGTATTCAGGGCCTACTAGAAAAATTGGCTCTAGGAAGCGGGGAGACAGAAGGCTATACGATGAGAGATGGGCTGCTGAGGTATAAGGGTCGGATAGTAATAGGCCATAAGGAGGAGCTTAAGAGTAAAATTCTACAGTCACTTCATGAGTCTCCTATAGGGGGACATTCGGGCATCCAAAACACCTACTTGAGGGTGCGGCAGCTATTCTACTGGTCCGGACTAAGGGAAACGGTCAAAAGGTTTGTCTTGGGGTGTGACACATGTAAGAGGTGCAAACATGAGAACGTGGCATACCCCGGTCTTCTTCAACCATTGCCCATTCCAGAACAGTCATGGACAAGTGTGTCCATGGATTTCATCGAGGGACTACCACGTTCAGAGGGCAAGGACTGTATAATGGTGATTATCGATAGGTTCACTAAGTTTGCGCACTTTGTGGGACTAGCACACCCTTACACGGCTCAGGAGGTGGCCCGGGCGTTCACTGACCGGGTAGTTGCCATGCATAGGGTCCCTAAGACCATCATATCCGACCGGGATAAGATCTTTACCAGCCACTTTTGGAGGGACTTGATGAAAAATATGGGCACGGAACTCAATCTATTGACTGCATACCACCCTCAGTCGGATGGGCAGACCGAAAGGGTGAACCAGAGTCTCGAAACCTACCTCTGTTGCGTGTGTTTGCTGCAGCCCAAGGATTGGCATAGGTGGTTAGCTCTAACTCAATGGTGGTACAATTCCAGCCACCACACATCAATAAAGATGTCGCCCTTTGAAGCTGTATTTGGGTTTAAGCCTCCAATTCTACCGGCCATCGAAGATTGTACCTCAGCTGCTGCAGTTGAAGAGTATTTCCAGCAAAGGAGAGGGGTGATACAACAACTCAAACAAGAGTTGGCATCAGCCCAAAACCAAATGAAGCAGCAGGCTGATAGGAGGAGGACTGACAGAGAATTCAGAGTAGGAGATAATGTTTATCTACGGCTGAGGTACCCTCACCTTAAATCCATTTCTCAAGGCCCGGTCTCTAAACTCAGCCCTAAATACTTTGGGCCTTTTTCCCATAACGGCTAGGATTGGCAAGGTGGCTTATCATTTACAAATTCCCGAAGGATCCCACATTCATCCAGTCTTCCATGTTTCCCTATTAAAGAAGTCAACAGGGCAGGAACGGGTGAACCCGAGGTTGCCTGCGTTACCTAAGGAGAAGGAAGTCACAAGGGAGCCAGAGGCCATATTGGACAGAAGAGTCATCTACCATCAAGGGGCTCCTCTTATGCAGGTGCTAGTCAGGTGGCAAGGAGAATCAAGAAAGGAAGACACCTGGGAGTACCTTCCCCAGTTACTACAACAATTTCCCGGAACCGCCAGCCTCCTAAATATTTCTTGAGGACAAGAAATCGCTGAAGAGAAGGGCATTGTCACAAAACCATGCCAAGTTTTGCTGTGGATTTATTTTTTCCTACTATGTCTTTAATTGCTTGCTATGTTTCTTTGTTATTCCATGGAATTCCCTTTTATTCCAGCTACTAGTTAGTTAGAGAGAATATCCAGCTGTAAAAGTGTTTGGGATAGGACAAAATAGTTGGTTATGAGTGCTGCAATCTGTTGTGGCAACCCCTTAGGATAGCTATATAAGCCCAAATGGCTCCTGAGAATGGTCATCGAGAATCAATCAACAAATTCCAGATTTACTCCATGCATTCTCTCTCTATCTCCCAAACTATTCTCTCCCTCAATCTTCTTTTTCTCTCTAAACCTTTCTCTTCTACTACCATTCCCTAACCAATTCTAATACACCTCGGGCGGAAGTTGACAGCAGTCTCAGCGACTGTGACATTCTTCAACAAGCAAACCTTGTCCTCATTTCCCCTAATTTCAAACCCTCTTGGCTGTTCCATTAGAATTTCCTCTTCTAACTCGCCATGGAGGAATGCGGTGGTAACATCCATTTGCTCTAGGCATAGGTCTAGATGAGTTAACATAGCTAGCAAGGTTCTTATAGAAGTGCGTCTCACAACCAAAAAGAACACTTCGTTGAAATCTACCCCTACTACTTAGGTAAAACCCCTTGCTACTAGCCTAGCTTTATACCTAGACTTGACGCTATCTCTAGCTCCTTCTTTCACTTTAAACAACCACCTACATCCTACTATTCTTTTTCCCAAGGGTCTATTTACCAAAACCCACCTCTCATTTTTCCTCAACGATTCCATAACTTCCATGGCAGCCTACCATTTCTGAGACTCCTTTGAGTTTACAACCTTTTCATAGGATTGAGGCTATTTTCTAGCCATCTCAGCCGCACTTAGCAGTGCGTATGCCACCAAATCAGAGAAACCATATCTCACTGGCGGCCTACTGACTCTTCTTTACCTATCTCGACCTGCATTATACCTTTCTTCAATTAAATCTCCTACTGTACTTGATGAACCAGCACTGTCCATGTGCTGGTCTTCATCATGACTCGATGAATTCCCCACATCAAGGCTATTTCGACTTGAGCATCCTACACTAGCACTTGGCTGGTCTTAAATAGGTTCTAGGGGAGTATCATATGCAGCAACAACATCCTATTGCTGTTGTTCAAAATTTACAACTTTTGCCTTCCCTTTCCTATCCATGTTCTCCTTCTCCTCATCTTAATCAATAAAGGAATTCTCATCAAAAGTTACATCTCTACTTACCATGGTTTTAGGCATCTCTTTTTCTAAATTCCACAACTTACACCCCTTAACCCCTGATGGATAACCAATAAACACACACTTCTTAGCCCTAGGTTCTAATTTACCTTGTTTTACATGAGCATAAGCTATACACCCAAACACCCTAAGATGATCTAGGTTTGGCTTATGATTATTCCACATTTCATAAGATGTTTTAAAACCTATGGCTGATGAAGGTGATCGGTTTATCACATAGGCTGCTGTAGCAACAGCCTTTCCCCAAAATGCTTTTGGAAGCCTAGCATACATCTCACCCTCTCTAGGAGGGTCCTGTTCATGCGTTCAGCTAACCCATTTTGCTTAGGGTTATCGGGGGCAATAAAGTGCCTTAGAATGCCACTCTCTTTATATAGTTTGGTGATTTCCTTATTACAAAATTTTAGACCATTATTAGTCCGAATGACCTTCAATTTTACACTCCTTTGATTTTCAATCATAGTTTTTCAGGCCTTAAATGCATCAAATGAATTATCTTTGGATTTCAAAATAAAAACCCAAACCATTCTAGAATAGTCATCTATTATAAAAAGGAAATACCTAGCTCCACCATGATTTAGGGTTTGACTAGGGCCCCATCAGTTCAAATGGACACATTCAAGTGGGCCTTTAGAGGTATAGAGTGTCTTCTTAGGGAACTTTACCTTCATAGATTTTCCATAGATACATGATTCGCATGTGTCTAAATCTGTTACCTTACCAGAGCCTAAAATCCCTTAACTAGTTCTCTAAGCCCTTGGACACTCATATGAGCCATCCTAAAATGCCATAGTTTTGTGTGTTCATAGGTCTTATTTTCCCCTACAGCCACATCCCCACATAATGTGGAAGCTATTATAACAAATATCCCATTTTTCAGGACTACCTTCATACATACAAGTGATCCCCTAGCTACCTTGAGAACATCACCATGGACACTATAACTATAGCCACTCTTAGCTAGCTCCCCTAGTGAAATCAGGTTCCTTTTTAAGTTCGAGACATATCTCGCTAATGACAGAGTCCTTACTGACCCATCAAACATCTTAAGCTTAATGTCCCCAATTCCCATTATTTGAATTACTAAAAGGAAATCATGACATTTTGGAGGCTTGGGGTCACACTTAATAGGTTTGTAGTGAGTAGTCCTTGAATTGGAGCATCAAAGCATCCAAACAGTAATTGTTTGGCCACACTTTGCACTTATGAGTTGAGCAAATTGTCAAGTAGAAGTATCAAACATGTGAAAATTTTCATGCATATTAAAATTTCGACATCCATTTCAGGTAGACTTGGTCCATATAGCATTGCAAGAATGTGCCAATTACTTATATGGTGTGATAGAAGCAATGTTTAGAAAACTAAATCAGGTATTAAACCAGACATGAGAGAGGTTCAAGGGTTAATGGTCGGATTGGGGTTGTGGTCCAACCGAGATGTATTTTAATAAATAAATAAATATATAATAATTAAAATTTAAAAAAAAAAAGTTAATATCATACTATAGTAATATACAACATAATATTACAACAAAATTTAAAATAAATTCAATGTCTGATTTTGTTAAATCTCTTTTTTCTAATTTCGACCATATTTAAATAAAATTTAAAATAAAAATCAAATTTTAATTTTCCCTTCAACAAAAAGTTTATATTTTAGAATATATATAGTTATATAAAGTTGTTAAAGGAAAATTGGATGGTTGAGCTATGAAGGGAAATATCTTATCTTTCTTTGGTATGTTACTCTGCATGAACTGTTGAAACTGAGACATTTAAAAGTTGAAACGTTGAAAGACCCTGTAAAGCTTTCCCCTCTCTCTTCGGAAGACCAACAACAGTTCAACTTCAAAGTTCAATCTCTTCTTCTTCTTGGCAGTTTCGCCAAATATTTTATTACGCAGATGAAGGAGAGGACCTTGTCATCTGCTTTGACACCATGAAGCCTAATAGGAATACAGCCTTTTGCACACCATTGTGGGATATGAAATCTGTGGCACCTCATAGAAGAAGCTCACTGTCCAGACAACGAGCAAGCCCTTCACAGTGTTGCCATCATGTTTTAAGTCTCACCGGCCATTGAACTAGCGGCGGCAACCAAGAAGTCTCATCATTGCACCTGAGACCAGTTTGTTGTCGCCTCTCCTCGTTTTTCTTTTGAACCCGTTTGAAGGGGAAAGGGTGGCTGAACCGAGATGGGTTGGCGTTCACGATTCAGCTGCCTGGTTAATCCAAGAACTGGCCGGTTTTTTAATCTCAGCCAAAGACTGGTTAGCAGTTTCCAAGATCGGTCCGGTCCAATCCAGTCCGGTTTCCACCAACACTGGATGGAAGACAAATTAACTTTGTATAATGATACTATTATGTGCCCAGACTATAAGCTATGGAATTTTGTCCACAACATATGGATCAATACCGTGCTAATGCATCAAGAATTTAGGACCCCCATACAGCAACAAGTTTGCTAAAGCATCGCAACAAAAATTTAGAACCCTCTAAAGCAAAAAAAAGGATCCTCTAAATGAAAACTATGGGAAAGCCTCATTCACTGGGGGCGCCTATGCTGCACCCATTCTGACCTGCAATTGCATCGAACTCACTCTTTGTTCAACTTAAAAACATGTCACCATCATGTCTTGAGAATTAAGCATATGCGATCAAATGCAACTCACACCGCATTACTAATCCCAATAACCAAAACCATAAAATAATTTAACAGTATACATAATCTCATAAGCACGACCCAATGCCACAACTAAAAATCAATTTTACGTGTACAAACACGAAAAAAAGGTCATTTCCCCGTCTTGAATTTCATTGATGTATGCATAAAGTTTTTACCTTTACCCGTTTCTCTCCCCCCCCCCCCCCCCCCCCCACGGGGGGTTGGTTTGCTGCACTTCAGAAAACTAAAATAGGACTCCAAAAATATAAGACAAATAAATGCGAATAAAATCTCACGTCCAGTTAGCAACCTTTTGACCCCCGTGGGGTGGCAAGTTGGTCCTCCAATCAGCACCATACTGCCGTTGTGGGTTCCGATCCACCTTGAGCAGACCTTTGGTATCCATCAAAGTAACTACGCAACCAGTCAAAAACACCCATTTCTTATGTTTCAACAATTAACAATTTATCAAATAGTTAATCTCCCTGCTATAGGCAGCAGACTGACAGAATTATCAAAAACCCAAGAGCACGGATATCATTCCATGTGAACACGAAAACACTAAGACCAAACTCAGATGCAAAATAAAACCCTTTGATTTTGATTTTGGGTCAAGCCTAAATCAAGACCGAACTATAGATTTTTCTTTAAAAAAAAAAAAACGAATGAGAAAAGAGGGAAGACAAACGAGTAACTACGTGCTTGGGTCCATATCTGATTTCTGTGGAATAGAGGGCGATAAAAGAGAGTGAAAAAGACGAGTTACCTCATTTTCTTAGAGAGAGAGAGAGCATAAGAGGGGTTCGACAGATTGAAAACCCTAGTTCTTCTTTCAGATCGTGGCATCTTCTCTTCTCTGTAGCGAGTTATCAGTAACGTTCGGTACTCTCAATTTAACGCTTCTCGTGCAGGCAATGAACCCGCCACCTGTTTACGTGGGGTAAATTCAACTTCACACCCAAAAATTTTGTAGAATTACATTGTGTATCTCTTGTTTTTTGAAATTACCTATATTTTTACAATTTTAATATTAAATTATTATTTTTAGTATTAATTTTACGTAAAAATGTTTTTAAATGATATAATTCAAGCACGTTTAAATTTATAAATTTAAACTTATTTTAATATAATTGAATGATGGGGGAATGAAAACTCATACAATAGCAAATGAATTTTATTTAATTAAAAAATAAATACAATATTAAAAAATAATGTTTATAATTAAAGTCATATTTAATTTAATATAAATATGATTAATTATCAATTATATAAATGTGTATATATATAACGAACTATAACTGAATAAAATTATGAAGTATAAATATAATTTAATTATTTAGTTTATTAAAATTATTATTCATATTTTATATCAATTCAACTCACAGTCTACATCACTATAAAAAAGACAAGAATTATAAAGTAAGTATAAAATTGAGTTGATTCATCGATGGGATAGCACATGCAACGTTTTGGGAGATGGTCTAACTTATTTAACACAACCCAATAGCATTTATTTTCGAATTAATTTTGATAGACAACACTATTCATGTAACGCGTATAAAATGAATATGAATGCAACATGTATGACTTGCCTTCACTTGTTACGAGATAAATGAAATATGTGTGACATGTAATAATATGATGTAGGGAACTTAATCAGTGAAACCTATAAACTACGATACTTACACTACTAGTTAGCCAATCATTTATTTATTTATTTACATTTGATATTATAAAATATAATTGGATATTTAATTTGAATATGATTAATTATTAACTATATATATGTACAAATATAAAGAATTATAAATGAATAAAGTTATAAATAATAGATTCAATACAATTTTTGAATTTTTTAAATTAACTATTGATTATTAATTAAACATATTTCATATCAATTTAATTTATCAGGGTAGAAAGTCACGAATGATAAAGCAAAGGTAAATTTGAGTGGATTAATTGACTGAATAACACATACAATGTTGGGTGCGTTTGATTGCGTATATTTTTTATGAAAAATAACTATTTTTTATTTAAATTCTAATTTTTATAGTATTTGATTAGTTGATTTTTAAAAAAAATAATAAATTATAATTTTCGATAGCGTGACGGACGCAAATTTCTTGCTTTTGCTGGGTTTTATGGGGGGCGGGGGTTGTTTTACATTTTCAAGGAATTCACTTCACCGCGCACAGCACGTTCATTTTTGTTCACCTCGATTTCTCTAGGGTTTTCCTCTCCAATTGGAGCCGGCTTCGTCCCCTTTATTTTCATCGCCATCTCCGACTTCCTGTGAGTCGCCATCCACTGCTGAAGACGAGTTTTGTATTGGGCTTCATCGCCATCTCCACAAAAGACCAACTTTAACTTCGTTTTCGTCGCCATCTCCGCAGAAGACCATATCCGATTTCGAGTTTCAGACCACCAACGCATCTTCATCTTCTTCCACAATAAAGTTTCCGTCCACGTTCTGTTCTTATTTCTGTAGACCCGGCGAGCAATCTTGGTCTTCGACCATCAATCTGGAGTCTTTGTCCACCGGTACCGATCTTGGTCTCTGTTTCAGCGAGCGATCTTCGTGTTTGTCATCTCCGCCGAAGTCGACCTCCGATTCCGACTTGCAGACCGCCGTTCATCCTCGTTGTCATCTTCGTCCACGGTAAGCTTTCCGGTCCAACCCTATATAGTTTTCGGTTTATCCTTCATCTAAATCTAATGGGTAATTTTTGTACTAAAAATTTATAAATACATACAACTTTAATCATGATAACAACTTATTATTACATAAAATTTAGATGTTTAGGGTTGCTTTGTGGCAATTTTTGTACTAAAAATTTATTATTACAGAAAACAACTGTCTCACATTATGCATATAATATTAGGTATAAAAATTGTGTGTGAGGGGGGGGGGGGTTGGCTAAAAAATTATGATCATGGATAACCATGGACAATTAATCCAACTATATGTCACTAATTAAGCTTCATAAACAAATAATTAGGAAACAAATCCACTAAATGGATAGGCAGTGGTGATGCCACCCATGGCATTTTTAATTTTACTTTTTTAACTTTTAACAAAAATAAATTATAGATATATGATATTTCTGTAATCATGATAAAGATGAACAAATAAATATACGTGTTGATGCTATTGACTTTATATAAAATAAACTTGATTTTGTTCTTTATATCTAAGAAACGAGAAATCTCTTTGAGATTAACTTGCTTTGAGATTGATAGCAACGATATTGGCTATGCCTATGCCTATGTTCACTGTGGATTGCATATGAAAAGAAATATAAAGACAAAAACATCCGGAATGAAATTGCAAAACTTATGTAAGCCAAAAGTTGCATTGCCAAAAATAGTCTTTACTATTTAGTTTGTGTAAAAATGTGAGTTTTTGTTCACTTTTAATGGTGAAAATATTTTGCACGTGTCTTATGCAATTATATTATATAATTTATATGTTTATTTTATTTAATTTTTATTTTATACGTGATGTTCTACTCTTGTGTTTAGTTTTGATGATGAAAAATAATATCTTGTTTTATCCCTAAGTCATTAATCAAGTCAATGGTTTTCAACAAAAATCAATTTCAAATGCTTTGTTAAAATGAAAACCAAAAAGATTTATCATTTTCTATATTAGTTGGAGATTTGCAAAGTCAAGTATTTAGTCTTAAAATAATCTCCTAAAATGATTTTCAAATTAGCTTTGAAGTCGTTGGTCAACATAGAGCTAAAATTGTTCTAAGGCAAAAGACCATCTTTAACATATATGTGTTTGATGAAAATCCAATCTTAAGTATGAAAAATCATTTATGTTAATCTCATACTTCAAAATAAGTTTTCATATTTTGAAACATGCATGAAAGGTTTTGGCTTGAAACTTAATCGTATGAAAAATTATTTAGTTCATGCATCATATCTTGAAACTCATTTTGATAACGTTTCAATATTTTTTCTAAATCTGAAATACTAGCACCTTATAAGGAGATATATATGAAAATGTTTCTTTTTTATAAAACTAACTCCCGGTAATTCAATAGCTAACATTTATTAGTGATAAAATAATTTTTAATGAATTTTTCAAGAAATAGAAAGTGTATATCTTGGAGGTGGTAAAATCGCAAAATTCTAAATTCCTACTAAAATCCAAATTCTACTTTTTTATTCTTATGGAATTTGATTTTTTATATATTTTTATTGAATCCAAATGTGGGGTACTTTCTTATTTATATTTATGTATTAAAGTACATGGAAGGTAAAATATAAATTAAACAAAATATAAATATGTGGTGATGTTTTGTATTAATCAAGTGTGCTTCTACATGTTATCTGATAAGTTTCCAGATTTTCCAAGAAGATAGTCGACTATGTTGTTTAGTGCTGTCGACTATGCATAAGAATAGTCGACTATGCTATTTCATCTGTCGATTATGTTTGTTCATGAATTTCAAAATTTTATTTGTAATTTTTGATCTGTCGACTATGTAAAAGGATCTGTCGACTATGAGATTTTTGTGTTATAAGATAGTCGACTATGCTTTTCTGTCTGTCGACTATGGCTAATTTTATTTGATAAAATAGTCGACTAACCTATTTTCTCTGTCAACTATGTGTTTCACAGAATGCTTCCAACGGCTATTTTTTCAAATCCCAACGGCTCCAAACGGTTATATTTATCTTCAACTTTGTGGGACACTTATATATACATGTCATGGATGATCAAGAGAAGGCAAATGGACGGAAACGAGATGATCTAAATATTACAAATCATTTTATTTGTGCTTACAGTGTTCTCTGTGCTTTCATTGTTATATTTTTCTATGCAAGGCTTTGTTCTATCATTGTAAATCTATTCTTAAGCCTAGTTTTCATTGTGAGAGAACTTGTAACTAAGAGTGTTAACTCTTAGCTTATCTCTTTCATTTGTATCGTTGTTATTTTCCTAGCTTGTGTAGCTAGAGGGCCCATTTGAGTGGGAAGTTGTAATTCCTAGTCTCGGACTAGAGAACCTACTCGGGTTGAGTAGGGGGTTGATAGTGGATGGTTTGAAAAATCCTTGATGAAGAGTTAAGGTAGTGGATTAGGCTTGGGTTAAGCCGAACCACTATAAATCTTTGTGTTCTCTCTTACTTATGTTTCTTTTTATTTGTTTATCACTACTAGCATTTCATTATCCTCACTTGCATTGAGTTTTTATTTTCAATCAAAAGGATTTCAAAGTTCTATCAAATAAGTTTTTAAAATAACCAATTAACCTCCCTCTTGGTGTGTGCCATAGAACCTACTGTTCTAATAATACGTAGTAGTGAATAACATGCCTTCAATAAGGAATCAATGTTGATGGCAACAATAACATTTGGGTTTATTTTGGACAATGGTCATGCAAGCAATTGTGATATATAATGATATTAGACATCGCAACCGACATCTCCCAATAGCTCTTCATTTAAATTGGGATTCTGAAAGACAAATTACTCTTACACTAATGTTTGGAATGAGTGATAGAATTTGTCATAACCTACTTAGGATAAAAATAGAGCTGTTTCATAGATTATGTGCTCGGTTATGAACATATGGATTGGTTGATAGTAGATTTGTCATAGTTGAGGAACAAGTGATTATTTTCCTAAACACGGTCGGGCATGACCAACGTAATCGAGCTGAAAGTTTTACTTTCTTTAGATTTGGACAAATAGTAAGTTATTACTCCATATGATCTTACGTGCTTGTCTCGGACTGTATAGAGATATTGTCAGTAACGCCACTGTTCACAACTCACCATATGAGAAAAAAAATGTCAAGATTTAGTTCACATATTTTCAAGTTAGGGATCGAAATTATTTCATTATATATTTTGTAAAGGTTTTCGTTATTATAAAGTAATTTTTTTTGGTTAAAGAATATTGTAGGGGGTAATAGATGATACACATATTGTTGCAAATGTTACCTTAGAAGCACAAGCTAGGTATTGCAATAGAAAATAAGTTATTTTTCAAAATATTTTAGTAGCTTGCACATTTGCTTGCCGTTAGTGTGTCAGTATTTTTTATATTATTTATTTTTTTGCGTTTTCTATTATAAAATACAGTATCGTTGCTCTCCCATATTCCCCAAACCCCAATGTTCGCGGTATAAGGGGACTAGTCGGTTCCCGTCCCTTCTCAAACGCGTTCTCTTGCGATCCTATCAAGAGGTTTGATATCGATGCATGCACAAACATATATATAGTGAATTTTTGGTTTCCTTCACTGTCAAATTGAATCTAGTGAAAATTTGGTTTCTACAGGTCAGGAAATCGAAGGGAAAGATCTGATGTACTTGCTCGCGGATCTTAACTATATCCAGCATTATGACTGCCATACAGCATAAAGGTTTGATCGCTTGATCTCTGGTATCCTCGCGTTTGTTTGTGCAGTGTTTGATTTGTTGTCATATGGCGAGGGCTTTTTTCGCTCTCGTACTGGATTGGGAATGTGTTGCGAAACTCGAACAATTTTGTGCGTCTTTTGACAGGAAATCGATCGATTTGGGTTTTTTGTTTTATCTCGCGCTGTTCTTTCTTTTTTCCAGCGATTGGGTTTCGGTTGATTACGATCCGGAACTTGATTTGTTGCGACTGAGCGAGGGGGAGTTGAATGAGCAGTGAAGGAATTAACTATTATGGGGTTTCCCTTTCTGCTGACACAATCGCATTGGAAGTAAATTTAGAAGCTTCTATGGTTATTGGATATCAATATGCTAATTGCTAATTGAGTTGTTCAAGTTTTGTGTCTGGCAGAAAAATATTTACAATGTTGGAATCTGAGTTGAGTGCCATGACGCAAAGAGTTTTTGAACTTTATTTATTTTTTACGATGTGTGAAGTTTGAAGGAAATGTTATATGAAAAGTTGGTGAAAGGATATTTATGAAGCTCTCAGATTTGAAGGAAGAATTGGCACAAGAATGTAATATGAAAAGTTGGTGAAAGGATATTTAGAAGCTCTCATATTTGAAGGAAGAATTGGCACAAGAATGTAATATGAAAAGTTGGTGAAAGGATATTTAGAAGCTCTCATATTTGAAGGAAGAATTGGCACAAGATGATTTAGGTGGGATCCCACATTTATATGATTGGAAGGAAATAGTTTACGAGGGAGGGAAAAGCCCCAATGTTGTGGGTCCAATGGCTAAGCCAAAGGGTGGCCATGGCAGAGCCCTCTAGTTCAACCATCCTAGCTAAAGAGAGGAGGAGGCAGGAGAGAGACAAAGAGAGAAGACATGAGAGAGGAAGCTTTGTTTGCCATGGCCTTAGTTGGTAGACATATTCGAGGGAGGGAGGGAATTTGCAAATATTAATGGGTTAAGTAATGGCATGGGGGTTCATGCAACAAGGTTTGTAAAGTTAAGGGAGGTCATTGCTATTTTTAGAGCCTTAGGGGTATCGCTTGCTTTTAGGCCAAACCTCGAGAGTGCCAAGTGCATTTTTCTCTTGTTTTAATGTTATTGGGATTTGATATATATTTGTTTTGATCTTTTTTAGAATGAGGAGGTAGGGAGGGTTTCCATGGGAGTTCATGCAACAAGGTTTGTAAAGTTAAGGGAGGTCATTGCTATTTTCAAAACCTCATGGGTATTGCTTGCTGTTAGGCCAAACCTGCAATGCCTGGTGCATTTTTCCCTTGTTTTAATGTTTTTAGGATTTCATATAAAATTGTGTTGATCTTTTCAGAATGAGGGCTTTGTTTTAATGTTTTTTGGGTTTGATTTAAATTTGTTTTAATAATTTTAAATGGGGTTTTGCTTTAATGTTTTTAGGATTTGATATATATTTGCTTTAAATTTATTGAGGTTTGAAGCAAATTTATTTTCTTCTTTTTACAAGAGGGATTTTGAGTTGAAAAATAAGACTAATGGAAAATTTGCATAATGGTTGTAGAGAAAGAATGATAAAGAAGGGCTGTTAGTTGGCCTGTGTCTCCAATTCTACATCCCATATTTATACTGTTACTGTTTTGCCCAAAGTAATAGGATGCTGGAAAGATGAGAGAAATCAGAAAGAAATAAGAGATGTCTTGGCGGCAGTTAGTTATTAGGATTTAAATGTAACTAATTGTTATGTCTAAGGGTAGTTTTGACTTTTGTAAGTTAGTTATATATCCTTAGGTAGTTCCGCCTCTCTAGTCTATAAATAGAAGGGTGCGGAGGTCAATCTCATTCATTCAATCAATTGTATCTTTCATTCCTTATGTTCGAATTCAGTGAGAGGCGAGAAAGAGAGCTGTGAGTTTATAGTTCTTGTTGTCTTCGGTTAGAGTATTGTATTCAAGAGGCAAGGTGAGGTGAAAGAGGGGTATTTCTGGTATTGGTTTCTCATACGGTTCTAGTGGATTGATTGCTTCTTGGATTGTTGGATGTAGTGCCATGCAAATGACATGAACCAGGGTATATCGTGTGTGCTGCAATCTGGTTTGATTTTCTTTACTTTTCAATTTCATGTTTATTGCTTACTTTCTGTTTTTGAACGCTGTTTGAATTCGGTGAGTTTTGAGTGATTCTTGAGAGATTATAGTTCTCGGTTTAACAATCTGGTATCAGAGCATTAGGTTATTCAATCAAGAATCATCAAGAAATCTATAGAATCTTTAGGATCCTATAGAAAAATTGTCTACTATGGCTTTTGCGACCCTTGCTGCTCGGTATGACATTGAAAAATTTGATGGCACAAATGATTTTGGACTTTGGAGGATTAAGATAAAAGCCTTGATGGGAAATTTAGGGTTAAAGGAAGCTTTAGCACCTCAAAAACCTTTCCCAAAATCCGCAACTGCCGAACAAAGATTAGAAGCTAATAATCGCAGGCTAGAAATATGTGAAAAAGCTTTCAACACCCTAATCTTAAGTTTAGGAGATAAAGTCCTAAGAGAAGTGTCTAAAATGGAAACAACCGAGGATTTGTGGGCCAAACTAGAAAGCTTATATATGACTAAATCTCTTTCGAGTAGGCTGTATCTGAAAGCAAAATTTTTTACTTTCAAAATGCAAGAAGGGTAGAAGCTTCAAAATCATATTGATGAATTTAACAAATTGTGTCTTGATTTGGAAAACTTAAGTATATCACATGAAGAAGAAGATAAGGCCCTAATTCTGTTGCATTCATTGCCGAAGTCATATGAACATTTTGTAGACATTTTAAAGCATGGAAGAGATACCATATCTTTAGAAGATGTTATAGGTGCCCTTAATTCTAAAGATTTACAATAGAAAGTAGAATCAAAGAAAGCTGCTGGTGATGCCCTTTCAACTAGACATAGATCCGAAAAGAAAGACCCTAAGGCTAAAGGAAAGTCTAGATCGAAGTCCAGAAATGGCAAGAAAACATTTAGATGATTTCATTGCCATGAGGAAGGACATATAAAGAAAAACTGTCCTAAAAGAAAACAGGATTTTTCAAATAAAGGTAAATCAGAGTTTTCAAACTCAACTTGTGAGTTAGACTATGATAGTTCGGATGTTCTAGTGGTTTCAAGACATTCGGATAAAGTGGTATGGGTTTTAGATTCCAGATGTTCTTTCCATATGTCACCTCACATAGAATGGTTCTTGAATTATAAAGACATGAGTGAGGGGAAGGTTTTACTCAGAAATAATCAAGAGTGTGGGATAAAGGGGATTGGGGACATTAAGTTTAAGATGTTTGATGGATCAATCAGAACTTTGACATCTGTAAGGTATGTCCCAGAACTTAAAAGAAATCTGATCTCCCTAGGAGAACTAGCTAAGAATGGCTACAGTTTTGGTTGTGGGGATATTCTTAAAGTAGTTAAAGGTTCGCTTATATGTATGAAGGCAATCCTTAAAAATGGAATATTTGTTATGATAGCTTCCACAGTATGTGGAGATGCAGCAATAGGGGAAAAGGCCTATGAACTATCAAAACTATGGCATTTTAGGATGGCGCATATAAGTATCCAAGGGCTAAAAGAGTTGGTTAACCAAGGGATCTTAGGTTCTGGAAAAATGACAGATTTAGATACATGTGAAACTTGCATCTATAGAAAATCTATGAAAACAAAATCCCCTAAGAAAGCATTGCATATCACTAAAGGTCCTTTAGAATATGTCCATTCGGACTTATGGGGCCCTAGTCAAACTCCAACTCATGGTGGAGCTAGGTATTTTCTTTCTATTATAGATGACTATTCAAGAATGGTTTGGGTTTCTGTTTTAAAAACAAAAGATAACACTTTTGATGCTTTTAAAACCTGGAAAATCATGATTGAAAACCAAAAGGGTGGAAAATTAAAAATCATTAGGACTGATAATGGCTTAGAATTTTGTAATAAGGAATTCACCCAATTGTGTAATGAAAATGGCATCTTAAGACATCTTACTGCCCCTGGAAATCCTAAGCAAAATGGCCTGACCGAGCGCATGAATAGAACCCTTCTTGAAAGGGTAAGATGTATGCTATTCCATGCTAGGCTTTCAAAAGCATTTTGCGGAGAGGCTGTTGTTACAGTAGCATATTTAATAAACAGGTCACCTTCATCAGCTTTAGAGTTTAAAACTCTTTATGAAATGTGGTATAACCATAAGCCAAACCTAGATCACCTTAGGGTATTTGGGTGTATAGCTTATGCACATATAAAACAAGGAAAATTAGAACCTAGGGCTAAGAAGTGTGTGTTTATTGGTTATCCATTAGGGGTTAAGGGATATAAGTTGTGGAATTTAGAAAAAGATATGCCTAGAACCATGATAAGTAGAGATGTAACCTTTAATGAAAATTCATTTATCGATCTAGAAAAGAAAAATGAGGATAGGGAAGGGAAAGCTAAATCCATAAATTTTGAACAGCAGCAACAGGATGATGTTACTGCTTTCAATTATCCCTTAGAACCTTTCTAGGACCAGCCAAGTGCTGGTGAAGAATCCTCGAGCCAAGATAGTCTTGATAGATCTATAGAAGTTAGGGATTCATCTAGTTATGATGAAGATCAACACATGGACAGTGTTGGTTCATCTAGTACAACAGGAGATCCAATTGGAGATAGGTATAATGTAGGCAGAGAAGAATAAGCAGGCCCCCCAGTCAGATATGGGTTTTCGGACCTGGTAGCATATGCTCTATTAAGTGTAGAAGAAATAGCAGGTGAAGAACCTCAAACTTATGAAGAAGCTGTAAGTTCTAAGGAAGCTCAGAAATGGCAGGAAGCCATGGAAGCTGAGATGGAATCCTTAAGAAAAAATGGAACATGGGTGTTAGTGGATAGACCCTTGGGAAAACGGATTGTAGGCTGTAGGTGGCTATTTAAGGTAAAAGAAGGAGCTGGAGATAGCCTTAAACCTAGATATAAAGCTAGGTTAGTAGCTAGGGGTTTTACCCAAGTAGCAGGAATTGATTTTAATGAAGTGTTTTCCCTAGTTGTAAGGCACACTTCTATAAGGATTCTTCTAGCTATGACAGCTCATCTTGACCTTTACCTAGAGCAGATGGATGTTACCATAGCATTTCTTCATGGCGAATTAGAGGAAGAAATTCTAAAGAGTCAGCCTAGAGGATTTGAGGTTAGGGGCAAAGAAGACAAGGTTTGCTTGTTAAGAAAGTCCTTATATGGACTAAAGTAGTCCCCTAGGCAGTGGTATAAGAAATTCGATTCCTTTATGATAAGTCAAGGGTTTAGAAGAAGTTCTTTTGATTATTGTGTCTATCTTAGGCATATTTCCACTAAAATAGCAATTTATCTCTTGCTGTATGTAGATGACATGCTAATAGCAAGTCACTCAGCAACTGAAATTCAAAGTTTAAAACTTAAACTTAAGTCAACCTTTGAGATGAAAGAACTTGGAGAAGCCAAGAAGATTTTAGGAATGGAAATTCATAGATATAGGCATAATAAATCTCTCCAGCTATCCCAGAAAGCCTACTTAGAGAAAATTATGAGAAAAATTCATATGTTAAATGCAAAAGTAGTAAACATACCATTTGCTCAACATTTTAAACTTTCTCATGCCCAATCTCCAACAAATGAAAAGAACCTATTAGAAATGAAGAAAATCCCCTATTCTAATGCTGTTGGTAGCCTTATGTATGCAATGGAGTGTTCTAGGCCGGATTTAGCACATGCCATGAGTGTGATAAGTAGATTTATGGCAAATCCAGGGAAGGAACATTGGACAACAGTTAAATGGGTATTTAGATATCTAAAGGGGTCAATTGACATGGTTTTGATTTATGGTGGAACTGATGACTTTAAAAAGCCAAACATTATAGGATATTCATATGCAGATTATGCATCAGACTTCAATAAGAGAAGATCAACAATTGGCCATGTATGTCAATTGTGGAAATCTATAATTAGCTGGAAATCTAATCTTCAACCAGTTGTAGCTCTATCAACTATAGAATCTGAGTACATAGCTGTAACTGAGGTTGTTAAAGAATCTTTGTGGTTGAAAGGTTTGATTAGTGAATTCCTAAGATATGATGTGAAGGTTATTTTAAAGTGTGACAGTCAAAGTGCCATTCATTTGGCAAAAAATCAGAGTCATCATGAAAGAACAAAACACATTGACACTAGATACCATTTTATAAGAGAAGTCCTTGAGAAGAAGGAGGTTGAGCTTATAAAAGTTGCTGGAAGTGAAAATGCTGCAGATATTTTCACTAAGGCTGTCCCAATGTCCAAGTTACTTCATTGCTTAATGCTGTTACAGTTTGATGTGTTTTGATTGATGTGTTTTTCAGGTTATTCAAGAAGTGAGCAGAGTTAGAAGGCTGAAGTTCTAGGATTACTTAGAGCAAAATGGTGGAGATTTGTTACTGTTTTGCCCAAAGTAATAGGATGCTGGAAAGATGAGAGAAATAAGAAAGAAATAAGAGATGTCTTGGCGGCAGTTAGTTATTAGGATTTAAATGTAACTAATTGTTATGTCTAAGGGTAGTTTTGACTTTTGTAAGTTAGTTATATATCCTTAGGTAGTTCCGCCTCTCTAGTCTTAAATAGAAGGGTACGAAGGTCAGTCTCATTCATTCAATCAATTGTATCTTTCATTCCTTGTGTTCGAATTCAGTGAGAGGCGAGAAAGAGAGCTGTGAGTTTATAGTTCTTGTTGTCTTCGGTTAGAGTATTGTATTCGAGAGGCAAGGTGAGGTGAAAGAGGGGTATTTCTTGTACTGGTTTTTCATACGGTTCTAGTGGATTGATTGCTTCTTGGATTGCTGGATGTAGTGTCATGTAAATGGCATGAACCAGGGTATATCGTGTGTGCTGCAATCTGGTTTGATTTTCTTTACTTTTCAATTTCGTGTTTATTGCTTACTTTATGTTTTAGAACGCTGTTTGAATTTGGTGAGTTTTGAGTGATTCTTGAGAGATTATAGTTCTCGGTTTAACATATACCATTATTTCCAATCAGAAGATTATATAGCTATATGTTATATAACACAATTATAGCTATCAATTTGCCGTTGGTAATAGCTACCAATTGTTCCAGATTTATAGCTATCAACACTTTGCTTTAATGTTTTAGAATTTGATATATAAGGTTTAGTCTTTTTTCAATCTTTTTAGGTTTTGAAATTTGTTTTAATCCTTTTATTTTTATTGTTATTTGGCTTTAATGTTATAAGGCACAAAAGGCGGGTGCCTCAGCGCCTAGGCAGGCGCCTCATGGATGTTCCTTGCCTTGGCTGTGTGGAGGGGCACAGAGCTGTCCCTCTTTGCACCTCGTCCCTAGGTGTTGCCTTCCACTACTTGCATCTTTTTTTATTGAACCCGGCTTGAATCAAGGACCTTCTTGTTTGTTGTCAAGATAGCAATTGTTTTAAAGCTACGCTCGAGCTTCAGTTTTTTATTTATTTATTTAAATAAAGGTCTTATATATTCTTGTTGGCATCGCGGAAGCTGCTTCTGGAGGCCCTGACATATTATTTCCATTTCTTTGAAACTTTGTAAGGAAACATGTTTGAATGTTAGAAAATAAGTCTCTATAAAAGGCCTCACAGTTTCATTACTTTTTGATTAGTTATGCAAGAACAAGCTCTATTCTATAGTTTCTAGATTGAAGCAAAGGGCTGTTTTTTTATGTCAAATGGGTCTGGGTAGAACTCACTCCTAAAAGCTAGCTTAGAGGAGGAGAGTGCCCAAACCGCATATAAACAACATAACAGTCCAATAACTTGGTGATGCGGGACAAATGCAACTTTAACACCCTCCCCCACGTGTAGCGTGGAAATACATATGGACAGGGTCCAAACCCAACACTGCAAACAAAAGCCTGCTCTCTGATACCATGTTAAATGGGCGTGGGTAGAACTCACTCCTAAAAGCTAGATTAGAGAAGGAGGGTGCTCAAACCACATATAAACGACATAACAGCCCAATAACTTGGCGATGCGAGACAAATGCAACTTCAACACTTTAAATTTCTGTAAATAATGCAGCCAGGCGTAGTGAGGGAATTCCAAATGGAAGCGAGTGATTGTGGCCACATTGAGGTAGTGGATGAGTTCTTGTCTTTGATCTAATTGTTTGACAACTTCCATGCTTGAGTGGTTAATGACTTAATGTTTAACTGGGTTATGATCTGTTTGACTTGTCAAAACAAGAATAAATAAAAAAGATCAGTTTGCAGCTTGGATAGGGTATTTTATCACTTGGAACTTAACAGCTGAAAATATGAATCCCATTTAGTCTTCCCATTTACTCCTACTAGTAATTATTTTGATGTCCATATATTCTGACCTGATTGTGCAGCATGATGCCACTATTTTTAAGTTTTCCCTGCCCTTCCCAGCTGGTCTGCTGCAGTGTTCAAAGCTTAGTAGTGATATGTATAACTAAATGTTATTTAATTAAGTATAGTTGGGGAAGAGGGGATTGATTATGCACTATGCTAGTTCCTAGTTCATTTTTGTATTTCTTTTGGTAATGATACCTTATCTAGTAAAAGTTTTATCTTTTGGTGTTCTGATTTTTTGAAATCTTTGAATTGCATGCAATCCAAGTTCTAATCTATACCTACTGAAGCACTGCAACCAGGTGCCATAGTTTGTGTTGTGATTGTGCTGCGTAGTTAATGATTTACTTTGATACTGGAAATTGGACTTTGCCCTGTTCTCTAAGAAATTTTGTTCCTTCTGTTATTTGCCGCAGAAAGTATGCAAAGGAACTGTGAGGTATCCACAAAATGCCTCCAGATCAAGGGGTACCCTTACACTCTGCAGTGTAATGGGACTCCTGTTGAAGGATTTCCAGAACTCAAAGAGGAAGTGTATGCTCATCCAGGAGGAAGTACTGTTGACCCAGACAAGTCCTTAAACTGTGAATCTCGTGTATCTGCTAAAGAAATTCATAAGAAAATCACCGGCCCAAATGATATCAGCCCATTGTTGAATTTTCATCCAGACTCTAACAATGTTCATCACTTCCAATTGAATGCATTCGAGGGCCATTTTTACTCATTCCTACCAGATAACCGTTTTCAGTATGCTCCATTCAGTTTCGTCCCTCAAAGTTACCCACATGAGTTCCACTTTCAAGATTTTCAATATTTTGTGGTTATAGACTTTGAGGCTACATGTGACAAGGAAAAGAATCCTCATCCACAGGAGATAATTGAGTTTCCATCTGTGATAGTTAGTAGTGTGACTGGGCAATTGGAAGCTTGTTTCCAAACATATGTGCGGCCAACATGCAACCAGATTCTGACTGATTTCTGCAAGGATCTCACAGGCATACAGCAAATTCAGGTTTGTTCAATATTATGACTATCAGTAAATATTCTAGAAAATCAATTTTTTTTTTTTGTTTTAGTTACACATTGATTTAATTTTTCATGTCTATTTGATGTACAATGTGACAATATGCCTATCACATGGTACTTCTAGTACTTTAAACAAACTGTTAAACCACATAAACTGACTGGACATAAACTGACTGGAAATTCTTTTACAATTTTTAAATTATGTGATGATAGATTGTGTTGAAAGGCTGATTCTGTCACCTCCAAATTTCCTCTAAAGTTTATTCTATCATGCACTTTTTCGTGAATACCTGTTCTGGTTTCCCCCCTCTTCTGACCGGACATTCAGCCAATATGTTTTTATTTTCATCAGAATTCTATATGTGAAATTTCTATGAAGTTTCTTGGAACCATTTGTCACTAACTGATGAGGTAGATGGTTGAGTGAATGCAAAGTACTGTGACTGATGGATAATGTTCAACGTAGACTCTCTAATAGCTTTCTTTTATTGGAGAGGAAAAAGATTATATGAATACAATCATTTTTCTTTTTATATTCTATTTTATTGAGAAAGGCATCCTTATTGGGATACTACTATTTTATATATAAATAAGAATTTTTCTTGCTTTCTATTGTACTGTAGTGATGGATAAAGATAGACACAGCCTTCATGTTCTGGAAAGAATATTTTTGTTATTTTTATTATGCATCAGAATTTGAACAGTGCATAAGAATGCTGCAAAGTATGCCTTTTATCCTTAATGGCTTATGGATGTTTTGTGCTTAAAATAATTATATGTTGATAGCATTATTATATAGCTCTGCATATGAGAGTTGGATCAGCTGATATTAAATATTATGTTGTGATGGGGATGAAGGTAGAGGAGTGATATCATTGGAAATTAAAGGAAGTATGGAAAATTGCATCATCTGAATACCACTCGAGAGGCTGATTAGCTCTATGATTTATTATTGCTGGAGCTAGGATTGGTTTTTCCAATTTTATGTGAGGGTGCCCTTCTTAATATGTGGGACAACGGTCGCCTTCCGTTTATTTAAGTTCTCCCTATGAAAGGTGATCAGTTGCTTTGGCTTGCCAACAAATTTGAGTGGATTTTTGGAGGTTCAAGCAGTGATGACTTAGTATATCATCAGTGTTATTAGTTGTGGATTTTTAAGATGTGGAGTAATTGAGTCAATATTCCAAAAGTTTAAGAGATTTTTCATTTTTCTTTTTTGTTTTCGGTTTGACCATGGAAGTGCTTGATGTAGTAAGCGTGGTTGCCTAATTCTTACTTCCCGTTATCAGTAAGGATACGTTTAGTTGGGTGAAATGGAGGGCAAGGGAAAGGGAATGAGAATGGGATTCCCACAAAAGTTTGTTCAGTTAGTATGAAGGAATGGAATGACCCATTCCCTCAAAATGATGGAAAGGCTTTTTATCACAAAATGGATGTAAAGCCTTCTTGTTCCATGGAAGGGGTGGTATGATGACATTTTTACCCCCACATTTATCTCCCTATTACAAAATGCCACATATATAAATGTGCACTAAACCATTTTTCACTTTTTCATCAACCCATCTGTCAAGCCCCAAGAATTGGGCTTTGACAATTATGGAATTTTAGACATAGAATAGAATAGGATGAGAGAGAGAGAGAGAGAAGAATAATTTTGTTATTCAATGCCCTTCTCCTACCTTCTTTAGTTACATATATAGTTTCCTTTTAATAGTCACTCAACTCCTTAACTGTTTACAACCTTCCCATAACTACCATCTAACTAACTATTATAGTTACTAACTGTTACAACTATAATTTATTGATATTCTCAGACTGTTACAAATGTAATTTATTGATATTCCCAGAATGTTACAACTGTAATTTGTTGATATTCCATTTCTACCCCTGGGATCGTGACAATTCCCCCCTCCCCCTAAACAATTCTTGTCCCCAAGAATTAGAGTAGACCCACAGCCCCAGGAAATTGCTTCAACAAGTCAGGTAGATTTTCCCCAAGTGGTGTGCTCCAGATGGAGGTGGGACCACTGTACCTAGACCTGAGTTAAGGGCAGTGATCCTTGGTAGATGACCTTTTCTCCACAATAGCCCGAGGTTGAACCACTTCTTCTTCCATTTCTTCAACTGTAGGTGGCAAATCCTGACTCACATTAACCAGAGGCTCCTTAGCTTGCTTGAGCAAGGAAACATGAAACACGGTGAGAATTCACTCCCTCTGGAAGTTGCAACCTGCAAGCAACTTTGCCCCCCTTGGCCACTATAGTGTAAGGCCCAAAATACTTAGGACTCAACTTAGAAGCTGGAATAGATGTATAAGGTTGCTGTAAAAATTGTCTAACCATAAGACCCCCCCCCCCCAAAAAAAAAAAATTTGAACGACCTGTCACTTCTTTTTCTGTCAGCTACTTGCTTCATATGATTTTGGGCAGTGGTTAATTCCTTGTTGAGAATGGTCAACATCTGCTGCCCCTTCTGCAAGTACTGTCCTACTGCAGCCATAGTAGGATTTGTACTTGAAAGAGTAGTCAAAAGGGAGGGTTTGTAACCAAACATAGCCTCGAATGGACTCCTTTTAATAGCACTGTGGTAACTGGAATTATACCACTAGGGATAGCCACTTGTTCTGGCTTCTAGGTTTAGTGAAACACATGCAACACAAGTCTGCCTCCACACACTGATTAACCTTCTCTGTTTGGTCGTCTGTTTGTGGGTCATATGGAGTAGACATATGCAACCCCACCCTTAACTTCTTGAATAATTCTTGCCAAAAAATACTTGTAAAAATCTTATCTTGGTTAGACACAATAGAATTGGGTATTCCATGGATTTTAGCCACAGAATCCAAGAATACTCGTGCCACCTCCGGAGCTGTAAATGGGTGTGTCAAGCTGATAAAATGGCCAAATTTGGTCATACAGTCCACTATCACCAAGATAACATCCTTGCCTTCTGATCTTGGTAATCCCTCTACGAAATCCATAGAAATACCATCCCATGCTTGCTCAGGAATGGCCAAGGGTTGCAGCAACCCAGGGTAAGACACCTGCTCTTGTTTGCACTGCTGACATATGGCACATGACAACACAAATTGCACCACATCCTTCTTCTCCCTAGGCCAAAAAAATAGTTGTTTTATCTTTTGATTAGTCACTCGCACTCTTGAATGACCTCCTAAAGGTGAGCAGTGGAGTGCTTTCAAGATCCTTTCTTTAAATGATTGGTCATCCCCTACCACTGCTGGCATGAGGAAATTCAAGAGAAAGGAAAAAGCCAGCTATGGCTGCTTCTAGAATGCTGAAAAAAAGCCAACTATCACATGTTGAAATCTTGGGTCAAAGAGGGCTGGCAAAATAGCTGTTACAGCTGTAAATATTGACATTTAAATGGCAGAATCTATGGAAGCAATCAAGGATGACTTTTTGTACTAATTAGGATGACTTTTGTATTCTTTTCTTTCGTTTAAAATTCCTAAGCTATAAATTATGTGGTTATAAATAGAGAATAACCCAAAGGGGCAAGTGTCTTAGCTTGCTACTATTTTTTACATGGTATCAGAGCCTTACTTCTGAAATTATTCTAGCCTTCATTGCCTTTCAGCATTCTCCGGCTCTTGTTGGCTTTTATTGCCATTCCCCGGCCATTGGTGCCCTCAAAGTCCTACCCATCATTTTGCCTTAATTGCAATAGACTACTCCATCCACTTTTCCGATCATGTCTGAAATCTCCGAGATGACTCCAATTATGACTTCAGAGGGGACCAACATGGTTGATACTTCAATGGGAAGCTTGCCTACTGGTGATCAACCAGGGATACACCAATCTTACCAATTGGATGGACGAAATTACCTACAGTGGGCTCAATTGGTAAAAACTTTTCTAAAGAGGAGAGGGAAGTTATATCACTTGACAGATCCAAGCCCCAAGGCATCAGATCCTGGGTTCCTAGCTTGGGATATAGAGGACTCCATGGTCATGTCATGGCTATGGAATGCCATGCAACCTGAGGTTAGTAAAAATTACATGTTTTTATCCATTGCTCCATATGAGAGACAATTAGGTGTACGTACTCTAAAGTCCAAGATGCTTAAGTTATTTTCGAGGTTAAGATGAAATTGAGTAGCACTAAACAAGGGGCCTTAACAGTCACTGAGTACTATAACAAAATGAATGGGTATTGGCTGGAACTTGACCACTACCAAGACATTAAAATGGTTTGTGGTACAGATGCAACCACTCTCAATTCTTTTCTTGAAAGAGATAGAATTGTGGAGTTTTTGGCCGGACTCAACATTAAGTATGACCAGGTAAGAGTTCAAATTCTTGGAAGATAAAAGCTTCCATCTCTTAATGGTGTTTTTTTAGTTGTTCGAAGTTAGGAGAATAGGAGAATAGCAATGCTGGGGGAAATCAATTATGAAGGATCAACCATGTTAACTGATAAAGGAGAAGGGTCAAGGTTCAAATCACAAGGAGGAAGGACTGATGGGCAATTTAAGTCACACGGGAAGGACGGTTTGTGGTGCTCCTACTCTAAAAAGCCGAAGCATACTCAAGAGACCTGCTTCAAGTGACATGGGAAGGAAGTTGTGCTACCGAAACTAAGGGGATTTAGAAATATATCCTCTAAGAATCAGGCCTATTTTAACAATAAGCAAGAAGAGATTGTGGAAAAAGTAGACTCGATGACTGAATTGGAGCTGAACCAACTGAATGCTGATGAAATCAATAAGCTCAAGATGTTCTTGAAAACCATTCAGGATGGATCATGCTCCATTGCCCAACAAGGTAACTAGCCAAGTAATAGCTTTAATTCTAATTTTTTAACAGCCTAAAAAACCGGTAGGGGTGATGTATGGATTCTAGACTCGGGAGCTACAAACCACATGTCTCATAGCCCCACTGTTTTTGACACCTACAAGCCCCTTGAGACACCCAAACATATTCAGATTATTATTGCTAATGGGACATCTATTCCTATCAAAGGTCAAGGAAGGGTTACTCTTAGTCCTAATCTTCCTGTTAAACAAGTTTTACATGTCCCTAACTTGTCAACCAACTTGATTTCTGTCTATCTTAGGAATAGTTTTACATCTATTCCTAAGGATCTTAATTGTCATGTTATTTTTTCCCCCTCACTCTTGTGAATTTCAGGAACTGGCCACAGGGAGGATGATTGGTGCTGTTGAGGAGAAGAATGGGCTGTATGTTCTAAAGAGGGAGATCTTGCAACCTAACAGAACTCAGCCTAAAATAGCCTACACATCTCAGTCTCATTCATCCCATGTTGACATCTGGCTTCATCGTTACTAGCTAGGGCATCCACCTTTTCATTTACTAAAAATTATGTTTCTTGATTTATTTAAGCAAGTAGATCCTAGTACTTTACATTGTGATGTATGTGAAATTTCCAAACATCATCGAGTTTCCTATCCTGTTAGTAATAAAAGGTCTTTTCACCCTTTTGCTCTAATTCATTCGGATGTTTGGGGACCATCTAGGACTCTCAATTGCTTTGGGGCTAGATGGTTCATCTCTTTTATAGATGATTGCACTAGAATGACTTGGGTATTCCTTCTAAAGGATAAGGCTACTGTTAGTATTGTTTTGCCTCACTTTTATTCAATGATTTTGACTCAATTTGGCTCTCTTATTAAAAAATTTAGGATTGATATGCAAGGGATTATTTTAATCAGCACTCACACACCATTTTTTTCTAGCAAAAAAGGGTTATCCACGAGTCTTCCTGCATCAACACTCCACAACAAAATGGAGTGGCTAAGAGGAAGATGAGACACCTCCTAAATGTCACTAGAACTCTCCTTCATCATCATAATATTCCTAAAAATTTCTAGGGAGAGGCAATCCTCACTGCAGCCTACCTAATTAATAGGGTACCATCTAAAATTCTTGATCATCACAGTCTTTTCCAGTGTCTTTCTTCTTATTTTCCTTACATTAGCTTGTGTACCCCTCTTCCTCTTAGAGTTTTTGACTTTTGACTACGTAGCCTTTGTTCACATTCCTCAATAGGCTCAAGACAAGCTAAACCCTAGGTGTCACGAACTCAGAGAATCCCCCTACCCATGTGGACTGGCAGGATGGCATATGATGCTTGTGTGGCCCATAGTACCGGAATGTGCATTGATGGCTCTATGTTTTGCAGGTATTGTCGCTATTCTACCCCAAGTATTGTGTGTGTTGGCATGTGCCAAGCTTGCCTACCACCTATGGGATAGGTTGGCCCTGGGGGTCTCGTGCGCACCGCCGGGAACCTCAGGGTGCCGAATGGGGCGATCCGTTATGAGTGGTATTAGAGCAGGGCTTTGTTGGGATGTTGCGCCACGGAATGCGAGAGATCTTTGGCGCACGTTCCACTGGATGCGATCTTTGGGACTACTGTCAGAAGCATTTTGCCAAGCAAGCTGGTAAGCATGTTGGAAGAGAGACGCTTTGGGATGACGGATGTGGAAGGCCAACTTGTGGAGATTGGACCTGCCATGTTGTCGTTGGGTTCGTGGAGCGCTGAAAAGGGATGTGCGAAAGAGCTTTGATGTGACCCTGGGTGTGCATGGAGTGGCCCAATGGGATGCGATAAGTGTGCGATGCACTGCGGGTATTGGTGTGAGGACTGGCGAGAGGTGCTAGTAGTCACCACTGCGTTTGTGCAAGGGCTAACAAGGGGCTACTAGTCACATGCGTGTGTGGGAGAACCCACCCATCGAGGGGATGGTGCCGTAATTTGTGTGAAGAATTTGTTGCTCTTTCTGTGGGAGGCGCAGGAAGCGAGACTCATGGTTCCGCTACGAAGGCGTTAGCGGATTGGGTGGGGGAGCTTGTCATGGACTCAGAGAATCCCCCTACCCATGTGGAGTGGCAGGATGGCATATGATGCGTGTGTGGCCCATAGTACCAGAATGTGCACTGATAGCTCTATGTTTTGCAGGTATTGTCGCTATTCTACCCCAAGTATTGTGTGTTTTGGTGTGTTACACTAGGGCTCTTAGATGTCTTTTCCTTGGTTATTCTCCTACCCAAAAAGGCTACAAATGCTATCATCCTTCTACTATGAAATTTTTTGTTTCGAAGGATGTGACATTTGTAGAATCTCAACCATTCTTTGGTCCTCCTAACCTTGGTCTACAGGGGAGAATCAATTGAATGGTGACCAAGGTTTAGCTCTTCCTAGTTTGGACTTAACCCCTTTCAAGACATTAGAACCAACAAGTAATCACTCTACCCCTAATCTTGTTCCATTTATTGCTTTAGACCTCTCATCTGATAGTGATAATCACTTAATCCTGCCAAGTGTTTACCAAAGCCCTGATCAAGTAGGTCAGACAGAGACCTCATCCCTGGTAAGGTTCAAGGGCTCTCCTTTTGTGTACCATAGAAAACAACAACCTATGTCTCACCCTCAACAAGGATCAACATTTGATTCCCAACCAGGTACTGAAATGGTTTGCCCTCTTAATCCTGTTTATTCTTTCTCTACTGATTTGGATATCCCTATTGCCATTAGAAAATGAATTAGAAGATGCACTCAACATCCTCTAGCCAACTATCTTTCTTACCATAGGTTGTCCCATAAACATAAAAGCTTCCTGACTTCTCTAGACACCATTGTTATCCCTAAATCAGTGGATGAGGCCTTAAAGGATTAGAAATGGAAGCTAGTCGTGCAGGAGGAAATGAGGGCTTTAAAAAAGAATAACACATGGGATCTAGTGCCTAAGCCAAAGGGAGTGATTTTAGTGGGCTGCAAATGGGTTTTCAACTTAAAATACAATGCAGATGGATATTTGGAAAGGTACAAGGCTCGATTGGTGGCCAAATGCTACACTCAAATTTATGGGATTGACTACTTAGAGACTTTTGCTCCGGTAGCTAAGATGATCACAGTAAGGATTCTCTTATCCTCAACAACTCACTATGGACAACAACTACAACAACTAGATGTGAAGAATGCATTTCTTCATGGCGATTTAGAAGAAGGGGTCTTTATGGAGTAGCCATCAGGATTCAAGGAAGGAAAAGAAGGTGAAGTATGTAGACTTAAAAAGGCCGTCTATGGCCTCAAGCAATCACTGAGAGTTTGGTTTGATAGGTTCTCCAAAGCCATGAAACTTATGGGATACTAGCAGAGTAGGGGAGACCACTCTCTCTTTTTCAAGCACTCAGGGAAGAGAAAGGTGACTGCATTATTAGCCTATGTGGATGATATCATTATAACAGGGGATGACATGGATGAACAATAGGTTCTAAGAAGCAAGTTGGCTTAGGACTTCGAGATTAAGGACCTAGGATCACTCAAATACTTCTTGGGAAATAGAGGTAGCCTACTCTAAAGAAGGTATTTTTCTATCCCAACGCAAGTAAATATTTGTGGAAATATAGAAGCTGCCAAAGATAAGAAAGCCGAAATTCAAGGATATAGAAGTTGTCGATTTGATGAAGATAAGGAAGCCTAAATTCTAGGAAGGATAAAGAGATAAAAGGAGAAGAAGATAAGTCAACTGCATTCCTAAAAATAAGAGATAGTTAGTTTGTATTTTAAATATCTTGTAAATAGAGTAGACTTCTATAGAGAATAGGTATCTTGTATTCATGTATTTATACCCTTTGGCCGAGTGAATAAGATTGACTTCTTTCTCTCAAATATTTTCTACATGGTATCAGAGTAGGTTTATTTTCCTTCTGATTACCAAACCGTAGAGAAGTAGCAGCCGATCAGCTATTACCCAACCACCCTTTACCTAGAATCGTAAGCCTGCTGGTACTTACAATGGCCGGCAGAAGCAGCAGCCAATCCTCTGAGATTATACCCCTGCTGAACAGCAATGCTGTAACCATGGACAACAACAACATGTTCGCCATTACAGGACACAAAGTTAATGGTCAGAACTATCTCCAATGGTCACAATCAGTGTTGATGTTCATATGCGGCAAGGGGAGGGATGACTATTTGACTAAAAGCACAACCATACCGGGAGAAACATAACCAGGGTTCAAGGCTTGGAAGTCCGAAAACAACATGGTAATGTCTTGCCTCATCAACTCTATGACAACCAAAATAGGTGAGAATTTCCTCCTTTATAACTCTGCACAAGAAATTTGGGAGGCTGCTAAGGAAGCATACTCTCATATTGAGAATACTTCAAAATTATTTGAAATAGAAAGCATGCTTGATGATCTAAAGCAAGGAGATTTTCATGTTACATAGTGCTTTAACTCCTTAAACAAGTTTTGGCTTCAATTGGATAAGTGTGATACTATCCAATGGAAGTGTACAGATGATTCAACAAAATACAGGAAGATTGTGGAAGAGAAGAGGCTATACAAGTTTCTTATAGGTTTGAATAAAAATCTATATGGAGTGAGAGGAAGAATTCTTAGTACAAAGCCCTTGCCTAGTCTTAGAGAGGTGTTTGCGAAAGTACGAAGGGAGGAGAGCCGGATGAAGGTCATGCTGAAACCTACCAATCCAGCTTTGTAGCAATCAGCCTTAATCACTCGGGGGAGTCATCAAACCTCATCTAAACAAAAAAGGGGGTGTCCTTGGTGTGATCACTGTCACAAAACAAGACACACCAAAGAAACCTGCTAGGAATTTCATGGGAAGCCACCTGATTGGAAGCCAACACATGAAAGGAAAAGTAAAGGATCTCTAGCTTCAACTGAAGAGACAATTGCAGCTTCATCACCCAATGTTTTCAGCAAAGAACAAATGGAATGGCTTCAAAATATGTTTAGCAAAGCTTAGATCACCCTGTCTCCTACTTTGGCATCCGATTCTATAGCTCATAAAGGTAAATCTCTCCATGCCTTGATTGTTAAAGGTAATTTTTCTGCTATTTGGGTTGTTGATTCAGGGGCTTCAGATCATATGATTGGAAATACCAATCTCCTAACTAGATTTCAACCATGCCACTAAGATTGGGTGGTAAAAATCGCTGATGGATCACTATCACAGGTTGCTGGAGTGGGTTCAGTGGCTGTTTCTACAGATCTAACCTTAAACTCAGTACTTTTGGTGTCAAATTTAGATTGCAACCTATTATCAATCAGTAAACTATCAGTTGATCATAATTGTGTGGTTAAATTCTCACAAAATCAGTGTGTATTTCAGGATCAAATTTCGGGGAGGACGATTGGCAGTGCTAAGTCATGTTCGAGACTATACATCCTTCAAGAGACTACTTCCAGCAATAAACTTGCTCTGATCAGCAAGCATTCCTCATCTAGACCCTCTAGTTATCTATTTAATTTTCATTCCAGCAATAATAGTGCAATTATGTTATGGCACTATAGACTTGGACATCCAAATTTTGTTTATCTTTGAATGTTATTTCCCTCATTATTTGAGAATCAAGATCCACATATGTTGCAATGTGAAGTTTGTCAATTCTCTAAACATATTCAAAATACTTATCCTAGACAACCCTATGCTCCATCTTACCCTTTTTCTTTGGTTCATAGTGATGTGTGGGGGCCTTTTAGGGTTAAAAACATTACTGGGGCTCGATAGTTCATCTCATTTGTTGACGATCATACCCGTCTTACTTGGGTATTTCTCATGAAAGATAAATCTAAAGCTGGTTCTATATTCCAAATGTTTCATTCAATGGTGCAAAGACAATTTAATACCAAAATTCAGATCCTAAGGACTGATAATGGCAAAGAATATTTTAACTCTATTCTTGGTCACTATCTCTCCCAACAAGGCATTATACATCAAAGCTCATGTGTTGATACCTCACAACAAAATGGGGTCGCTGAACGGAAGAACCGACACCTTCTAAAAGTAGTAAGATCCCTATTGTTCTCGACCAATGTTCCTAAACATTTTTGGGGTGAAGCCATTCTTACAGCCACCTACCTTATTAATAGAATGCCCTCACGCATCCTCAAGCATAAAACTCCTAGCCAACTCCTCCTAACTACCTTTCCTCACACTCGGATTCTTTCCCAACTCCCATTAAAAATCTTTGGTTGCTGTCATTTGTCCATGTTCACAACCACCTTCGAAGCAAGCTTGATCCTAGGTCTATAAAATGCATTTCCTTGGCTACTCTCCTCATAAAAAATGTTACAAATGCTACTCTCCCGAACTTCAGAAATTCTTCACTTCTATGGATGTAACCTTTGCTAAAAATCAGTCCTACTATTCCAAACCTGATATTCAGGGGGAGAACACTCAAAATAACTTCTTGGAATATTAGCTTTGGGATATCCTATCCTCACCTATTGAAAATCAGCAACCTACCAGTAACCAGCAACCTCAAGAACCAGTCCATACAGCCCCTAATTTCTCTCCCACCAAGGAATTTCAAGTTTATTCTCGGAGACGGTGTAACCGGAAGGAAAGTAAGAACCAAACATGCCCTAAACCTGATCAAAAGGCTAACCTGAATTCAGATCCTGCAACTGGTGAGAATTCGGACACTATTTCTCTTGATGATGAGGATTTACATTGACCTATTGCTTTGAGAAAGGGAGTAAGATCATGTACACAACATCCTATACAAAATTATATTTCATACAGGAGTCTCTCACCCAAACTCAGTGCATTTGTTTCAAATATGGAGAAAGTACAAGTTCCACACACTGTTGAAGAGGCTTTTCAACACCCTAAGTGGAGGAATGTTGTTCTTGAGGAGATCAAGGCATTGGAGAAGAATAAGACATGGGATATTACTGATTTACCCCCCGGAAAGAACCTTGTGGGTTGCAAATGGGTTTTTACAGTAAAATACAAGGAGGATGGAAGGATTGACAGGTACAAGGCCCGACTAGTAGCAAAGGGGTTCACCCAATCCTATGGTATTGACTATCAAGCATAGTTGTTAAATCGAGAATCGAAATCCTTATTTTATGAATCTTGAATCGAGAATCGAATCGAATCGTAAGATTCGATACACATTCTCAATTTCAACTATAAATAATATATATCCATAGAAAATAAATAATGTGTCCACCATGATCAATTCTTTTAAATATAAATAGATAAATAAACTTCTAAATATATTTGCTAAGTTTAAAATTATACCAAAAGGCAAAAGTATATTCATGTTGCCTTTAAATTCAAATTGCACCAAACCAAACTACTTTCAAAATAACAAGCTAGAAAAAAAAACCTACAACTATAAGGTTACTAATAAATTCCATTGTCCATAATCTTCACTAGTTATCAATCATCTTCATCTTCAAGTTCAAGAGCATCATCATCTTCATCATTTTCATCACCTTCTTTGTTTTCAAAGATAGCCAAATCGAACAAATATTTGATTAAAGCGCACATGCAAACGAAGTCGCACGAATTGGATGAATCAAACGAATCGTGCTATTCATGCGATTCACGGTCGATTCGTCCAATTCATAGTTGATTCTAAGGGATTTTCGATTCACCCTATAAATTCGACTCGATTTCTATACGAATCGAGTCGAATCGTACGATTCGAATCGCGAATCGTACGATTCGAAGGGATTTTAGATTCATCCTATAGATTCGACTTGATTTCTATATGAATTGAGTCGAATCGTATGATTCGAATCGTGAATCGTAAAATTCTAACAACAGTGCTATCAAGAAACATTTGCCCCTGTGGCAAAACTAAATACCATTAGGGTTTTATTGTCTCTAGCAACAAACTTGGATTGACCCTTGCATCAATTAGATGTAAAAAATGCGTTTCTAAATGGTGATCTAAAAGATGAAGTCTACATGGAAATTCCACATGGTTTTGAAACGAAGCTTTACAAGAAACAAAGTATGCAAGCTAAGGAGATCACTTTATGGACTTAAACAGTCCCCGAGAGCCTGGTTTGAGAGATTTACAAGGGCAGTCAAGAAATATGGATATAATCAATTTCAAGCAGATCACGCTTTATTTATCAAGCACTCCAAGAAAGGTAAAATTTACATTCTTATTGTCTGTGTGGATGATATCATTGTTACAAGAAATGACATTGTTGAAATCAAAAGCCTTAAGGAAGTCCTTGCAAGGGAATTTGAAATTAAGGATCTAGGAAGTCTACGATACTTCGTAGGTATGGGAGTTGTAAGGTCAAAAGAAGGGATTTCAGTTTCCCAAAGAAAGTATGTTCTTGATCTCCTAAATGAAACGTGGATGCTTGGTTGCAAACCAGCAGATACTTCTATGGAATCTACAACAAAGTTAGATGTTGGCAAAGAGAGCACACCAGTTGACAAAAGGAGATATCAAAGATTGGTAGGAAAACTTATATACCTATCTCATATCAAGCCAGATATAGGTTTTTCTGTGAGCTTTGTAAGCCAATTCATGAATGATCCCAAAAAAGAGCACCTGGAAGCAGTCTATCGCATCCTCAAGTGCTTAAAATTAACTTTAGGCCAGTGATTAATGTTCAGGAAAACAACAAACCGAGGGATCAGAGTCTATAGTGATGCTGATTGGGCTGGATCAATCCTAGATAGAAGGTCAACCTCTGGGTATTGTTTGTTTGTATGGGGAAATCTAGTCACTTGGCGCAGCAAGAAACAATCAGTTGTCTCTAGAAGCAGTGCACAGGCTGAGTTCAAAGCCATGGCTCAAGGTTTTTGTGAAGGAATATGGCTAAGAAGACTACTCTGAGAATTACAAGTAAATATGACAGAGCCAGTTCAAGTATTATGTATCAATCAGCCATCAGTATTGTAAAAAACCTGGTCCATCATGATTGGACAAAACATATGGAGATTGATAGCCACTTTATCAAAGAGAAGATAGAAGGAGGAGTGTTCAAACTATTCTACACTCCTATAGAAAATCAAGTAGCTAATATTGTAACTAAGGCCTTACCAAGAAGACTATTTGATGAATTAAGCTGTAAGCTTGGTCTCAATAACATATTCAACCCAGCTTGAGGGGGGAGTGTGGAAATATAGAAGCTACCAAAGATAAGAAAGTCGAAATTCAAGGATATAGAAGCTGCTGATTTGATGAAGATAAGGGAGCCTAAATTCTAGGAAGGATAAAGAGATAAAAGGAGAAGAAGATAAGTTAACTGCATTCCTAAAAATAAGAGATAGTTTGTATTTTAAATATATTGTAAATAGAGTAGACTTCCATAGAGAATAGGTGTCTTGTATTCATGTATTTATACCCTTTGGCCGAGTGAACAAGATTAACTTCTTTCTCTCAAATATTTTCTACAATATTGGATCTTTTAAAGGAGATAGGTTTGATGGGAGGAAAAGGAGTGTGCACTCTAGTGGAACCTAATGCTAAATTAGGGGGATACACCAATAGTCCACAAGTGGACAAAGGAATGTATCAGAGGCTAGTTGGGCGGTTGATTTACTTGTCACACATTGGGCCATATATAGCCTATGCAATGAGCTTGGTAAGTCAATTTATGCATTGTCCTACTGAGAGTTATATGCAGACTCTAAGAAGGATATTGTGCTATTTGAAAATGACCTCGGGCAAAGAAATCCTATTCAGAGCA
Source organism: Diospyros lotus (assembly GCF_014633365.1). NCBI lineage: Eukaryota > Viridiplantae > Streptophyta > Magnoliopsida > Ericales > Ebenaceae > Diospyros > Diospyros lotus. The sequence goes on along the minus strand of NC_068338.1, from coordinate 40,560,329 downwards.
GGTGGTGGTTCTTTTGATATACAAGGGTATACATATGCTGACTATGCTAGATCTCTAATGGATAGGAAGTCCACTACTGGATATTGCATGTTTTTAGTTGGGAATTTGGCCTCTTGGCGAAGTAAGAAGCAAAGCATAGAGGCAAGATCAAGTGTTGAAGCTGAATTCAGGGCTATGGCACTCGATCTATGTGAATTGCTACGGATGAGGATTGTTCTAGCAGACTTGAAGATTACTATTGATGAACCAATTGGGTTATTTTGTGATAACCAATCGGCTATAAGCATTGCTCATTACCCTGTGCAACATGACAGGACTAAGCACATTGACATTGACCGGCACTTTATAAAGGAAAAGCTTGAGAAAGGAATAATTCAAATGCCCTATGTTCCTTTCGAGAAACAGGAGGCTGACCTAACAAAAGGATTGGCAACTAGAAGATTTGAAGACTTAGTATGCAAGTTGGGAATGATGGATATTCATTCACTAGTTTGAGGGGGAGAGTTGGCATGAGGAAATTCAAGAGAAAGGAAAAAGCCAGCTATGCCTTCTAGAATGCTGAAAAGAAGCCAGCTATATCACATGTTGAAATCTTGGGTTAAAGAGGGGTGGCAAAAGAGTTGTTACAACTGTAAATATTGACATTTAAATGACAGAATCTATGGAGGCAATCAAGGATGACTTTTATATTAGGATGACTTTTGTATTCTTTTCTTTTTTTTAAAATTCCTAAGCTGTAAATTATGTGGTTATAAATAGAGAATAATCCAAAGGGGCAAGTGTCTTAGCTTGCTACTATTTTTTACAACCACCAATCTACCTTTATATTGAACCAAACCATTGGCAAGTGTATAACCCAAAGGATTCCCAGGTTGTACCGACAATTGTGTCATCTTCTCCTTTATCCAAGCTATGTGCTCGTAGCCTCCAATTCACAAGCATCCTTTGCTTCTCCTTCTTCCTCTTCTTTGTGACTTTCCATTTGCAATAATTGTTTCCTACATTGATGTCGGGGGGAATACCTTTCTCCATAACGGAAGCATAAACCAAGCTGTCGTTTCTATTTGATAGCCAGGCTTAAACATGCCTCCCCCACTAATGTCCTATTTGATAGCCAAGCTTAAACATGCCTCCCCCACTATTCTGTAAGCTACTCCTAACATATCCCTTAGATATGGCCCTTTGCTTCTTAAAAATCAACTCAAAAGGCCAACTCCTGGAGTCGGGTGTCATGACCCAAGGATTCATAGAAGGACAATATAGTAATAGGTTGATAATAATTATTAGAAGATATTTTAGCATTTGATTAGAAGCACATGGGTGTTGTTATGCAGTTAGTTAGGAGCAAATATGCCTATATAAGGCTATGTAAACGGATGGGATTTGGATACTTGAATTAATGAAATGAAATCTTCAGTCTCTCTCTATAATTCTCTCCATTCAACTTCTCGTTTCTTCTATGCATCACGCCCTCATTTCTCTCCAAATTACTCCCCCATTTCTGTCCAATTTCCCCCTAATTCCTTATGTTCTTGATTCTATTCAATTGGATCTTTTCGATTGCCAATCGTACCCTAGGCTAAGCCCTAGGTACATGACAAATTGTATCAGAGCGGTCCTTCTTTGGCTTTGGTTCATGTAATTTTGGTAGTTGATTCCGATGACTCTTGTCGGAATTGATTGAGCAAAAACTAGGTTCTTCAAACATTGCCAGATCCTTGCGGATCTAACAATATCAGAGACGGTGATTCCAGTGGTGAATTATGGCGTGAGCAAGATCTAGATTCTAAGCAGAGCGGTTGTTCCTTGGCTGTGAGTTCGGAATTCAATAGTGCCCGATCCGATTGAAAGTGAGCCAGTCGGGTGATCTTTGGCGGTCGAGCCGAGATTCCAACGGGTAAGGAAGTGGGTCTGGAAGCAATTGTCGAATCAAGGCAATCACATGTTGGATCCAAAGTATTAGAGGTTCAGTGGGTGTTGCGACTTGGACTTGGAAGTGGGTGTTGCGACTTGAACTGGCAATGAACCTGGTGATTTTGGAATCTAGGGTGATCGCGAGTCCGTAGGTGTTGATGCGGACGGCCAGGAGACTCACTACCAGAGTAGATGGCCCAGTACAAGAGCTCTGTTGTAGTTGGCGAAGCACAATCGCTCAAGGAAGGCATTGTCGAACTCGAAATTGGAAGGTGATAGAGATTGGGTCAGACGTGGAAATAGGAGTCGCGGCCAGTAGGGGATGGTGATTGGGTTGGCAACTTTCCTAGGCGGCTGATGTGAGGCGATTGTCGCCTGTGAATCTGGGCCCTCCTATTCGAATCTTGAGAGGGAAGCAGGTGGTGGCTTCGAAGTTGGAATTTCGGCTGTCAAAATAGATAGCAACAATATCTAGAGGTTGTTTCTCTGCTGATTAGTTGAAACAGTGCCGTGCAATTTTCAATGAGCCGGAGTAGCGTCGATCGAACAAGGAGGCAAAGTTGAACAAAGCATTTCGGCTTAGGAATTGAATTCGATGCAGGTTAGGAGAGTTCTGATAGTGATATCGAGTAGAATTTGAAGGCAAAATCAGATTCAGCTACGATTTTGGAAATTTAGTAGCCAATCAAGGTTCGAGTATTGATAGGAGATTGTTGTGAAATTCAGAAGTGTGTTCGACTTGTGGAGACGAATAGGTCGGCATTACCGACACGATTCTAGCAAGTATAGAGATTGCTTGTAGTAGGCGAGTTAGGAGGTTGTTTATCCATTGCGTTAGGCAGCTTTAATCGGAAACTCAGTTGCAGATTAGAGTGGCACGGCGGATTCCGTGTGAGAAGTGGATTCTTCTAGCTTATCCAGCTAGTTGATTGTTGGCGTTTAAGGCTGTGAGCAAAGGGAACAAGAGGTTGATTTAGGTTTTGAAATTTGGTTAACTTTGTTTGAAGAAGGGAGGCGAAGTAGAGCAAGTGTTCTTCGGTTATTGAATTGCATTTGAGGCAAGTAAAGGAACTGTTACAATGGGTAAAACAAAAAAATGTATAGAACTCTTGCTACTTAGACTTCGAAGTATATTGTTTATGAAAAATCGGCCATGGAAAGCAGTGCAAGCATGAGGCAATTAGAGCCTCAATGGCAGCAGCAGAATGTTTCATTTTCAGTTGGAATGGAGCCTCAATGGCAGCCAAAGAAGGCTGCTTTTTTAGTTGGTAGCAATAGGGATAAGGAGCAGTGTAGCCAGAAGAATCAAACAGGGGGAAAGAAGTTTGAGAATGAGTCTAACTGAAGGGACAAAGGAGCAAGCAGTGGGATTCATGAAATGTGCGAGGAATTCAGTCATATATTCTGCGAGAAGCTGCAGGAGTTTGCGATGATACTGACTAAGAAGTATCATTATAACTTCCCGGTAGAATATTTTGATGATTATCACATACAGTGTTCTAAAAAGCGCTAGGCGCTAGTCGGGCGCCAGGCTGGGGCCTAGGCGGAGCCTAGAAAACTGCTATTTTTTTTATTTTTTAAATTTTGTAATGTAATTTGATGTTATTTTCAATTAAATCAAAGTTGAAAAGCATTAATAATGCAACATAAACCAATAATAAAAACATCAATATACTATAAGTAAGTAGCAGATTTTTTGCAAATATTATAGAATATATATAATTAATAATAAAAATTAAATATAAATCTAATAATTATATATAAATAGAAAAGAAAATGAAATAAAATAAAAAATAAAAAACATAAAAAAGAAACCAGAAACGCTGCAAACGCACAACCCACAGAGAGAGAGAGGGAGAGAGAGAGAGGTTACGAGTCGACGGAGATGGAGCTCGACGGCAAGGACGAGGGCGGGGGCGGGGGCGGGGGCGACGACGCTGAGGCAACGAGGACGAGGAGGACGCGACAGATAAGAGGCGGTGACGATGAAGCTTGGCGGCGAGGATGGAGCTGGACGCAGCAACGACGGTGAGCTACTGGCGGGCCGATGAAGCTTGGCGGCGTTGAGGCAGCAGCGTTGAGAGGGGGAGACGCTAACATGTTCGATTTATGATTTAGCAAAAAAAGCCCTAAAAAGCCCTAAGCGCGCTGGCCGACTAGGCGCCGCCTGGGTGCCCAAGCCGAACGTTTACTCGGGCTGGCGCCTAGGAGGCCCGACTAAGGCAATTTCGGGACGGCCAGCGGCTAGGCGGGCGCCTAGCCCGATTTTTAGAACATTGATCACATAAGTTTTAACAAAGAGGACTTCCTTAAAATGGAGCAGCCAAGGCAAGAGTTAATACAGTTGAATGTGCCGAATGAGGGCTAGCAGGAAAGAAATGAAGGGATTTACAGAATAAGTAAGGCCCCTTGTATTACTACGAGTGATGAGCCTATTATATGGAGAAGCTAATGTGGGGAATGCGATTGCGGGGAAAGCTAAGGATTCCTTGGCTTAGGTTAAAATAGGCAGCGAGAAGGTGGAGACAACACTAGTTGGAGAATATCTTACCATCGACATAAAAGACTCTAGCATTGAACAATATGATGGTGTTATTGCCATTTCAGAAGGGTCAAGCCAAATTGCAGAAGATGCGGATTTCTCTTCCAACCAAGGTAAGTTTTCTGCGAATTATGACCTTGATAGTAGTTCTATCCACCACCAGCAGATTCAAAGTGGTGAGGAATTCTTGAAGCCAGTTGTAGCTGGGGAAAAGCTAAAGGAGGCAACTGAAGAAGTCAAAGGTTTTGTCAAAGGGAACAAAATTTCCACTGCTGTGTTGGTTCTTCCTACAGTTGGCAAATCTGAATGCTTGTCTATTTCATTGAAGGACAAACAGATGGCTGGAGAACTAGTTAGTCAACCCTCTGTATTCAAAACAACACACAACAAAGATGATGAGAAAAGGGGAACATATGTGGTAGCTGGTCGATTGTGTGAGTTCTGGAATGATCCGACATTTGAAGGTTGTAGGGTTGCACATTTCAACTGCTACCTACGACAAGGAGCGGCTAAATTCATTGAAGGCATTTGATGTGGACACATTGACAGATTTTGGCATTATATTGGATCCCTAGACTATGGGTACTAGCAACCTTAATTTCGTAGCTATTGCAAACCCAAGGGAAATGGTATGTTACTTTGGAGGAAGATGCAGCCTTGTCTGCAATGATTATCATTTTTGTTTCAATTTTGAACCTAAAAATGAAGAAGAAGAGACCTAGAAAGAGGAAGAAGGAAAGAAGGATGAACCAGACGGAGAAGGCTGGAATTGGATGAAGAGTCATGGCTATTTGTTGCAAGTTCTTGGGGACAAGAACTCTCTCAAACAGGGGGGAATTGTCATGACCCAAGGATCCATAGAAGGACAATATAGTAACAGGTTGATAATAGTTGTTAGAAGATATTTTAGCATTTGATTAGAAGCACATGGGTGCTGTTATGCAGTTAGCTAGGAGCAAATATGCCTATATAAGGATATGTAAACGGATGGGATTTGGATACTTGAATTAATGAAATGAAATCTTCAGTTTCTCCGTCTACAATTCTCTCCACTTTCCCTCTTGTTTCTTCTATGCATCGCGCCCTCATTTCTCTCAAAATTACTCCCCCATTTCCGTCCAATTTCCCCCTAATTCCTTCTGTTCTTGATTCTATTCAATCATATCTTTCCGATTGCCAATCATACCCTAAGCTAAACCCTAGGTACATGACACCGGGCTTTCTCTGTAGCCTGTTTGAGGGTGGCCGACTGTAACATCTTGACGGTGGGTCTGTCTTTATTGCTGAGTCTGGTGATGAAGCTAGACACAAAATAGGGCTTCCCCAAGGTAGGATGAGAGGATTAGTAATGACTTCATCTCCTCAAATCTGGTTTGATAATTCTCCACTAATCCTTCCCGCTTTAGTTTGTTGAATTCTTCTACAACGTTTGTCATTGTCCTTTTCCCAAAGCCAATCACAAAAGTCCGCCATGAAATCATGCCAAACCAGATCAATCATCTTTATGCTCCAACCCTGAAGCCACACGTCCGCCACATCATTTAGGTAGGCAACAACCAGATTCACCTTTTGGCCTTTTTCCACGTGGTAGTGATGGAAGAACTGCTCACAAGGTTGAACCCTCCATCGCGGCTTGTCACCTTCAAATGCCAAAATGTCTAGCCTCAACATTGGGGTGTGATTTTGACTTGCATGTGCTCCCCTAATGGAAGTTTTTGGTACAAATTCCGATCTTTCCTCTGTTTCCAAAGGATCAAGAGCATGTTGTCAGATTCTTGTCCTTGTCAGAATCGGAGCCGAGGTGGACCTCGGAGGAAAGTCTGCCGGGAAGATCGCATTTGGCAATCGAGAGACCAACCTCAGTACAGTATTTAACTATTGGCCAAACCCAGAAAACTCTTCTCTGAGACTCGTGAAATCCGCTCGAAGGTTAGTAACCTCCTCTCTAGTGGCCGAATTTTCTAACCTGCTTTGGTTCATTTCCTTCTGAGTTTACTCCATCATATCCAACTTATCCTCCAACTGTTCTTGATTCTGGCAAGACCCATCTCCAGAGCATCCAAACGAGTCTCCAATTGCCCCATTCTCGTCCCTTCCGCCATCATTCAATTTACCGATCATGCCTACTGTTGGAGCAATAGCTATTGGTATGAATTCTGATTGCCTCAACTGCTCCTTGCCGTCGACTTGATCTCTGTCCAAGGCCAGAAACTGCCTTGCTCCGATACCAATTGTCAAATCCCCCAGATTTGACAAGGGTTTGTTTAGGTATATTCAATAATAGAGAAGAATTTAGAGGGAGAGAGAGAGAGGATTCACGCATGTCATTCATATCATGATTTCCCATTCTCTGGCTGTGGCCTATATAGCCTTGAGCTGGAATACAACCAACCGGAAATGTACACCCGGTGAAGCATGGTTGCTCCTCCTAACCAGCTAAGTGCATCCTTTACCACATAAGAAGAAATTACATTTACTGTTCAACCCTTATGACATCCTCCTGCATACAGATGTGGTCACCACCACCCTCACCACACAACCGGGGCCAGATCTGGATCTGGGTCCTTCTTCTTCTGTCCTCCTCCTCCCACAACCAGATCCAATCACCGCCAGTGGCCCCAGCACAATCACGGCCAGATCTTCTTCTTCTTCTTCTTCTTCTGCTGCTGCTGCCAGACCGTTCACCTCCTCCACCATCAGCCGTCTGCCTCCTCCTAGATTATATTAAAAAAAATAAAAAATGCTGAGAATTGAATTTTATTTTTATTCAATTTTTTAGATACTTTAGTTTGGAAAACGAAAATATCTTTTTTTTCAAGATAAATTTGTTAATTAAATGCTTTTTTGGAATTATATATAAGAATTTTTAATTTTTTAATGTAAAAGAGCATTCTTGTCAATTGCTTATTTTTTCTTTTCTTTTCCATTCCATAGAAATCAGGGGGTACCAAACATGGGAATGGAATGGAATAGCCTTTCCACTCCCATTTCCATTCCCTTGTCCTTTCCCTTTCCCTCTCTCCCTCCCACCCAACCAAACATAACCGAAGTGCATTCCCTTGTTTTTTTTTCAGTCTATGTAATTCTATCTCTCTATTGTTGGACACCTTATATTCCAATCCTGACACTTCCTTAACCATTTAGTCTGATTCTCTGAATTTTTCTGTTCCTACTTTTGAACTTAACTCAATTACCTGAAATGGATTAGTTGGCTCTATGTATAACAATACAGAAAATTCAGGATATTTAACTTGTCCTAGGTTAGTTGAAAAGTTGAGCTCTTCTTAGAGCTGGATTTGGTGCTAATCAAAGTGGATATATACTCAGTAGCCAACCTCATCTAAGCCTACTAAGTTCAAGTAACAATAGTGGGATTTTTCTTAATATAAGCATCCATCTTAAGATACTATCTTTGCATGCTATTGGTAGAGCACAGGGATGAACAGACATATCTATATGGAAAATAAATATAATAATTACAACTGAACTGGATGCAAAGGCAGTACAAAGGCCTTGATGTTTTATTATGTACACTAATGTGGTACCACATTAAGAAGCTAAGTTCCAGAATATGTTGATATTGAGGGTGAAGGGGAGGACGTTAGATATTTAAAATTAATCTTGAAAATAACATTTGACTTGAATGGATGCGCCAATTGCTTACATTGGCTAGACAAAGAGAGCTTAACAATCTTAGGATGTATGTGCATTCATTTCTACTTTCAATCAATATCGTGTAGCCTTGATCCTACATTATTTGTTATTATCAGTTTTTTTTAAATCTTTATTTATTTTTTGTCCTGTAAGTTCACAAGGGGACTTGTTCAGACTGGGAGTTTTTTATGGTGCCAAGAAGCACATACAGATATGGAACATGAATACAGCAGAATATTAATCTTTATTTTGTTCTGAGAGTCTTGAGCTCCTTGTTATGTAATTTTCTTTCTAGGTGGATAGGGGTGTTACTCTGAGCGAAGCCCTCCTTAGGCATGATAAGTGGCTTGAGAAGAAAGGAATCAAGAACACTAACTTTGCTGTGGTTACTTGGTCAAATTGGGATTGCCGTGTCATGTTGGAATCTGAGTGCCGATACAAGAAGATCAGAAAGCCTCCTTATTTCAACAGGTAAGTGGTCAATTTATTAGTTTGAATCATGATTAGTGGATATAATAAGATATTAACAGGCATGAATTTGGATGCATATTATTGGTTTGCCAGATGGATCAATCTGAAGGTTCCCTTCCATTCAGTTTTTGGTGGTATGAGGTGCAATCTGAAAGAAGCGGTTCAGATGGCTGGGCTGGTGTGGCAGGGCCGTGCTCACTGTGGCCTGGATGATGCCAAAAATACTGCCCGCCTACTAGCTCTCCTTATGCACAGGGGCTTCAAGTTCTCCATTACTGACTCACTGATGTGTCAGTCTATTGATCACTCCTTGACATGGAAGCAACCCCAGGAGCCCCTGCCATTCCTTCCATATCAACCTCACAAACTGAAGGAGCTGCACACTTCTCAGGTGCAATATAGCCCATATTGTTACTGTGGGGTGAAAAGTAGCAAAGGGATGGTTCGTAAACCAGGTCCGAAACAAGGCAGCTTCTTCTTTGGGTGTGGGAACTGGACTGCTGCGAGAGGGGCCCGTTGCCATTATTTTGAATGGGCTTCTCCTTGACCTAGAGAGAAGATGACTTTCTTTTCTTGAGCCTTGTAAAAAAAAAAAAAGAAGAAAAAGGATGGAGGAGTGAGGGGAAGGAAGTTGTCTCCTGAAGGAAGTAAATATGCCCTGGCCAGGCTGTTACTTCTTACATAGTAAATATAAAATAGTTGGCTTAAAACTATCTAGTTATTGCATCTACCTCAGCTCCTCAGCTCATTTAAGGGGGTGAAGATACAAGCCTCCTAAGTAACTGAAGACTTATTGATGGAAGATTGAACGAATGGGAAATGTGACCAATGGGCAGTTGGGATAATGTTTTAACTAGCTGGTTGCAGTTAATTATCTGAAATAAATTGTCAAATAGGGACAGGTTCTTATCCATGCATTTCAGCCGCTGAAATGAATAGTTGCTTTGGAATGGCATACTTCTGTGCACAAGCTTTCGCTTTTAGTTGGTTTTTCCTTATACAGAGTCAAATTTTAAATGGTGTTGTGGTTGTAGCAAGGTTTGGACCTTTGGTCGTGGCTGATGTTTTCTGCCTATCCTAACCCTATATGTTATCCCTTTCCCTTTTAACTGCTGCCGAGTTTCTGATGTTTCATTTGCATTAGTCGGGATGGTTCTGTTCATTTGCATCTTTTACTCCTTCCTTCTTCTTGTTGCGTACCTTCTTTCAATGTGGCCCAACCACAATAAGTTCCATCAACATTCTAGAAGTTGAGGGGTGTTAGGTGTAAATAGGTCATAATTAGGCTTGAGTGCATCTGGATGTAATGTAATGAAAAGTTTCTGATTGTTCTGTTTCGCTTTTAGCATTTCTAGTTCTGGTTCTAGTCTTGGTTCGGTCGATCTATATTGGAATGGTTGTCTTTGACTGATAGAAGGCTTAAATTTGCTGTGTTATTTGTAGCAACTTCAAGTTACCACCAAGAGTTAGAATTAACAGTGATACAAATGATCTAAAGATAATTACAGCACATGATGGACAAGAAGAATCAACCTGAAGAGAGAATACTAACGGCAATATACTGACTGCCAAGAAATATTTAACTCAAACAGTGCAATGCCTTTGCAACCAATATGATAGGTTTGTTTTGGCTAATGACTACTAAATCAAGACATACTCCGCCTGCTTGTTCTAGAGAGTTTTCTCCTGATCCCCCGTTGCGCTGTGTGAGTAAGGTAACACCATCGCTTTGCTCCCCGGCCACGATCACGCCATTCATTAGTATACACTCACTTGTTTGGCCTTTGGCTATATATGTATAGCGGTTGGTTGAATCATGGGATTGATCAGGGACGTGAGTGATAACGTATAATCTAAAAACAAAAAAATAAATTTAAATTTTCAATAGGCGTGATGGATGGAGAATGAAAAATTGAAAAAAGGGGAAAATTGCAATTATGATTTTACTAATCAGAAGCACGCTCTCCAAAATCTTCTTTTGCATGGTAAAAATCTCCTCACCCTACCAAGCACATTTTTTGAATAAGTATCTAACTTTCTTTTTTGTTTTGTTTTTATTGTGAAATATAATTAAACAAATTGTGCCCAGTCTCTGGAATAATTTCCAACGAGTTAATTTGAGTATATCCGATCCTAAAATTGGAAAAAAGAGAGGTTCTAAAATCATTATACACAATGGATTATGCACTCACACAAAAAAATATCAACAATAATAATCCCCAACATAGCCTCCTTGACCCAAGAATCCAGCAAAAAGTACGCAAGCACACAATCAAAAAAGAAAGAAGGGCGATTGCATTCGATTTAAACTTCACAAAACAAGCTCTCCCCTTCTTGCCTGGGCCTCAACTTGAAATCAAGAGGAAATACTATATGGTCAAGCTTTTTAAACTACATTCCCTCGGAAAAAGAAAAGCGGAACCTAGATATCCACACCCCTGATCATCATGTTGGAAGAGGCAGAACATATGATTCTCATCCCTATTGCTTTCTAACTAAATTTTGTACAAGATCTTCGCCGATAACATTCACTTCTAAACATCACTAATAGAATCTGCAAGACTTCCTGCCCGCAACAATTAGAACTCTGTATAATAGGTATGTACCATGTATTAACTGGCAACCATACCCCTCAAAAATTCACTTCCACCACCAAAATTGCCGGAACAAGTATATTTTCCTCATTCGCTCATCGTACGCCATGAAGGCTCGGGCTTTTATGGGGTCAGCATTCAAGTACTCAAATGCATACATTTGCTTGGCCTCTTCCAAGCCGTCAATTTCCATTACAGCCTGCAGAAGTTCAGGGGCATCAATTATGTTCTTACTTTGTTCAATTGCATCAGCCAAGTGCCGGATGCTTGATGCCACAGCCAACATAGCATCCTGAAGAGCCTCTGATGCTCGAGCCCGCTTTGGAAGTTGTCTCAGAGGTGGGATAAAAGGAGCCTCTTGACTATCAGCTGGCTCGGAATACTCAGGCTGTCGGGTAGACGACTCTGTCTCTGTTCCATCTGTGTCACTGGGGTCTTCTGAACTTGGTGAAAGGAATGAAGCAGAATCCTCCTCATAATTCTTAAATTCTGCTTGCTGGCTTCCATTAATGTTACCTGTCATCCTTGCCCACCGACTAGGAGCCTGATAGTTTCCACATACGATTTTCAGTTCATCATACATCTCAATCTGCTTTCCTCGAAATCCCCTTGCATCAGGATGATCCTATTTAAGGCATTATCACCACCACATGATACGAAGATATGAGAATGAGAGGTTTCTTGAAGGTGTAAAAATGCATGGAGAAGAAAAGGAACAAAACAGATTCATACACAGAAAAGAAAACACTTACAGCAATGTATCTCTTCCATAAATCATCATTGTCACACTCAATCATCTTTGAATTTGGATTCCAAGCAAATCCATCTTGACTTAGCATATCCCTCATTATCTTGTACCTCTTCTTGATTGTCTTAAGACGATTGATAACTTTCTGGTTATTTAAAGACAAATTGAACCTAGAGTTCACAGCTACACAAGCAGCCGTATATGCATTTTCATTAAAGCACTTGTCAATTTTATTCCCATTTCTAGCTTGGATGGCTAGAGCTTCAATCAGACACTTGTCCATTGCAACAGACCAGACAACATTCTTTCCTTTATGCTTCATCTCCCTTCTCTGACCTTGCAAATCATTTTGGTCCATTCCTATAGGTCATTGAAAGCATAAAATTGTCTGAACAAAAGCACAAATATACATAATGCAAGAAGATGCAGCGCACAAAGAGTAACATCATCCTGAGTGTAGCAGTAATACATAAACTATTATATAACAAAAAACATAGTTAGACATTAATTTCAAGCGACACAGAAATGAATTAGCTAAATATTATATGCCATTTCATGTCACGTTACTAACATGTTCTGGATGACCTTGAAAAAAAGAATTGAATTTCAATAACAAGTTTAAACTTTCTTTCAGATATGTTAATTAACAAGGAAATTCATCAGAACTTTTGACACTCCATTAAGGAGGGTGACACCACCGTTTTGGATGCAGTAGTGACAATGGCACCATTATTTCTAGAGATGGGAACATGGATGGAAGATGAAACATGTTCATATTCTCTTTATGGAAAAGTCTCACTCTCTCTTGGGACAGTAGAAGGTGAAGGCCACTCCAAGCAAAGACCAATAAGACCCTGAACACTACATTAACTCTAGCTTCTAGTCTGTAACTACTTGACTTATCGAAAAAATGTAGATAAGCCTTGCCCTAGCCTAGGTTGCAAGAGTATACCACAATCAGAGCTTGGAGAGTCTATGCTTGTTGAGCTTGAGCATGTAGCTTAGGATGGCAAAAGGACACTTTCAGATTTTGCCTCCCCATGCTGGGAAGAATACATAAGAGTCCATAACAAGCAAACATAGAATGATTATTATGTTGGGCCCACCAGAATTTCCTTGACCAACCCAAGGAGATGCCATGAGGAGCCTCATATGGAAAATGTCAAGTAACAACATTTTATAGCAGGTGGAGCACTTTGGTATAGAGTTTTTGCAGTCGAGTAGAGAAGGTGCCATGAGTGTCTATGTTGTGAGCATGTGATGTGGAGCACTAGGAAAGAAAGTTCTATTACTCAAATAGACAGTTCCATCTGCCAAGTCAAGCGCATGACATGGACACACCACATATACTACCTTGTTTAACAAAAATTTTGATCCCATAAAAGATATATATGGAAATTATGTATCACCTCACAAAGCCCACCAGATAGAGTCACATTTGAAACTCAATATCTAGAGGGAGAGATTAGAGGGAATGAAATCACCTCACGGGACTGAGACATAGAGCTCACTGTTAACATGAACAAGACCAAATGTGCCATAGGGCAAACAAGACACCAAACCACAATATTGTTACCATGTGTGTGCGCACTTTTTAGTAATGAGAGTGAACAGGTGTATCATCAACACCTATAGATTTCTGTGCTTGCTTAGCCACAATATTTAGTTCTAGAGTAATACTGATTGAGGGAAGCACACACATATCTTCTCTTGGATCTTGACAGGAAAGTGCACATGTATATTTCTTGGATCTTGAATACTTGGAGCAAAACCAAGACAAGCTGTGGGTTACCTACATTATGATAACCATGTACTCGGACAAACAACCACAAAACTAGGATAAGGTCCAGGAGCTCATATCTAGTTCCAATATTTGAGTTGTCAAATAAAATAAAAACAGCATCCCATTGCATGATGCTCCTTGCTACTTGAGTTGTCAAATAAAAATATAGGATAGAACATAAACAAAGTGTGAGTAAGGAAATGGGTGTAGCAAGCCGAAGTTCAATACAGTAAGTTGCCAAGATCAAGGAATTCTTTCCCCATATAGTTTCTTCTTTTTTTATGTCCAACATTCCCAAGCTCTCTCCAACTTTGCAGATCCTTGCCTACAACAAGGATCACCTGTAGGCTGTAACTTAGCCACAAGCTCAAGCATGAGTTGTTTGGGTGGAGTCTTCAAGTGATTTAAGTCCCTAAGGCAAACACTTAAAGCAGTGAGAACCAGATATATCAGCACAAGACTCAGTCCATAAATCATTGTGGTCAATATAGTGCTGAAATAGAAATGAGGAATAAACGATGTAGTGTGGTGGTCTCCATTCTCAGGGATGGGAATCTGGTTGGGTTGACCTGACCCGGCCTGTACCATACCCATTTAAGCAAACTAAATGGGTAGAAAATGGGTATGTAGGCAAATGGGTATCACCCATTAATTCTGGTGGGTTGGGCAACAAAACCCATTACCAACCCACTCTACTCATTCCATTAAACAATAAAAGACCTCCCCCGACATTTTTGATATCTACAAGATTGCCATCTAATTTAAAACCATAGATTGTTGCGTTTGGATTTCTGATTTCACTTTCACAGTTTCACACATTTCCAAACTTCCTTGACCTGAGGGTTTTTCAGTATTTTCATGGGAATGCTGGAAGAGGAAGGCGAGACCTAGGATGTCTATAGAGTAACCACGGGAAATTTCCCCAGCAATGACAAGATCAAAGCCTACAATGGCTTCGCCATCACCAGGATCTGCAACGACACGCATGGCAATGATCTGCGGACCTGCAAGCTCCTCAATCTCTTCAAGAAATTGGACTCCACGAAGAAGAAAGTTCTAGGCATATGATTCATCCACCAGGTACTCAGATGCATTTAATCTTTCATTAATTGACAGTGTTATTCTTCATTTTTCTTCTAGCTTGAGATGAGCTGTCTCAAAAATAAATGTTTAGGAATCTCACTTTCTGTATTAAATCTGTAATCTGTATTAAAATTTTAATTTCAAATTTTGGTCTGCATTAAATTTTAATTGTAATCTATGTTGAGAATACTTAGTATTTTTTATGTTGATTAAAGCAGATGGTATATTAGTTTTGTATTTTGGCTTGAGATATTTTTATGTTTTAATTGTGGGATCTGCAAAGGGTAAAATTGAAAGTTTAAAATGTTCAAAATTCTGGTTTAGGGAAGCAGTATGGTTTGTTTCACTTTAAATTGGGGCGTAAATGAGTAAATGAGGGTTTTAATAGCGTATATGGGTGCAGAGGATGAGTGGGGGTGGGTTAGTGGGGATAGAATGAGGGCTTTTAAATGGGGTGGGGGTCAGGTTGAGACATTTTAGCCTTATACCCGATCCACTGCCATCCCCTTGACCATGCTCTCCTAGTAAAAGTAAAAAGTGGTCAAAAGGGGACTTTTGTTCAAACGTTGCAAAAATAGGTACAGCGGATACAGTGTACCCCACCTCAAAACAATCTAAGAACAAATAAATTGAACTACTTCGCAAAACATGTGGAAGTAGTCAATTGTTGCATGTGTTAATCTGCTATAAAAGTGAGAAAAAATAATAAATAAACAATTCTTTCCTTGGCTAAAAGGTAGATTGTTGTTAACACACCGTGCCATATACACATGCATGGTCAAAGAATAAGTTATAAATGTAATTTTGGCTACCTTTACTCACGAGGCAGAAGTAACAAAATATCCAAGTATGGTCAAAGCCAGCAATCTCATAAATAAGCACAGATGTCATGATTTAGAGCTAGAGAAGCAAAGTTATTGCAGAGGCTCCAAATAATGATTGGAGTATTTTCTGGTCTCATATTAAGGGTTATGGTTCTAAATAAACTCATTAATTTCTTCTCACATACTACCATAGTTGTTAATACCTTACCAGTCAAGGTACTGGTTTAGTTGTTGGTATGATACAATACCAGTACAGGACAATACTGTGACAGTTTCAGATATATTGCTAAAACAAATTAATATGTATTACAAAATAATGCAAAGAAAACCATATAAATAAATCTAAATTAATATAAGATAATTAATCTAAATTATTTTTGGATAACAATGAGAAATCTTTTAGGCCTGTTCAGTTGTAGAAAACATTTCCTAGTTTTCAAACACCAATTTTCTATTGAATGATTGATTCTTCAATTAAAAAAAACAAAACTTAATTTTATAATTTTTCAACTTTATATTACGAATTGGAAAACATCAAAAAGATGTTCTTTAAATTTTCTGAAAATGAATGCTATTACTTTTTGGAATATTAAACATTAAGGACATGTTCAATTATAAAATTAGAGTTGAAAAAATAGAAAATATTTTCCACAACTGAACGGGACCTCAACCTTTTTCTCAGATTTTGAGTTGTGAGGCTATGGGAGGCTGAGAGGTGAAAATAAATTAAAAAAATAAGAAATTTTTAAGATATTATATTAGCAAAATTCTGGTATTGTCTGATACCAGGCCAATACCACCCAATGCCTCAACTAGAATGAAACTTTCTGTTATTTGTTCCAGAATTGCTCTCACACGTAACTGGATTAACAACTATGCAGATTCTCTCTCTCTCTCTCTCTCTTCTACATGAGGCATGGAAGTGTGCAAGATCTCAACAAAAAGTCAAGCCTAAAAGGAGAAAATGGTCAAACAAAAAACACCTCGTAATGATTTGGGATAAGCCATCCCTAGTGAGAATGAGTAGCTTGTCAAGCTTCCAATGGTGAGGCAACTCATTTAAGCAAGGATTGGTAGTCGAGCAACCCCTCCAGGGGCAAGGGAACCCACAAGGGGATTTAAGTTGAGGACTGAGGACTCCTCCCGCGGGGAGGGGGGGGGAGGGGTCGCTCGGAAGGGAGAATGCCATCTAAGGTAGGTGGTGAAAACCAATCTTCCTAAACAACCATCTCTTTTTTAAGCCCTTAATAAAAGCAAAACCATCTAAATAATGAACCAGTACAACACTTGTGAATAGAATTCAAGAGTTTAATAATAACCAAGGCACCAGTCAAACCCTCGTGTGAAAATTATAGCTCAATAACAGAGCAGGCACCATTCTAAAATGAAGATTTTTTTGTTTTTTTTCCTTTTTCTCCTAGCATCTAGCAATAGTAAGAGGTGCCTCAATGGAAGAACCCCATCTTACACTCAAAAATTCAGAAAAGGCAATTTTTCTTAGCGCTCAATAATGGCAAAACTGCCTAAGAGGATGCACCATCCCAAGATTACTCTCTATCTCTCTGCTTTATTTTTACTTTTATCTCTATTTATTTTTATATCATTTTTTTATTAGGAATGGGAAAAGTAAAGAATGTATAGAAGTGCAATGAGAACTTCAGTATGTGCTAGGTTGGCCACATAGGTGATCTTCATACAGGAGTCTAACCAGGGGAAGACCATCTTAAGGTAGGATGAGGGTTGCAAGTGTCGGATTATAAGATGCAAATTTACAAGAAAACAATGATTATCCTATTTTGGAATAACTAATATTCCCCATTTTACTTTTCCATTTTATTAAAAAAAGAGTACAATATCATGCACATACAAAGAGAAAGAGAGGATAACCATATACAAACTGCGCAACTTCCAAAATCAATTGTCAAGGTGAAGAAAGGAGCATCAGAGACTAAGAGAAGGGGAGTGTTGGGTGAGGGGACGATATATTGCATAAGGCTCCATGTTAAGGTGGCTAGGTGGGAGGGGCATAGGATGACACATGGAACTTGGAAGCAAGCACTACACAGTAAAGAACACAAAGGTTGAGACTGGTCATGCCAAATCCTTGGGGAAAAGTGAGGGGGCTTGCCAAGCCAACCCTTGAGAGAAAGGCCACAAGTTTGGCTCCCCCACAAGACAAAAAAGAAAAAAGAAGGTTAACTAAAAAAGAAGGGAGGGTGTCAACTAAGCTAGTCATCGAGAAAAAGAAAAGGAGGGGCCAAAAGGATTAGCTCAATTAATGACGGACACTAGACTTCTTGACCAACCCCCTATCACTATAGTACAGGGGGGATGCTTGACAAGGCACCAACCTATTGGCCACAAAGGGACTTGTTGAAAACCTCATTCCCTATCCGTTATGCTCTCATGACAAGATCTGGGAGGAAATACAGCCAACCAAATAAAGTTTAAGAGAAGGCCTTGTAAGTGCAGGGGAGTTTTGAGAGATAAGTGAGTCCACATAGAAGGAAGACATATCCCACAAGAGTTGTTCTCAAGCATCCATCCACGATTGTGATTTCTTAAGCAAAGTAGTGGGGAAAAAACAACTGGCCTATTAGCAGTACACTAGATGGCTTACTTGGCTTACTTAATGTCTGCATACACCAGGACAATATAGGCTAGCATAAATAGAATAAACCTTCTTTTGAGTGTGAAACACCATAACATTATTTGTCAGGAACCTATTGATGCAATTGGTTGCCAAAATGGAAGAGTTAGTCAAACTTCAGAAAGTGAAAACAGTGGAAGAAAGAGAACTAAAAATTAAAACTAGCAATATAATAACAACCGCAAGAAACTAAAAGAAAGAAGGAAGATGAAAGGGAGTGATCAACTAAGCAAAGGCACCATTTTCCTTCTTGACAAACAGTAAGACAAATAAATGAACTATCACATTTTTTTATTCTGGTTAGTGATTAGCATATCATGACAGAAGGAGAATATTTAACCTTTTAAAAGGGTAAATTACCACCCCCGCCCTAAAAAATAAAAAAAACTAACCTTCCATGTTTTACCAATTACAAAAAAGGTACAAATTAGCAGCTTTCTAAAATGAAAACAAGAAAAAAAATCCACACTAAGGCCCGTATGACAACCACAATGATTATGGCCTCTATTTGTGCGGATATATTCAGAAACAAGTACTTTGTGATTCCAAAGAAATGACACAGAATTAAATTCATAAACAGATTTGCTAAGAGAACAACTCACATGTGCTATAGTAACTCTACCAATCACAAAACTATCACACGTTAGTTACCCAGAAAAATGTATGATAAGTGCAACTACTAGTTTTATGATGTCACCAAAGCAGATGTTTGTTAACCAAGCTAAAAAGAAAATAGATAAGGAAGTGTGATGTTTTGCCCGAGTTGTTAGACTGGAAGTCTAGAAGGAATCAGAAAGAAAATAAAGATGATTGGTGGCAGTTAGCTTACAGGATTTAAATGTAACTAATTGTTATTAATAAGGGTAGTTTTGACTTTTATAAGTTAGTTATTTTCCCTTAGGGAGTTCCGCCCCTCTAGTGAGGGATATTCTTGTACTGGTTTTTTCATACAATTCTTAGTGGATGGGTCGCTTCTGGGATTGCTGGATGTAGTGCCATGTAAATGGCATGAACCAGGATATATCGTGTGTACTACAATCTGGTTTGGTTTTCTTTTCTATTTCATTTATGTTATTATTTACTTTCTGTTTTGAATGGTGATTGAATTCGGTGAGATATTGAGTGATTCTTGGATCGTTTGAGCTCTCGGCATTAACAATTTGGTATTAGAGCTTTAGGTTATTCAATCAAGAAACATCAAGAAACCCATAGAATCTTTAGAAACCTATAGAACAGTTGTCTACTATAGCTTCCGCGACCCCTGCTGCCCAGTATGACATTGAAAAATTTGACGGTATTAACAATTTTGGACTTTGGAGGATTAAGATGAAAGCTTTAATGGGATATTTAGGGTTAAAAGAAGCCTTAGAACCCCAAAAACCTTTCCCAGAAACCACTACTGCCGAGCAAAGATTAAAAGCAAATAATTGAAGGCAAGAAATTTGTGAAAAAGCTTTCAACACCCTAATCTTGATTTTAGGAAACAAAGTTCTAAGAGAAGTATCCAAAATGGAAACTGCCAAGGATTTGTGGGCCAAATTAGAAAGCTTGTATATGACTAAATCTCTTTCGAGTAGGCTATATTTGAAAGCAAAATTTTTTACTTTCAAAATGCAAGAAGCGCAAAAGCTTCAAAATCATATTGATGATTTTAACAAATTGTGTCTTGATTTGGAAAACTTAAGTAAATCATATGAAGAAGAGGATAAAGCTCTAATTGTGTTGCATTCATTGCCTAAGTCATATGAGCATTTTGTAGACATTTTAAAGCATGGAAGAGATACCATATCTTTAGAGGATGTTATAGGTGCCCTTAATTCTAAAGATTTACAACAGAAAGTAGAATCAAAGAAAACTGTTGGTGATGCCCTTTCAACCAGGTATAGATTAGATCCGAAAAGAAAAACTTTAAGGCTAAAGGACAGTCTAGATCAAAGTCTAGAAATGACAAGAAAACTTTTAGATGTTTTCATTGCCATGAGGAAGGACATATAAAGAAAAACTGCCCCAAAAAGAAGCAGGATTTTTCTAACAAAGGTAAATCAGAATTTTCAAACTCAACCTATGAGTTAGACTATGATAGTTCGGATGTTCTTGTGGCTTCAAGACATTCGGATGAAGTGTTTTGGGTCTTAGATTCCAGATGTTCTTTCCATATGTCACCTCACATAGAATGGTTCTTGAATTATAAAGACATGAGTGGGGGAAAGGTTTTACTCGGAAATAATCAAGAGTGTGGTATAAAGGGAATTGGGGATATTAAGCTTAAGATGTTTGATGGGTCAATTAGGACTTTGACATCTGTAAGCTATGTTCCAAAACTTAAAAGGAATCTGATCTCCCTAGGAGAGCTAGCTAAGAATGGCTACAGTTATAGTGGCTGTGGGGATATTCTCAAGGTAGCTAGAGGATCACTTGTATGTATGAAAGTAGTCCTTAAAAATGGAATATTTGTTATGATAGCTTCCACAATATGTGGAGATGCAGCTGTAGGGGAAGAAAAGACCTATGAGCTATCAAAACTATGGCATTTTAGGATAGCTCATATAAGTATCCAAGGGCTAAAAGAATTAGTTGACCAAGGGATCTTAGATTCCGAAAAAATGACAGATTTAGATACATGTGAAACTTGCATCTATGAAAAATCTGTGAAAGTAAAATTCCCTAAGAAGGCATTACATACCACTAAAGGCCTACTAGAATATGTCCATTCGGACTTATGGGGCCTTAGTCAAACTCCAACTCATGGTGGAGCTAGGTATTTTCTTTCTATTATAGATGATTACTCTAAAATGGTTTGGGTTTTTATTTTAAAATCAAAAAATAACACCTTTGATGCATTTAAAACTTGGAAAACCATGATTGAAAACCAAAAGGGTGGAAAATTAAAGGTCATTAGGACTGATAATGGCTTAGAATTTTGTAATAAGGAATTCACCTAATTATGTAATGAGAGTGGCATCTTAAGACACCTTACTGCCCCTAGAAATCCTAAGCAAAATGGCCTGGTCGAGCGCATGAATAGGACCCTCCTTGATAGGGTAAGATGTATGCTATTCCATGCTAGGCTTTCAAAAGCATTTTGGGGAGAGGTTGTTGTTACAACAGCCTATTTAATAAACAGGTCACCCTCATCAGCCTTAGAGTTTAAGACTCCTTATGAAATGTGGTATAATCATAAGCCAAACCTAGACCACCTTAGGGTATTTAGGTGTATAGCTTATGCACGTATAAAACAAGGAAAATTAGAACCTAGGGCTAAGAAGTGTGTGTTTATTGGTTATCCATCAGGGGTTAAGGGGTATAAGTTGTGGAATTTAGAAAAAGATATGCCTAAAACCATGATAAGTAGAGATGTAACCTTTAATGAAAATTCATTTATCGATCTAGAAAAGAAAAATGAGGATAGGGAAGGGAAAGCCAAAGCTGTAAATTTTGAACAACATCAACATGATGATGTTACTGTATTCAATTCTCCCTTAGAACCTTTCCAGGACCAGCCAAGTGCTGGTGAAGGATCCTCAAGCCAAGATAGTCTTGATAGATCTATAGAAGTTAGGGATTCATCAAGTTATGATGAAGATCAGCACATGGACAGTGTTGGTTCATCCAGTACAGCAGGAGATCCAATTGGAGATAGGTATAATGTAGGCAGAGAAGAATAAGCAGGCCTCTAGTGAGATATGGGTTCTTGGATCTGGTAGCATATGCACTATTAAGTGCAAAGGAAATAGCAGGAGAAGAACCCCAATCCTATGAAGAAGCTGTAAGTTCTAAGGAAGCTTAGAAATGGCAGGAAGCCATGGAAGCTGAGATGAAATCCTTAAGAAAGAATGAAACATGGGTGTTAGTGGATAGACCCTTGGGAAAAAGGATAGTAGGTTGTAGGTGGTTATTTAAGGTAAAAGATGGAGCTGGAGATAGCCTTAAACCTATCTTTCTTGTTGATTTCTTTTCTCTTATCACAGATTTCCTTTTTATGTACATCCGTAAGGGATTCTGGTGGTTTTTCCTCACTGCCTAAGGCCTCTTCCAGCCCTAAATTTCCTAGTAAAGCCCTCATCTTCATCTTCCAAATGCCGAAATCATTCTGGCCATCAAACTTCTCTATGTCATACCTAGTGGCAGCCATTATTTGACACTATTCTATGACCGAGAATCAAAACAGAAGAAATCTTGATGAATCTTGATACTAGAAATAGGCTCTGATACCAATTTGTTATATCTAGGGTTGCTGGAACTAATTTCTTGGATAAAAATTCTACCACAGTTACTCTCACACACTCACGGATTTGATCTAAGGAACAGATTTAATAGAATCAACAGAAAATAAAATAGAAAACAGAATTAAACCAAACAAGAAACACAAACCACACATCCACAAGAACATCAAGATTATCCTGGTTCATGCCATGTGAATGGCACTACATCCAACCTCTAAAATCCTCCTGAGAGCAGTCTTTATTTCCAAAAAATGATCAGTACAGTAGCGGCCCTTCTCTCCCTTCTATTCCCGAGCACCCCAATTGTTTTTCCCCAAGATTACAAAGCTAACAGCCCTAGCCTTTCTCTCAGAAACAATCAGCACTCGTTACAAACAGAAAAAATGAGAACTCTCTCTCCATTTGCTACCCCTTACCCTCTATTTATAATAGTGGGTGGATGTAAATAGAGGGTGGATTTCCCAATGAATATTATAGATATTTACAGTTTAACCCCCAAACTATAACTAATTACAATTTAGGTTACAACTTCTATCTAAAATCTTCAAAAGGAACTCTAGCAAACTGACATCATTCACTGCTACTACCATCATCTTCTTCTTATACCATATACTCGAGACAACCTTTAACAAGCTAATATAAAAAATGTTTCTTTATAACAACAGAACATGTTTTTCTCCTATAAACAAGAAGCAGGAAGATGGAGTTTCTTCGAAAGAGAGATTTTCACAAAACCGGTTTTCATGACAACAAAAATTTACAGTAGCACCAGATAATCACTAACTCCTGGATTACCAAATAGATCCGACATGTCAGGTCAAATTTATTCAAATCCATTTTGTTTCAAGTCCTAATATTTACCTATCTAACCAAAAAAGCTAGGTTGCAACGATTGAGGTTGCAATATATCCAATTCCTACGTGACAATATCCAAACAAATGTTCCAATAACTTCGCTCATTTTACAGAATATTAAATAACTCCATTTATGGATTCATATTATTTTTCATTTGAGGGAAAAACCCTCCTCCTCCCCCACAATCGATATTGAATCAAACCCTTTTGGTTTAACTCGCCCAGGAAAGCATTACAGAAAAAGAAATGATCCAATCATAAGTGACAGTAACAAGCAGCACCCGTAGTCATTCTCTGACATGCCGTCGTATGAACAATCTCCAACAAGAATATATATATATATATATATTATCAATTACTTCAGCTGACAGCAGAAACTCGATGCCCGAGATTGAAGTGCCGTCAAGAGGTGAGCAGATAGCCCTGAATGCCTAAACGATTTGCATGCGCAACCGTTTCTGTGAGAGTGTGTGCATGAGAGAGAGAGAGAGACACACACACACACACACACACACACATAAAGAGAGAGAAAGGGGAATACCAATGGGAAATGAGAGAGGCGAATCGGAAGCTTCGCATGGTGGAGTTCTCTTGCGGGTTACTATCGTTCTGGACCGCATCTTTTGACAATCAATCTCAGCAGGACGCCGGCGTCAACACGACCATCCACCATAACCATAACCATAGCCAGTCGCCATTGGTTAGGGTTTTTCTCGGGGAAAAATTTTCCCAGCGACACTTTCTCGAAAGCCAAACGCGTAACGCACGTTGTTGGAGCATTTTCTGGGTGGCGTGGTATATTTCGGGGCTCCGCCCCGTGTGGTTTCCCATATCCACGCCCCGACCCAAACCCAATTGAACTTCCGCCCTTTTTTTTCTATAATCTCATGCCACCGCCAAATAAACGTCATATTGTTTTGTTGTCACGGTAATAAATTTTATTTATTGTGTATGGCTATTTAAAAAAATTATATAAAATTTATTACGTGTGATTAATTTATATTGTGTTAGATCGTGAGAGTGACTTATAATAATTTCTTTATAGTTTCTATTTTCATTGGTATTATCTGATTGATCCGTATTGCCTTCTTGGTTATGGTCAATTAGATAATTTAAGAGTCTTTGATGGACTCACTTTATTGTGGTTTTAATTTTTTTCAATGGTCTGAAACATTTTGCTAGCAAATTCAAATGAGGGAAATAAGGTAATTTTTATCATTAGTAAAAAAAGAAATAAACTAATTACCTTTTCACTTGCTTGTAATTTGGACAAAAAATACGTATCGTACTGGCATTTACCCTAGAGAATATTATCTTCTTTTCTTTTTTCTTTTTTTGTAGGGGCGGGGGGGGGGGGGGGGGGGGGGGGGTGTAGAAACAACAAAGAAATTATCTATTAGAAACCACTAGAACGACAAATAGACTAAACCGTTACGGTAAAAAGAAGAAGAAACAAAACGATAAAGTAGCGTTAATATTGCTATTCTTGCATTGAACGTAAATGTTAATAATGGATCTTCACTTCATTTGGATCGATGAAGTAACAGAAAGAAAATCATAATTATATCATTCAATTCCAAACTAATATTGAGCTTAGACAACACTAAAAAGGGGAGAATAGTATAAGATAATAGAATGTCCATTTATAATTTTCAAGGGGAAGGAAAGGCTTCCACTACAAAAATAATTTCGCAAACAGAAGAAAGATTTCCCCTCCCCTCCCCTCCCCATCCCCATCCTAACCCTTCATCCAACCAAAGGGTGAGGAAACAAAGTGGCAATGTTGCCCTTTGGATCTTCACAACAATATTCCACAGAACTTTTAATATAAAATTTTGATATATACAAAATAGTTGATGCCACAGATTCAAAAATAGTAGCAAAGTAATTTATAATTATTATTATTATCAAATATAACCATCATCATCATATCAAACTGCTGAAGCAGGCAGTAACACAGGCATTATTGTATTAGATAGAATATGACAAGAAGAAAAAGAGGATAGGAGACGGATTATAAATAAGATGATCATCTGCGAATGAAAACCGCTTCACATATATTGGTTGGCTCTACCTCTAGAATGCCATATATAAGATAATGATCTGTATAGAATAATAACGGGGATGGGAGTGGGGTCATGCAACAAGGTCAAAAAATGCTCCGTAGGGCGTAGAATATTTGTAGCTATTTCTATCTTAAAAGCAGTAAATAATTAACTTTGAGAGATACCAGAGCAGATGATGATGCATTTCAACTCTGCTGCCAGCTCACTCTGAATAAACTACATCCCACTTTTCTTGTTTCTGAAGTCCTCCTTCAGCAGTGCAAATTTCTTCTTGCATTGATTCAGAGTCTTCCCAGGAATGGCTGCCGCAACGCGCTCCCACCGCTGGCTCGTTTCTTTCGGGAAGGTTTTCAGAGCTTGCACAAGAGCCCTTTCTTGGACAGCAGACCACACGTCTTGATCCAAGCTTGGCGAGAACCCATTTGCCCTAGTGGCGTCGTTCGAATTTTGGTGGTTCGCCTCTTGGCTGGAAGAATCCTTCGAGTCGTTGAGCTTAGAAGCTCTGCTGTTAGGCGCATTGCTGGCGGATACCCCCCCTTCTATTTCCTCTCTAGTTGTAAGAGGAGATGCAATAGTTGGTGCCGGTTTTCGCTTTTCAAGGAATGAGTCAAAAGCTTTTGCAGAGTCGGGCTTCTGAAGGAAAACAGTTTTTGTGGCCTTCAAAATCTCGTCGACAGACCTTCCAGTACCCAAGTACTCAGAAATAACCTCCCACCTGCGAGATGTTCCATTAGGGTACTTCTGCATCCCTTTTCTCAAAAGCACAATCTCTTCTTTGCCCCAAGGCTTCTCCCTTTTCTCGGAGCTGCTTAATGGAGTGCTTCCAGCAGTAGCCTCCATAGAACCATTTTCCTTTCGGTCATTGGACTCTTTCTGCTCCTCCAAATTTTGGTTACACTGCTGAGCCTCCTTGAGGATTTTTGCTCGCTCTAAGCCCTCTTTTTCCTCAATTTTGTTGCACAAATTCCTTAACCGCTCAAACTCAAGAGACATACAAAGGTTTTCAACATCCTCCTCAGTAACAAGAAGCAAGCGCTGGGATAAAACAGGCGCTGAAAGTGTTCGAAGACGGGTACGTTCCTTGCGCAATAGCTTCTTCTCTTTTTCCCGTGTCTTCTTCTGATGTAAAGCAGCTTCAGCAGCCTGTCTTTCCTCCTCCTCCTTCTGGCGCCTCTGCTCTTCAGCAATTCTTGCAGCCTCTTCTTCCTGTAATTTCTTTGCAAGAAACTTAGCCTCCTTTTTCCTACGCCTCTCTGCTTTTTCCTCCTCCTTTCTTTTCAGGATTCTAGGATCCTTTTTATAGGCATTGTCCACAAGAGCTCGTATCCGCACATACTCATCCCTTCTAGCTTTTTCTGTAAGCTTTGCATTCTGCCTTTCCATCCACCTCCTATGGTCCCGAGATTCAGCTTGCTCAAGGTCAAATTCATCTGCATGTGGGAATTCTCTCCAGCTTCTGAAGCTGTACCAAAAATCATAAAAGCCATCCACATCTTCTAAAGCAGTATTCTCATTGCCTAGCGAAGGAATAGGTTGGCTAACTGACCACCGTGCATTCCTTAAAAAAGCGGGACCAAATACCTTGAAGAAATCTTGTGGGGAACAGTCAGTAGGGATTTCATCATCGAACTCATCTGTGGAGTCATAAATTCTCCTCCTCAAAGGGTCAATTAGCAATTCATATGCCTCTTGAATGGCCTTGAAGTGGTTCTCTATTTCATCCTTCTTTGCTTGTTTTGCAGCTTCAGTTTCCTCAGCAAGAAGAAGAGCAGCCTGTTTGTCAGGATGGTACTTTAAAGCAGTCTCACGATAGCTCTTTTTTATCTGCTCCTCAGTAGCAAGGTATCTTAAATGGCCCAAACCCAGTAATGCATAGTGATCTTGTTGCTTACCACCAGCAGCAGATTTTTTTTTACCTTTAGTGCTGTATGCCTCTGATGATGCAACATAGGCACGGTCCTTATCATTAGGAACAGTCTGCTCACCACCATCTGCATATTCTTCCTCACAACCAAGGAGTCTAAGTGCGGCTGAGTGAAAAGCATGCCCGGCAGGTTCAAATTTAACAGCCTTCACTGGGAGACAATTTGAGGAGACATAGATTGGCACTCCATCTACAATCTCTTGTGAGTAGGAAATAAAACGGACACTTGATTGGGTAGCCATAATCTTCTAGAAGTGAATACAACAAGAAGAAAAAGGGAAGTGAAATCAGAAAGTTGTCAATCTCTCAATATTGAGTATCTAACAGCTTTACTTCAGCTTTTGGCCCACTTAAGATATTACCTGCAACAAGTCCAGTATCTTGTAAGCCAGAACATCAATCCAGCTCATAATCACAATAGTGTATAAGTAATTAGTCAATAATAATTGGATAAGCACGTATGAACATATACCTTACACACTGAAAAATAGTGTGCATCAAAATTCAGCATCTAGAGCTAGCCACTAGACAATTCTTGCAGAGGCTCATGTGGTAATTGCATTCAATACAAACTTATTACAATCTATCTACAAAACTAAAATTCCAAATATAAAAGATAAATGCAATTCAGCATTGAGCATCCTTCCATTAACAGACTTTTCCTGATTTGACCCACACTGAGAAGATGGATGCAAAGGGTACCATACACTCAAAGCACGTGCAAGGATGGGTCTGGATATTATTACTTTTTAGAAGGGCGATTAGTTATTGGGAGGTTGATCCTAATTTCCAAAAGAGTTTTTCTTTTTTTTTTCCCTTTTATCGTTTTTCATAATGTGCCTAAATCAACACAAACTTAAATTGATATTTTGTTCTGTCTTTATGTACAGACTTTTCCTGATTTGACCCACACTGAGAAGATGGGGATGCAAAGGGTGGTACACTCTCACAGCTAGTGCAAGGATGCAACTGGATATTATTTCTTTTTAGATGGATTTTTTTTTTCTTTTCTATAAATTTTGTCTGTAATTTGTACTAAGATATTAATTTTAATTTTGATATGTAATTTATAATCAGTGGTGGGAACAATTAGGGGTTGTTCAGTTATGGAAAACAGCCTCCATTTTTCAAAAAAATACTCCATAAAAAATGAAAAATTACAAGAAATTGTTCAAATACACAAATTTTCCAAATATAAAAAGGAGGTTTGGAAAATGCAACTTTCAAAAATTGAACTGAACTTGGAAAACTCCTAATTTTAGTTTTCCCTATAAGGAGAACTGGAAAACACAGTTTTTAACAAAAATTTTCCCAAATCATCTCCTCCTCTCACACAAGTTACACAAAAGTGGCACAAAATATTTCCCCAATCTCTCCTTTTTTAACATATGTTCCAATTTTCTAAAATAGAAATTAGTTTCTGTACTTGTAACATTTAATGATTTAAATGTATTTTTCAAATTTTCTATCAAAAATGAAAATTAAAGATTTAATTGAAAATTAGAGATAAAAAACTAGAAATCATTTTCCACAACTAAACAGCCCCTTAGTGTTTTTTTTTCCTGTTGCTTGATTAGGGTTGCAATTTCTATTATTGTTTTGTATTATTAAGCAAGGGCTAGAATCAGTGAATTGAATAATAAAGAATTGGTATATTGAGAGTGGGGAAGCAACACTGTATGATTTATCTAAATGGGGAAAATGAAGTTCTAGCTGGTTAAGATAAGGGCAGGATCACGGCAGGGTTGGTGGGGTGAGGCTTACACGGGTCTAAACAGGTCATGGCTTTCTCTCTCATACCCAACTTGTTGCTGCCATCCCTATGTGTGAAACATGATTAAGTTGATTTGGTCACGTGATAATAAGATCAATGGAGTGAAGGAAAGTGGATAGAAGATGTGAGAGGAAGACCAATAGAGGATCCTGTCATGAGAGTGGATAAAATGGAACAAGTATTCAGCAAAAGAGGTTAGAGAAAAACCAAAAAAAATACTTGGTCAGAAACACTTGCGTGTGATATTAATTGTATATGCCTTACAGAAGATAAAGCTAGACACAGAAATGAACTAAATGCTAGAGTTCATGAACCCCGTAGAGGTCATGTAGCTTACTCTTACTAGGTTTTTTCTTTCCCATACATTGTGTGGTGACAAAGAGGTGACTTTGACATTGACATGTTGAGTGAATTAGGTGACCTATGTGTCTATAACATGCAAGCAACTTTGAGCAGAAACAACAAAGGAAGGAGATTAAGCAATTCAAAAATCACACCTGCACTTATGACTTGGGCAAAGGAAAGGGCAGGGGGATATGAGAACTAATATTTATAACCATCTAATTAATATGCTATGTTTGTAATATGAGAACTCCATTTATGGAAACAATTCAAGAATCAGACCTTTCTGTCTATAATATGATGTACCTTGGCCATCCCCATTCAAAGAATACCAACAAACCAAATAAAGAGCTCAGCCTACACAACTCTGTACTAAAAAACTGAATGAACAAGGCTCTGTATCTCATAGAATGAGGGGTAATGAAAGAAGAAGATGCTCCATAACTACCTGAACGTCTTGAACAGAAAGATCTCCTTCCATAATGTGCCTACGCTTCCTAGATTACCAAAGGTGAGCATGGATATAATAAAGCATAAATACAAAAAAGGCCACCAAACGTTCCAAAAAAAGCAAAAACCCCTCTTCTTCATAAAGGAACCATAAAATGAGTAAACGCACTGCCCCCGACGAGTTGCATACTAATCCCCCTCCCCCTTTTATTTGAAGGATGATCTTAAAGCAAAAACCTATCGTGTGGCAATTTTCCATCTTGGTGATTATATAAACTACAACCACAAAACAACATATTCTAATAAAAGGAGAAGTAATGACCTGCTGCAACCTCCTTACCAAACAAAACAAGTCCAAGCCCAGCTCACACAAAGGGTGTGTGACCACTGTAACTCTTCAAACAAAATCTCACCCTTAAACCATTCCTCAAACAAAATGAGCTCTCAAGGAATTCTTATCAGCGTAGCATAATGCCTCCACCATAGCCCAGCACCAGCAAATGTTCTAATGCAACCAGTAACTTAGCCCCCCCATCCCCAACCTATATACTCTCAGGTATCAATATAATTTGCTCATAATGTATACATAATGTGAGAGAGAAATAAAAGTTATCAAAGAAGACAGCAGCAGATGGCTATCCAGGGTACTAATACCCCCTACACCAAAATGGGAGGAAGAAGTGAAGGAGCACTCAAAAACATTTATTCTATCAGGCGGTCACCTAAGCACGGAAACCTTGTATAGGAAACCATTTCCATTTCATAAACTGAATCTCTTTGAAAACTCTAGGAAACGTTTTGGAAACTCAAAAAGCTTCCCTTTAATTTATAAGATATTGAGAAACTATTGGAAATTTCCCCCAAAAAAAAATGTTTATGGGATTCTTTTTTAATTTTCAAAAATAAAAAATTGAATCTCTTTAAAGAATTAAGAAATTAATTGGATTTCAAAACCTAGATTTTATATTTCTTTTTTTTTGGTGTCATGTCAAGTCTCTCAGTTGAGACTTGAATTTATAGAGAATTAGAAGAATCAAGAGAAAGAGAGGAGAGTTTTTGGAGGGGAAAGTGAGAGAGAATTCAAGAGGGAAAGAGTTTATCATTATGCATAGAACTCTCGTCCTCATACATCTGGCCTTATATAGGCCCTTCCCACTGGTATCATTACAACCGTGGGGAACATTCGAGCAACTACTGACACAAGTGGCCATGTGGGCTATGATTATTACAAGAAAATTTGAAAATTACCCTTGGGGTCATAACATTCCCCACCCCTATAAATTATTCTTGTCCTCAAGAATCTAAAGTAGCCCAGTAGCTCACGAAAATTGAGTGAGCAACTCAATTACATACTCCCAAGTTGTGTGGTCAAGATCCTTGTGAGACCACTTTACCAACACCTGAGTTAGGGGCACCGAACCTTAATACATCACCCGCTTTTCTAGGATGGCCTGAGGCTCCACCACTCCTTCCTCATCTTCATTCAGAGCTAGTAAATCCTAACTAACTGTAGCTTGTGGCTCAATAGACTTCTTTAATAGGGATACATGAAATACTGTCACGAGAATGATTGAATAAGGGGGGCTCAAGTGTAATTAGTAATTGTAGAATGACGCAGGAAGATTGGTTAGTTAGTTAAGCAAGTTGATTTCATTTTTTTTGTAAATAAGGCAAGTGGCCTTTGGCGCCCAAGGGTGAGCAGGAGTAGTATATATAGCTCTAATACCATCCTCCCAAACTATCTAGAGAATTATCAATATACTCATTCTCTCTCCCGCCATTTCTCTCCCCCCCCCCCCGAACCTTCTGGTTCTTTTCTAAATTTCTCTCGACTAAAGAGGAATTCCACCTGTCAGAATCGAAATTCTAACAATTTGGTATTAGAGTAGTTCTCGAGCCGTGATCTCATTGAAATTCACCATGGCTGATGGCACAAGGATGAAGCAAATGGAGGCTCAACTACAGCAAGTCACTGTTGCGGTGTCCGACATGCAGATGCGGATGTGTGGTCTAGAATCATCCATGGAGGCAGTAGTGGAAAGGAGAATTGAAGGCACCATGGAACGATGGAGGGATGAAAATCAGGTACAACACAACCAATTGCGTGACCATATGCAAATGTTCATCCACATGGTCACGAGCCAAAACCAGGTAAGGCTGTCATCGGATTTTCCTCCCCGTGAGAGATCCAATCCCATCTTACCCGACCATAATTCGCCTTCTCGCGCAAAAGGGGCCTTTGAATTTGGGGGTGATCCAACGATGTTAGAGGAGAATCACATGGAGAGGCAGCAGGGCAGTCACATAGCTTCCCATCCGCATGGATTTCCAACTCCTGAATTGGAAATACCAATGTTCAATGGGACGAACCCGAGGTAGTGGGTGCGCAGGTGCAAAAGGATGTTTAGTTTCTTTGGGGTGCCGGAGTAACAACGTGTGACCCTGGCAGTGGCTTACCTGAACGATGCAGGGGATGCATGGTTTTAGGGGTGGATCAGGACTAAGGGAGGTTGCCGGTGGGCGGAATTTGTAGAGAACCTTTGCGAGAGGTTTGGAGATTTGAATATGATGGATGTAGTCGAGGAGTTCAATAAGCTCTAGCAGGAAGGAACGGCGCAGGCATATCAATCAAAATTTGAGGACATTGTAGAACTTGATAGAAATAAAAATAACAAGTTGGTCGTGACACTGTAGAACTTGATAGGGTTGGAATCAGGGGGGGTTTATACCCGAACACTGCTTCAAAAGGACTCTAGTTGATGGCATTGTGGTGGCTAGAGTTATACCACCATTGGGCTAACGATAACCACTTATTCCAACTCTTAGTCTTAGTGAAACACATGCATCTCAAATAAGCCTCTAAACATTGATTAACTCTCTCCATTTGGCCATCTGTTTGGGGGTGATAGGTTGTGGACATGTGCAGCCCTACCCCCAAGCTCTTAAACAACTCCTGCCAAAACACACTTATAAAGATCTTGTCCCTATCTAAGATAATAGACATAGGCACCCGGGAATCCTCACCACTGAATCCATAAACACTCTTGCAACCTCCTGGGCTGAAAAAGGATGGGTTAGACTGATGAAGTGTGCAAACTTAGTCAATCTATCCACCACTACCAATACCACATTCTTACCCTCTGATTTGGGAAGCCCCTCTATGAAATCCATGGAGATTCCTTCCCAAGCCAGCTTTATAATTGCCAAGGGTTGCAGAAGCCCTAGGTAAGCCACATTCTCATGTTTACATCTCTAACAGGTCACACACGATAGCAAAAAGTTTACTACTTCCTTCTTTTGCCCTAGCCAAAAGAATAATTGCCTCACCTTTTGGTAGGTTGCCCGGATTCTTGAATGGCCTCCCACTATAGAACCATGTAGGGTGGCCATGATCCTCTCTTTTAAGGCCCCGTGTTAAAAAGTTGTCTTGAGTATAGGATAAGAAGATCGGTGAATGCAGTGCATTTGAGGGCCAATGAAGAATTAAATAGGAGTTTATATCTCAATCTGTAATTAGTGATAGTTGGGGAAGGGGGGTTAAACCGTAAATATGTTTGTCTTCATTGAGATTGTTATGTCATTTGTATTAGATTAGAAGTTATGTAATCAAAATGTATTCTGTATGCTTGTATTGGTATGTTTCCCTTTCATTTTCAGATTTAGAATTAGAACACTTCTAGAAGGAATGTTTTCTAGAATGGTGGTTGACCGATTAAGTTAGTTATGTAGTTCGGTCAACCGAGCAGTTAGTTGTTGAAACTCAAGTCCCTATAGTCTATAAATAGGGATCGTGGGGCATAGCAACGGGTACTTCATTTTTCGAGAAAGGTTCTCTGTTTCTATCTTGTATTGGGATTGAGTGAGAGGTTGAGAGTAAGGCTGGGGATAAGTCTTGTAATCTCTAGAATCCTGTTAGCTTTTAGAGTATATGGGTTGGGTAGGATTCGGGCTCTCGTTGTAATCATCCTAAGGCTATTTCAAGATAGTGGATTGAAAGGCGTGATTGCAGTCTGGACATAGGTCTCATTTTGAGACCGAACCAAGATAAATCCTTCTTGTGTTCTTACTGTTTTTCATTCTATTCCTGTTTGTGTTGCATATATCTTTGTGTTCTCGGGTGTGGGAGTGTAATAGGGTGAGCTATTGGGTTGAGAAAATCATTGGGATTGTTGTGTTTCAACTCTAACAGAGATATCTGCTAACTCTAAATAGAGGGCATGGGGTGTGTGTGCGCGACACAATTCATTTTCATTCTCTATGTTTGAGTGCAGTGTGTGAGAGGAAAGATTTGTGTCCAATAAAGTTCTTTGTAATCTCCAAGAAGATTGTACTCGGGGTGGGATAGAAGGGAAGAGAGTGATCAATCATCTTCTCATTTCTATTGTTATTGAGTGCAATTTCATTCTGAGAGAAAGGCTGGAAAGGTAGCTTTGTACTCTTGCGAAATGAGGAATTGTTGTACTCGGGTATAAAAAGAGAAGGGATGCCATTGTAGTGGTCGATTTAATCAATAAAGAAAGACTGTTCTGTGGGGGTTTGGACGCTGGATGTAGAGTTGCAACTGGTGCAATCCGAACCAGGATAACTTGCGCATGTTCACTTGTATGGTTTGGTTGTTTCTACCTCATTTAAATTCTGTTCTTGTTTTTCAGTTTATTATTTCTGTTGTTATTTCTGGTTTCAACTAAGAGTGAGAGAGATTGGCATTGAATTGAGAGAATCCTAGTGCTCCTAATCTTACACAAATTAAATAGTAAAGACTGAATTATAACACCATTAAACCCCAAAGAAAAGGTAAAAATAGATATTGAAAACAAAGGATAAACCAAAATGCAAAACCAGAAATAGAAGGCCGAAAACCAGACAAGAAGGGCCGGAAAGCTTACCGTGGACGAAGATGGCGACGAGGATGAACGGCGGTCTGCAAATCGGAATCGGAGGTCGACTTCGGCGGAGATGGCGAACACGAAGATCGCTCGCTGAAACAGAGACCAAGATCGCTTCCGGTGGACGAAGACTCCAGATCGGTGGTCGAAGACCAAGATCGCTCGCTGAAACAGAGAGAAAAACCAAGCTCGGTGGACGAAGACCAAGATCCCTCGCCGGATCTACAGAAATAAGAACAGAACGCGGCCGGAAATCTTACCGTGGAAGAAGATGAAGATGCGCCGGTGGTCTGAAACTCGAAATCGGAGATAGTCTTCTGCGGAGATGGCGACGAACACGAAGTCGGAGCTGGCCTTCTGCGGAGATGGCGACGAAGCCCAAGACGGAGCTCGTCTTCGGCGGTGGATGGCGACTCACAGGAAGTCGGAGATGGCGACGAAGCCCAAGTCGGAGCTCGACTTCGGCGGTGGATGGCGACGAAGAGGAAGGGGACAAAGCCGGCGCGAATGGGAGAGGAAAACCCTAGAGAAATTTTGGCGGACAGAAGCAATGGAATTTGGGTGGACAGATCTTGCAACACGCGGTGACTGAATTCCCTGAGAAATTCGCCTCACGTGACTGAAAGTTGAAAATCAATTTGTTTGGAAAAATTCGCTAATCAAACGCTACAAAAAGTTAAAATTTGGGTAAAAAATAATTATTTTTATAAAAAATATAGGCAAAATCAAACGCACCCTAAGCCCTCACGGAGGGAATTTAGGAATCTCTTATTAATTTTGAAAGTTTATTTTAGTATTTTTCAAAATCAAAATCATTAATTAAGATAAACAAAAAACAATTTTATGATTTAAAAACAATTTTAAAGTTCCATGCGTTCCTTTATTTGTTTTTCTCCACAAACATCCCATGTTTCAAAAACAAATTTAAGAAATTATACTTTACCCCTTTTTTGTTAAGTTGTGCCAAGGGTCACTGTATATCAATGAATCATCTTCTAGAGTTTGGCATAGACTTAACTCAGTTACTGTGACAAATATTATTTGAAATTATATTTACCTATTTTTATTTAATTAAAAACAGTATTGAGATATATTATACGTTTAATACTTATTGTGATATAACTATTTTTAATGATTGGAGTATGACATATATATAATACGGAGTGTGGCAAATTACCAAAAAATTCATGAATTTGTCTAAGGTGCCAATTATGTAATATATTAATTCTAATGGTACAATCAATAATCTTTTTAATAATAACAAAAACTATCTTTCTTAAATAAATAATCTTCTAGAAAATACTTTTCAAATACATTGATCCTATCTTAAAAAAAAGCAAATTTTTTGAGTTTCTCCTTTGATTTTCGATAGATTAAAGTGCTCGTAACAATTACAAAGTTTTACTAAATTATTATTCAAAAGTTAATATTAATTTTTTATCAAAATCAGTTATGACTTGATTGATAAAAGTTATTTTACAAATGACCAAAACTTGCTAATGAGACTTTTTTTTTTTTCTTCAAAATAACCATCTTGGTTGATTAGAGTATATGTTTAATTAACCAAATTTGAAACACAATTTTTAAATTTAATCGATCTAAGTTTTGTGTTTGATTGATAAACAAATTTTTAATGATTTTGACAAGTTTTATCAAATGATTATTTAGTCAATCAAAACTTCACATTGGTTAATGAAAAAATTTCATAAACAAATAATGATGTTCCTAAAGTGTGACATTTATCAAGTTTTTTTTAGCATATTTTATGATCAAAACTCATTTATACTTCATTATTTATCTTATTCGTGTTTTAATTATTTTATACATTTTAATATTTGAGCATTCAAATAATACGTTGTCCAATACATTAAAGTAATCATTTGTGTCATATCGTTATTGTTGTGCATTTTATTTTAATGTATTATATGTTGTTCAATACATTAAAATTTTGTAGTATGTCAAATAGTAAATATAAAATTCAATTCCTTAGATATGACATTTTTCATAGAATTTTCATATTATCAAACGGGGCCTAAGGTTTAATTTGAAGATACAGAATCTAATCTCTTAAAATATATTTTTTATAAATATATTTGTATTTATTTGAGTTTAAATTTGTCTATATATATATATATCAATAAAACACATTTAAAATCAAACTAACCAAATCAAAAGTTTGGTAGAAAAAATATTTAAATTTTTATAAAATTCAATTAATTCCCCTCTTGAATTAATTATTTTTTGCAACACAATGAAGTTTATTTTTTATCAAATATTTAAACTTCTATAACTATAAAAATTACATAGCACTGTCAATTTCAAATTTATGGAGTAAATTTTCATTCAATTTTTTTTTATTCAAATTCATGAAAATTTGGAAAATAGGATTTTTTTAAGCAAGAGCATGATTATTTTGTAAAAATAAAAATGATCTAAAACTATATTTTTTTCCCTCAACTCCATAATTTATGGTCTAAGTTCACTAAATTTATTTTACATCTAACACTTTTTCATCATCCCCATTTTGATTCCAATTATCAACCATTGTTCATTAATAGACTCATTCTAACGTCGTCCTCACTTAGACCACTATCCGTTATCATATTTCTATCAATCATTATTCTTATTTCTCCCCCTTATATATACATATATATTTATATGTATATATATACGCGTGTGTGTACACATTCATGTAGTAAAGCATAAGAAAAAGTAAAAAAAATAAACTAATATATCATATCCACACAATGAATATTAAGAAGAAGAAGAAGAAAAGGAGTTGGCCAATTGAAGAAATGACGACATTTTATAATTTTTAATTAAAAAACTAAATCTTTTATCTTTTATACTATTTTTATACTTTTGACTATTTTTTGTAAAAAGTTATTTTTTAATGAAAATTGTTTCGTTTGTTGTAGATAATAAATTCAAGGTTATATATGATAAAAAAATAAAATTTATTATATAATTGAGATATTAGGTAAAAACAATATTTTTATTTCTTTTTTATAATTTGACCTACAAAATGTGTTGAACTATCTATAAATACGTGTCAAACTCCAAACTATATAACTAGAACCATAAAATATAACAGGGTCAAATTTATATTAACAAAATTTTAATAACAAAATAATTATTTAAATCACATTATCCTTTTTTTGGAAGAAAAATAATTTATAATTTTATTTCCTCATATATACTATTAAACAATTATGAGGAAATCAATCCATTAATTAAAAGTTTGTGTTTATTTGGATTATGGTACGTAGAGACAACAAATTGCTTGAAGAGATTAAGGAAAAAATTGAAAAAAAATAGAAAATATTGAGTAAAGAAGAATCGCAGATTAGGCCTTTGACGCTTACATAAGACGAGGATTATAGGCGGATCTAGGAACAGATCTAAAGGAGAGCTACCCCAGATTTATGAGTATTTTAGCTATCTTTCCCCTAAATGGATCAAATCTACTTATAGATGTGGATAATTAAACTCACAATTTATCAAATTGACACCGATATATTACTCATGTAATCACTCAAACTATAACCAAACTATGATCTTTCAACGTATAATATTCAATACTTTCACTTAAAAAAGACAGTTTTTTAAGCACAAATCATTAATGCATAATAATATAGATTGAGTCATACTATTTATATATCATTTATGTACACATTGGACTATATAAGGCACATATATGACATATATACCCCTCGTCTTATTGTGCCTTAAATAAGGGCATTTTAGATATTAAAACATTTTAAGGCATATATAATAATGATTTACCGATAGCATTTTACATGAAGATGATTATCAAAGGCTCATAGCTCTACCGTTCTCTCGTCATCGGTCCGTTCAAGCTGCTCTTCCTTTATCTCCGCCTCAAGCGATGGAGGTAAGAGCTCGTCTTCCTCGTTCTATGTTATCACTTTCTCCAACTGAAATTACATATATTGGACCCAGGCACCGAGCGATCGGTTTTGAACCTTTCTTAATCTTTTGATTTTATTGGGAAGCAAGAAAGATTTGTATGTCCGCGCGTGCGGAGATTATAGTGTTTTATTTCTCGTTCGAGTTTGGTTATAGCGTTTTCTTGTTCATCCTCTTCATAGCAAGATTCAGATTCTTGGTTTTGTTTGAGTTAATTGGGGTTTCAATCAGACTCGTCTAATTCATTCAAGCAACCATTGGGCGGCGATTCCGTCAGTGGAGTGCAACTGCCGACAAATTTCAATACGCCTTTTCTTTACTTCTAGTTTAGGGGTATTATTTGTTTCTTTTCTTATTGGTATCTAATAGGGTGTACCCTCAAAAATCTTTTTGTGGTTTGAGGTCTGCTCAGGGTGGCGTCGTTGAACCTACCATGGATAGCAGTGGCGCTGATTGGAAGACTTATATGCCACCGGGTTCGCGAGAAAGGATTGTTAACAAGATGTGAGTTTTTCTTAGCATTTGTTTAGCTCATCTCTTTTGAGTCCTATTTTAGGTTTATAAACTGCACTAAATCAAGCTTATACACATCAAAACCCAAAGAAAAAGAAAATAGAGGATTTCCTATCATAACGCTTCATGTGATCAGCATGGACACTTTGAGGATGCATGTTTCTTTTTGTGGACAAGAGGGACTTCAAGAAATGGAGAGAAGGGCAATTAGATTTGAGGAGAAGATCTATGATGCTGCAACAAGCCAGGTATACCCATCATTTGGCATCTTTCATTTTTACGAAGTACATGTTGTTTTTGGTCACTTATTTATTGTGAGTATGTTAAAATGTATATTTTATTGTTTAAAGTTCTCTATATATTTTAAACCTTTACAGTTATCAGTAATTAATATGCATTTTTTTAATTTCTTCTTGCAGTCTGATTATCTGAGAAAAATATCTCTGAAGATGCTGAGAGTAGAGACCATGTCTCAAAACACAATGCCTAGTTCTCTACCATCCAACAATGCCTACAACAGCAGCCCCAGCAACATACCATCCCACCATGCATACAACAGCAGCACCAGCAACATACTTTCCTACCATTTCTACAACAGCAGCACCAGCAACATGCCATCGTACCATGCCTACAGCAGCAGCAGCATACAATCCTGCAATGCCTACAACAGCATCACCAACACCGTCGACTTACCATGCTACATCTTCAACAGCAGCCCCAGCAACAAACCATCCGCCCATGCCTACAACTGCAGCACCAGCAACATGCCATCCTACCATGCCGGTATTAGCGGAAATTCCCCGAATGTAGGTAATAATAGTTGGAAGATTAAATGTTTGATAAATTGCCATTGTTGAAACATAAGGAAGAGGTGTTTTTAATTTGGTTGGTAGGAACTTCGATGGATACCAATAACTGGAGTTCTGTTCAAGGTGCTATTAAATCTACGATGGATATTGGAAGTTCTGGCGCTGATTGGAGGACCCAGTTGCCACCCAATGCACGACAAGAGATAGTTAACAAAATGTGAGTTCTGCTCAAGGTACTAGCAAATTTTTTCCATGCTTCATTGGTTGTGCTGCCAAGTCATTTATTTTCCTTGTACCACGAATGATATTCTTACTACCTGGGAGAATTAACATTTAAATGTAACATGTCATGGGATCAGCACGGACACTTTGAAGACGCACCTTCCTTTTTCTGGACAAGAGGTTCTTCATGAACTCAAGCTAATTGCAAGTAGATTTGAGGAGAAGATCTACACCGCTGCAACAAGCCAGGTACCATGTCATTTGGCATATTTTGATTCTTATAATGTACATGCCCTGTTGTTTTTGATCACTTGTTTATTTTAAGCATGCTAAAATGTATATTTTGTTGTTTAAAATGCTCCATATTATGTCTTTATGAATTTCTCAGCAATATGTATTTTCTTAACTTCTAATTGCAGTTTGATTATCTGAGAAAAATATCTCTGAAGATGCTGACAATGGAGATCAAATATCAAAATACCACGGCCACTTCTCTACCAGCCAACTCTGCCATTAATAGTAAAAATCCCCCAGATGAAGGGATTTACGCGTTGGAGGATATCTTCCATTTGATGGAAATATGATTTACTATTTCCAAATTAAGTTGAAGTTTGAGAAAGTATGTTTTAAGTTTTACTTATGGCCTGCAAACTTTTAGGAGATGATGGAGGCTTTCCAGCATCTTAATCCTTGTTTACCTTTGCTCTCTTTCAGTAAATTCCCAATAAATTTGGTTTTATCGTCAACTATTTCTTCCTATGTTTTTCTATTATGACTATTTGATCATCCAAGTGCAGGGCTTGTTCAGCTTTCTTGAACTCTGGGATATGATTAGCATGTTTGTGAAGGAAGTGTTATGGCAAACACTCCTGAGTTTCTGATCGCTTTTAAAGCATTATCATTTAAAATTTGTGAATTATAGAAAAAATGCTCAATTTTTGCCTTTGTTTTAATTTTATATACGAGTTTTTAAAATTTTTTAATACTATATCAAATTTGCGTCTAAGTTCAATCTTGTAATGCACTGTATAATTTTTTAAATAGGATATTGAATTTTGTGTATAGTTTTAATTTATAGTGCGATGAATGTTGAAATTGACAATATCATGAACAAAAAAATATATAAAGTGGTGGTAAAATCTTCTTTCATAGTCAACCTCTCAGCATTTAATGGTTTAAAGACTGTTAAATTAATTTTAATAGTTTTTTATTTGTATTTATACATATAGATAATAAAAAAAAAAGAATAAACAACTTTACTTCAGGTAACATATGCCTTCAATTAATTTAGCATCTCTATAGATTCATCATTTAATCTTTTCATTTGAAATTTGGTATTTAAAACTCCAACTTCATTTAAAATACACGTTCCATTTGATTTTGTATCCAAATTGAGAATGCATTAATTTGGACTCATAAATAGAATAAATTTAAATCACACAAAAAATGGTATTTTTTGAAATGCAGGTATTTCAATTATAAATTTCAAATTTCTTTATTCAAATGCAACCTCAAATTATTTAGAGCCACTTGCCTTTTATTTTTGACATTTATATAAGATATTATCCAGTTAATGTTATTATTTGTTGAATTAACATTAATATTACACCTCATTTGATACACATATATGAGGTATTACTTCTTGATAGGCTATTAAAATAATTAATTATATCAAAATAAAATTAATTAAGAATAAATTAATTCCATTGCACTCTGCATTACACGTGTCACGCTTGGAGTCGTATATTCAATATTTTTTTTCTTGTGAATTGTAAGAATCATAAAAGGTGTTTGATGTTCTATTTTTACCGCTTATAAGTTATTCATTCAATTTATAAATTGTTATATGTATTTTTCGCATCACCCTGCATGGGCCAGACTCGGTCCGATAAACCGGCCCAATCACTCAAGGCCAAGAAGGCCCGGACGACTTCGTCAAGGAAAGTCCAGCCTCTACCAAAGATTCGGAACTCGTAAAGCGAGCATATGGCGAGCTCCCGGTAATCCCCCAACGAGCTCCAAGCAATCGACTAACGAGCTCCTAAAATATCCTCCAGATCGCTGGCCCATCCAGGTCGCTGGCCTAAAACCTCCAGCTCGCATGAGTGGCAAAACTGCTGAGAAGTCAGAGGTAGGGTCCGATCACTTTATCTGTAACAGCCCATGCCCCTCGTAATGAGAATCCCACTGAAGGTGATAAGAACTGTTTGTCCCCCATTATACAATCACTGTATTTTTATATATTATCTAAATTGTAAAAGCCCCTCAATATAAATGAGAATCAAAGAGACCATGAGGGGCAGGGACAAAAAGAATAATCAGATACCGCCACTCTGAGAGAATAATCAGACGGCGGCCGTGGACTAGGCATCGTTCTGGCCGAACTACGTAAAAGATTCTGGTGTACACGCTTGGAATTTGGGGGGGGGGGTTTCCTTCCTTCTCGGTATTTTTGGATTGACTCACCGCGGCCCAAAACGAATCACGGTCGGCCGAAATCGAACGTCGACATTTTGGCGCTAGAGGAAGGGGCTGCTCT
This sequence comes from Diospyros lotus, assembly GCF_014633365.1. Lineage (NCBI taxonomy): Eukaryota > Viridiplantae > Streptophyta > Magnoliopsida > Ericales > Ebenaceae > Diospyros > Diospyros lotus. The sequence goes on along the minus strand of NC_068338.1, from coordinate 40,517,534 downwards.
GATCAATAGCCATGGCTAGAGGAAGGAATACTAGAAGTTCCGAGGCGGCAGTCGACCCACCTGAAAATCACCACGACCAACCACGAGACTTACCACCAGATGGAGGACCCGTTGCCCCGACAGCCGATACTCCTTTGCCGCCGCCCGCCGGAGACACTCCCGGCATACCACCACGGGCCCCTGTCCAGCCTACTGTCCAAATCACTGGGACAGGGACGATCCGGGACTGGCAGCAGCGCCAGGAAGCATTGGAGAATACGGTAATGCAACTCGCTGACGCGGTCAGAATTCTGGCCCAAGCTCAAGCACGGGCTGTCCACGACCCACCGACGTCGCCTCGCAGGGTCCGCCAACCGCGGGAGGAGAGACACCCACCCGCGGAAGAGGATATCGGGGATAACTATCCGTCCCCAATTCACCGCTCCCCAGTTCGAGAAAGAAGCAGGCGATCGTAAGCCCAGCAATCAGTAGGACCGAACTCAACTGTGGAAGAGCTGTATCAAAGGGTGCGACAGCTGGAAGAACGACAAGGAGTCCGCAGCCAGAATAATGGCTGTGGGGATAGGACGCCGTTCATCAGAGAGATTGAGCTCGAACCCCTGCCCCGGAGGTTTAAGGTCCCGAGCATGCCACAATATAATGGGGACAGTGACCCCTATGATTACCTGGATGCGTATAACGTGCAAATGGATCTACAGACAACCAGCTCGCTGGCTAAATGTCGCGCCTTCCCAGCAATCTTAGGAGACATCCCCCGAGCTTGGTTCAGGAGCCTTCCGCCTCGTAGCATCAACAGCTGGGAAGAGTGCCAACAGAGGTTCCTTAACCAATACAGGGCTCTAAAGAGGCAGCTCGCGCCACCTTGCCACCTCGCCACCGTATTCCAGAAAGCAAACGAGCCACTAAGGGATTACATCGCCAGGTTCAGGCGCGAGGTGAGCAACGTCGAGGATCCCTTGGATGAAAGTATCCTAACGGCGATCTCCGCCGGCCTCCGAAAAGACGGAAAGCTCTACGAGAGCATCTACCGAACCCCGGTCAAAGACCTGGGGGAATTCTATAAACGAGCTTCCAAGGAAATCCAATGGGAAGACGCCTTCGGGACGAAGAAACCCGTCGGGTCAAGAGAAGAAGCTGGGGGCTCCAGCCAGAATAAGAGAAGGCACAACGGAGACGCCGGAAGAGAAGCTCGGGGGGAGCGCTCGAGCAATGAAGTGTTCAAGCGAGCTCGGAAGGCAGAGGGAGATGAGCGACCTCGTAGATCACAGCGCTTTGACAGCTACTGTGCTCTGTCAGACCCCCAAGAAAGGATCTTCGCCATCGAAAGGAACAAAGAGGAATTCGGGAAGCCCAACCTGTTAAGAACCCCAAACAAATTCCGAAACAAAGAAAAATTTTGCGCATACCACAACGAGGCGGGTCACAACACCTCGGAATGCTGGGCCCTAAGGGACGCCATCGAAGATCTGATAAGAAGAGGTCGCTTGAAAGATTACGTGGTGCGGCCGACTAATCAACCAAGCCAGCCGCCGGTACAGCAGCAACCTCCCATCGATGATGACCAATCACCGGCTGTACGAACCATCTACACGATCCATGGCGGGCCCCACTTCGCTGGATTCTCCCACAAATCCCGTGACAAATACATACGAGAGGCCAACCATGTCTTGCTAGCAAGATCGGGCGAACAGCCGGTTCCCACGAAGCGGCCTAGGGGTAACCCAATCCTAGAGAAGATGTTTTTCTCGGAAGAAGACGCCAGAGACGTCCATTGGCCGCACAACGACACACTCGTTATACAAGCCCAGGTCGGCAACTCCGAAGTGCGAAGGATAATGGTGGACACGGGCATCTCGGTAAATGTAATGTACAGAGCATGCTTCGATCAGATGGGTTTGGGACCAGAACAGTTGAGCTCGTCCCCAGAACCACTCTATGGGTTCACGGGAGACGCAGTGATTCCTGTCGATCGGATCAGCCTTCCCCTCACCATCGGGGATGCGAACTGCCAGGCCACTACTTTGGCAGAATTCCTAATAATTGACTGCCCCTCAGCATACAACGTCGTACTCGGAAGGCCGGCGATGAACGACCTGGATCTAGTCACTTCAACCAGGTCGCTTACGGTGAAATTCCCGACCCCCGACGGTGTAGGGTATGTACGAGGCGAGCAGCACCTCGCAAGACGTTGCTATGAGGACGCCCTGAAAATGGGAGCAAAGGGAAAGAAAGTAAATATCATCGCAAAAGTCGGCCCGCGATCAACCGGCCGATGGGAGGACCTGGATCCACGCGAGGTCGACTGCGAAAAGCCCACCGGTCCCATGGAAGAGCTCGAAGATATCTCAGTCGGCGAGGCAGACGAGGAAAGGCACCTCAAGCTAGGCAAGAGTCTAGCCCCCGAGGTAAAATCTCAACTTACAGATTTCCTTAAAGCTAACCTTGATGTATTCGCATGGAACCACAAAGATATGGTGGGAATCGCCCCAGAAGTCATGTCACACAGGCTCAACGTAGATCCAAGCTACAGGCCAGTGCGCCAGAAGAGGAGGCCAATGACTCCGAAGCGTTATGCCGCTCTTAAAGAAGAAGTGGACAAACTCTTGGCAAATAATTTCATCAAGGAAGCCCACTATCCGGTCTGGGTGGCCAACCCGGTCCTAGTAAAAAAGAAAAACGGGAAGTGGAGGACCTGCATCGACTTCACCAACCTGAACAAGGCCTGTCCTAAAGACAGCTTTCCTCTCCCCAGAATCGATCAGCTCATGGATGCAACGGCTGGTCACTGCCTCCTCAGTTTCATGGATGCCTATTCAGGCTACAACCAGATCCCCATGAACCCCACGGACCAAGAGCACACCTCGTTCATAACCGACCGGGGGCTCTATTGTTACAAGGTCATGCCCTTTGGATTGAAGAATGCTGGCGCGACCTACCAGAGGCTGGTCAATACGATGTTCGAAACACTGATCGGAAAAACCATGGAAGTATACGTTGACGACATGCTGGTAAAATCCGAGCAAGTGACGGACCACGTTTCCGATCTAAGAGAAACGTTTGGAGTCCTCAGGAAATATCAGATGAAGCTCAACCCGCTCAAGTGCGCCTTCGGTGTAGCCTCTGAAAAATTTCTTGGGTTTATGGTAAACAACAGAGGCATTGAAGCCAACCCAGACAAAATTAAGGCTCTGCTCGACATGTGGTCGCCCATAAGAAAGAAGGAGGTGCAAAGCCTCAATGGTCAGGTCGCGGCTCTGAGCCGTTTCATTTCAAAGGAAACTGACAAGTGTGCCCCGTTCTTCGAGCTTCTAAAAAAGGAGAAAGACTTCAGATGGACAGAAGAATGCGAGTTCGCATTCCAACAACTAAAAGAGTACATGGGATGGGCCCCACTGCTCGCCAAACCTAAGGAGGGAGAGAGGTTGACCTTATACTTAGGAGTATCCCAACAGGCTCTCAGCGCGACCCTCGTTCGGGGGGAAGAAGGGGTGCAACACCCCATTTATTACGTCTCCAAAAGCCTAATCGATGCAGAAACAAGGTATGCACCAATCGAAAAATTGGCTTACTATCTAATAGTGGCATCAAGGAAGCTGCGACCCTATTTTCAAGCTCATGAGATCGAAGTCCTGACCAAATACCCATTGAAATAAATCCTCCAAAAACCAGATACCTCAGGCCGCTTACTAAAATGGTCTATTGAGCTCACTCAGTTCGACATAAAGTACAAACCAAGGACGGCGATAAAGGGTCAAGCGTTGGCAGACTTCATTGCCGAGTTTACTGAGCCAATTGACGAGGAGCCAAAAAACCTGAAAGGACCGTCCTGGGAACTATACGTCGACGGATCATCGAACGAACAAGGAGCGGGAGCCGGGGTTATGCTAATAAGCCCCGAAGGTCACAAAATCCTCTGCGCCCTGAGGTTCGGCTTTTTGGCCACCAATAATGAATCCGAGTATGAAGCCTTATTAGCAGGACTCCGCCTGGCAAAGGAAATACGAGCTGAATTCTTGGAGATCTTCAGCGACTCTCAGCTAGTTGTCAACCAGGTGCGGGGAGAATACTAGGCCAGAGACACAAAGATGGCAGCATACTTACAGAAGGTACGCGAACTTTTAGCCACTTTCAAAAAATATGAAATGCATCAAATCCCCCGTTCCCAAAACTCTCATGCGGACGCTCTAGCTCGCCTAGCAACTGCCTGTGACGCAGAATTCTTGGGGGACATACCTGTCGATTTTTTGGCCACCCCGAGCACGGAACAACGAGATGAAACGCTACTGATCACGGCGCCACAAAACTCATGGATGACCCCCATCTTGGAGTATCTACAAGACGGGAAACTACCGGAAGACAAGCTGGAAGCACGTCGCCTGCGAGCTCAAGCCGCCCGATATTGCATCTACGATGAAAGACTGTACAAGAGGGGGTTCTCAGCCCCGCTCCTGAGGTGCATTGACGGCACCGATTGCCAGGCTGTGCTAGAAGAAATTCATGCAGGCCACTGCGGTAATCATGCAGGGGCACTCTCTCTGGCACAAAAGGCCCTCCGACAAGGGTTTTATTGGCCCACCGTGAAGCAAGATGCCATAGAGACGGTCAAGAAATGCGAGAAGTGCCAAAGGTTCGCCAAGGTTCCGCGAGCTCCGCCGGCTTACCTGCAGCAGATGAGCAGGCCCTTTGCCATTTGGGGCATGGATCTAATCGGGCCGCTCCCCACGGCTCACGGAGGATGCAAATATGCCATAGTGGCAGTTGACTACTTCACCAAATGGGCAGAGGCCAAAGAGCTCGCACAGATCACCAGTGCGAAGACACAAGCTTTTACATGGGATAACATAATCTGCAGATTCGGGGTGCCACAGCAAATAGTAATGGACAACAGAACCCAATTCACCAGCGAGCAATTCATCCAATTCTGCGAGTCAATGGGGATTCAAAAGAGTTTTATCGCCGTTGATCACCCCCAGGCCAATGGGCAGGTCGAAGTAGTCAACAAAATAATCAAGCAGACCCTGAAGACAAAGCTTGAGGCTAGAAAGGGGGCCTGGGTGGATGAACTGCAAACAGTGCTATGGACCTATCGGACAACAGCCCGAAGCAGCACTGGAGAAACCCCATTCTCAATGGCTTATGGGTCGGAGGCTATGATCCCCGCTGAGAATAAAGTGGCCAGCCACCGAAGGGCCACCTTCAGCTTAGATCGCAATAACGAGCTACTGGCGGCTAATCTGGACCTGCTCGAGGAATCAAGAGATGTAGCTCGCATGAGGATCGCCATTTATCAACAAATGGTGGCACGATACTATAACAGGAAGGTCCGAATCCGACGTTACAACGTCGGAGATCCGGTACTACGCCTGGTACTGCCAGGAGCACGAGCGGCAAGCGATGGCACCTTAGGTCCTAACTGGGAAGGTCCATTTATCATCAAAGAAAACTTGAATAACGGAGCGTATCATCTGGCAAACATGGACGGTCTCCCTCTCCCACGAGCTTGGAACGCAGAACACCTCCGTCCTTACTTCAGATAAATGTAATCGTTCTTGCCTATGCTCCGTCTTTTTCATTACGAATGACTTTCATGATTCTGGTTAGAATTTATGAACTTTCATTGCACTTTATTCTTATTGGTATTCGATTGAATGCCCCCGTAACGAGGGGTCAAGAAGCTATGGTTTGCGAGCTGAGGCCTAAATAACCTAGCCACGGTGCTACGGTCAACGGCTTAACCGAGCATTCACCTTGGTCCCCCCCTCAGGTCGTGGTTTGCAAGCTGAGAACCAATCATCTGGACTTTATGTCATGATTTGGAACCTACTGAGCAACCACTTCCACAAGTAAACCCGAGCTTGGTTTCGCTAGTTGAAGTCCTTTTATCTTGGCTTAAAGCCATGGTCTGCAACCTATCTGGGTGTTCCCTCTTAGTTCAAATAAAACTTGTAGAAGCCGCTGGGTGTTAGCTGAGGCCGTAACGCGACCTACCTGGACACATATCCTGGCCGTACAAGTCAACGAGATAACAAGCCATGGTGTGTTAGCTGGGGTCACTCTATGACCTGCCTGAACATATAACTTGGTGGTACAGGTTGCGCTTTCACTAGCTGGGCTCCTCCTATCTTGGCTTAAAGCCATGGTCTGCGACCTACTGGCTGCACTCCCACCCTGCAATTAAAACACAAAACAAAACACGATAAAAATTTTATATTTTTTTCTTTATTTAGGTGAGAGGTTTATACTCGTCAGTGTACGAGTGCAGTTGTAGTCCAAACTTAAATTTATATTTTCTGAATGAGTCCAGGTCGTCCACTGAGAGATTTATTTATGGCAAAATAAAAAGAATGTCACACAAGCACACACGCATTTGGACAAATTGGCAACAAGGTTTTTTATGGTTTTTCAAACAACAGATACTAGGAAATAAATTAAGGCAGTAATTGAAATAAATAATTTAAGTGAGAATATAAAATTGGATAGTACTTGAGTTAAGACAATTTCAGTGCCAACCCGTTGATTCCCAAATTTTAGCATAAAAGATTAGCAACATTAATTTAATTTCAGATCTGAGGGTTTGTTATTAAATGCAATTAGAGATGATGATAGTTCTAGGTTAAGCAATCCCCATACATGATATGTGGGATTCTAATTTAAGCAACTATCATAAATCCAATTACAATTAATATACAAGACAACTAAATTAATCATCCGGGTTTGGGTATGATAGCGTTTCCAGCTCTAGTAACTCTCATGCGTGACATGAAAGCTCTAAGTTAGGCTTACGCTCCAATCCAAACCTAGTGATTTCTCAATAATTAAGATACACTCATACTGAAATTTAAATTAATGTTACTTATTTAAAGCGCAGCTTTCTTTGGGAATCATTGGCGTTGGACACTGTCCTTGCCTTAACCCAAGATTAGATTTAGCTACTTATTTCCATTTAAAAGTTAATTGACATGAATTTAAAGGACGTAATTTAAATAACAAAATTTAAATGACAAGAAATTTAAAGGCATAAACTAACCGGCCATTTAGGCGGTGGATAATTAAATGACAAGAATTAAAATTGCAGAAATTTAAAGGCATAAACTAACCATCCATTTAGGCGGTGAATAATTAAATGACAAGAATTAAAATTGCAGAAATTTAAAGGCACAAATTAACCGGCCATTTAGGTGGTGAATAATAAAGTAATAATAAATGACATAAGAATTTAAAAGAAGAAAGGAAGGAAGTAAGATCACAAGAGAGAATACTAAAGAAAAGGGGAAAGAACAAAAACAATTCTCAAAGAGAGAATTATAAGGAAACAACTAAACTTTGATTCAAGAATAATAATCACACTTACAAATGCAATCAAGTGAGCTATTTATAGGCCACAAGTTGCAATACAAACCACACAATTTCAATTATTCAATTAGACATAATTATATCTAATGGGCACTCACACACTTAAAGTTAAATGGATTTTAGCTATAATACACACCTAATATTAAATGGATTTTAGCTAAAATACATACCTAATAAAGCACTCATAAAGTTAAATGGATTTTAACTATAATATCCACCTAATAGTTAAATGGATTTTAGCTAAAAAACACACCTAATAAAGCTCTCACATAAAAAATAAAAATAGATTTCTATAAATTGATTTTTTAATCTTCATTAAGATTAAAAATAATGGATTTTAGCTAAAAAACATGTCATTTTAGCTAAAAATAATGGATTTTAGTTAAATGGATTTTAGCTAAAAAACACACCTAATAGGCTTTACCCGAGCCAACCTATTCGAGGTTTCTTATAATTGTTTTTTCCTCATTCTTGTAGGTATTCATCACCTGATATAATCTCAAGTTTCTGCCAATTGACCACAATCATCTTCTAATCATATCATGTAACTATTTCCTCAAAAAAAGTCTTTATTAATAGATTCTATTTGTCTCCAAAACTTCATTCCGTAACTTAACCTTTAATGTTGACTGAAATCTAACATTGTCTTCTGAGTTTCTCATTACTAATATCCTTGCATCGCTTGCTCCTTGGTTGCCAAACTAATATTCATTTATCCATAACTCCTCATACTTTTCGAAGTGATTCTCAAATAACATTTCAGCTTAATCATTTGATCCTCAAATTTTGCTTGAATTAATCCTCGAGTAATAACGTTTCATGTCAACTAACTTTAATCATGCTCGATCCTTAAGGCACCATCTCATGTTTTATCATAAAGAAATCATCTGATTACTTTCCTTACATCTGACCATCGGCTCTTTTGACTTCCAGTCAACTGTAGCACAAGTTCACTTGCCAACTCGTAATCTCTAGATTTGCTCCCTGACTCTAATGTCTAATCGTCTTGGCAATAGTGCTATCAACTTTATTCATATTATTCTAGCCTCTTAGTCCACATAGCTCAGCATTCAGTAATCTCAAGCTATTATTGGCAAATTCAGACTTATCAGAAATAGTTCTAATAATTTTTCGAGAATACGTCATAGCATTTCTCTTGCTTACTATTTTTCATTGACTGCATGCGCCCGGACCACATATCCATAGGCTCATCATCATTTTTTTTTTTTAACTTACTGATATCATTTTAATCATCGTCCAGCTACACATCTTCGATTTGCCCATTAGGGCTATTTTAGATTAATCATCTAGCCCAATAGAATCTCTATTCTTCAAAATTGAAAATCTTAGATCTCCAATAGATTTCAATCTATTACTAACATCCTGGCACATCTGTCATTTCCTATCTCTTTCAAGCATGTCAAAGATTCTCATAATCTTCTAGACGACAATCCATAATTACACTTCCAATTAGAGTAGGCAGGTACTTACGTCACCCATGATACTCCAATCCTTAGGAAAATTCCTCGAAAAATCCCAAATCGATTCATTTTTGAAGACCTCTATTCAGATCACATTACCTCGTCCCAATTATTTTCGAACCTCAAACTTCCGAAGACTCTTTACTGAATGATACTTTCAACCTTAAATAACGATTTAAGTCCCCATATCGATGCACAAGGCATAACTTATTCACGAGTCTTACAAACTTTCGAATCCTCAAGCCCACTTGGCACACTGAACCGTAGTCACAACCTTTGTTGACTAGGTCTCCTCATTGTTCTTTTTTTTTTTTTTTCAGTTGATACGACCTACCAAGCAACTCTTTCCTTTTTGGTACCTAAACCCTACTTTGAACCAAGTTTGCCATCTCACAACTCATCGTCAAAGTTTTAAACTAGCCATGCTCTACTACTTGAAATCTCATTTACCGAGAATCTACCGACTCTCGCATTCCGTTCTTCAGATCCAGTTGACTATTGGCACACGACCATTTATGATCCCATTGCCATACTAGATACCGAGGTATTCTACCCCTCGAGCTTCACAGCGCTTGTCGTGCCACCAACTCCCAAGATGACCATGAACCCAAATGCAATTCTTTAAATAAAACAAACAATCCATATTCAATTCGTTTCATTTTGGGTTGACTCCCTAGGCTTCCAGCCTCTTTCAACCTACTAGGGTCACACCTTGCACCCTAGACTATTGGGACTTGAACCCATACAAGGTGTAGACCCTACTGGGTTGTCCTAGATCTTCAGCACCTGATCGTCCCAGGCAGTCTACTATGATACTTCGATCGACGAGCTTCCCGTACCTTATCGCAAGCCATCCATCAACCATCTGCACGTGGGTCCCTAGATCCAGATCTATCACTGCAAACACCGAACCAGTAGTGCCATCACGCTGCTAGGGTTCCTTATCCCCTCTCTGCGAGTCACATTAGTTGCACCACCATTGCCTCATCAATTAGTGGAACTCTTACGCCATCATTTGGCCATCTTCAGCCTCTTGCTTGACCCAATCTGTTAGATCCCTGATATTTACATCTCATCTCTGAGACACTAAATGATCCCCAAAAAATATTTATCATTCGATCCTAACTTAACATCTAGGCTATGTCACATCAAACTATTCATCTATGACTCAATCATTCTTAATAACCACCAGCTATCCTATCATTCATCGCAAGGATTTTGACTAATAACCTCAAATCAACAGTCTCTTAATCTCTCGGATCCATAATCATGGTTACCGAGTCAACCTTACACCTGAATCATATCATCGGATCCTAACTTCAATAGCTAGATCATTGTATTAGCTTCCATCAGGCTTTTACTATTCATCGATAATAGTAATCGTATACTAGAATAGTGTCTGTACGTGAATAGTATACCAGGTAAGTTCTTAGAAAAGAGAGGTGGGTCACAAATGGACACACTTAAATACCAAGTCTTTCCTTAGCCAGAACTTACCTAGACATGCACTTCCACTACATAACACTTAAATCCAATAATCTCTAAGTCTTCAACCGACAATCCTTGAATTTTCAAATAGGGATTTCGTCTCATGGACCATTAGTCTCGTTCCCCTAGCATCCACTTGAGGTTCTTACTAATTGGTTCTATCAATATCGTATTCTCTTAAGTCTCCAAATTGCTATTCCCTTATCTCCAAATAAGATTTAACTCTGATATCAACTACATCAGAGTCACTTAAGTATTCTATTAAACTTAAGCTCTGATACCAACTGTAACGTTCCGCTTTTCCGGGCGCATTATAACTTGGGACAATTCCGGGATAATAATTTTTTCTTTCAAACACTAAAGCTAAACTACATCATTCCTTGAATTCGTCCCAGAATTTCCATACATTTTATCTCGAAAGAGAATCATTATACATATCAAATGCGGAAGCAAAGATCGAAACCTGATATCTTAGCATTAATCATAACTAAATTATTACATATTCAACATTTCTCAAAACGTTCAGAATCTAAAGTAGCAGAACTTAAATATAGGGGCTACGTTATATACATTTCATTTATCATGCACTTTGCTAAGTGCCATTTCATGCCTCATTCATCCTCGTATCTGCTACAATCTCCATCTGGAACGTTTGAATATTCCAGCGGCAAAGCCCAAGTTAGATGATGAATCATCTAAGTAAGGGTACAGAAAACATATTTCGTGCATGAATGCAATGTCTTTCCTCGTAGATGTCAACTGCACCCCTCATGCTACCCACCATTTTTGCGACCACCTCTTTCGAAGCCGGGGTGTATGGGTGCACTCTTGGTCAAGCAGCGGTGCCAGTTCGTACTCGCTACAGTCTCAAATGCGAGTGATCAATGATATCAACGTGTATTCATGCATTTTATAGTCATGTCATGTATGCAGTCTACATGATGGATACATATCAGGGCATGTCAATATGATGAAAATATTTTTGATGAACATAATTCACTTACAAATCAAGCATTTTTCATAAAACTAACTTTAATTGGAAAGTACCACTTACCTACTCAAGCTTATCGGGTTACCTCGATATTCGCGTCTGCCTCGTGCATCGCCTCGATTTGCATGCCAACCTCAAAATTTGCACATGTCTCTTCAACTTAAGCCTCAAAACATCCTAATCACCATAATTATTTAAAGAAACATTAAAACCTATTTTTCATAATTTCTGACATTTTCTTTAATTTTCTTTCTGTTTCATCCTAATTTTCCTTAATAAATCCAAACTAAATATTTCTAAAATATTTTCTCAAATATTTCTCTACGACAATTCATAAAATAATATTCTTGAATTTCTGAAATTTTCTAGGGAATATTACTCGCCTTATCTTAGCATCTCTGACTTCCTCAGTATGCGTGCCCTATCCTTGAAACGCATGCCCAAACCATTTTTCTTGCCAAAATTTTCGAGATATTACTGAAACATAATTTCCTATTTTCTAGAATTTTTCCTATCATTTTCCTATTTTCTTTTCTTTTCTTTCTTTTCTCTTTTTCTTTCTCTTCTTCGTTCTTCGTTATTCTTCTTCCCCTGCATCTCTCGCCTTTGCATCTTCTTCTTCGTGCGACCGCCACTGCTGCTAGCGCCACCGCGCGCCTCCACCCGCCTCTCCGCCGGCTACCTTGGCCTAACCGGACCGCCGCACCAGCTCGCCCACCGCTCGACCGCTGCGAGCCGCCATCGTGACAGCCTCATTACCTAGCTACTGCGAGCTCGCAGCCATGGCTGTCGCCGCGAGCTTGCGGCCACTCTGACCGTCTTCGACCTTGTCGACTAGTCTCCTCCGTGCCACTCGCCTCGCCTTCCGTCGTAGCTGCTTGCTGCGCGTCGACCATGGTTGCCGAACAGCAGCTTTGCTGCTGCTACCATGGCCGATTTCAGCTCTCTCTCTCTCTCCCTTGCTTTGATGCTTCTCAATGGGCCAAACTCCCTGCCTATTTATAGGCAACGTCCACCCTCAACTCCTTTGGCCACCCCTCTTAGCATGAAAATCACGTCGTTTGCAGAAGATTTGCAAAGGCATGGCCATGAAGATTTTGCAGGCTGGCCATCACGCACGTTTATAGCACATTAATGCGCAATCTCCTCAAATCTTGCTGCTACTCCCTCAAATCTCGCTGCCACTCTCTTCCAAATATTCCAATTTGCAGAGAAATTTCGGCCAAGAAGATGGCTTCACGCCCCTGCTGCTACGAATATTTCATATATATATATGTATAATTATATATTACACTAATATTTATAAGAAATTATACTATTAAATTCCAATTTTCATCTTATATCACTCGGGCAACTTCGTAATTTCAATTATACCCTCGAACACTGAATTAAATTGCATTTTAGTACAGAAAACGCAAAATTAATAATCCAAGATTTACTCGATAAAGACGATTCCGCCCCAATGTCCTCACCGGACTGTTGTTTCATCCCGAAACCACTGAAAGGTTGTTCATTACGCAAAATCGGAGCCCCCTAGGGTTCCGTTGATTTTTCGGGAGCCTCCTACCATGATTCAATTTTGCAGCCTAAATGGCAGCTGTATTTTAGCTGTACCGAAAGTTGTTCCCGATTCGATTTCTTTCGACACCATAAATCCTATCTTGGGCTGCTCATTAATGTCGTATCATTTTCTTTAGATAATTTCATTTCGAGACATTCCTTGCAGTCGATTCGATACTTATAACTGCTATCAAACCAATTTTTCGATATTCTAAACTCATCGAAATTACATGGCAACCTCATACTAACATGGGGTATTACATTCTCCTTTCCTTACAAAAATTTTGTCCTCGAAATTTGCCACATTTCATCGCCGTCATCCGTGCCTCCTCCATATTTGTGTGTATATATATATATATATAACATATATATTGTATTAACATGTAATTGTGTATAATTTATCATATGCTTAATTGTGTATATATACATATATATTGTATTAATAGTAGATATATTTAATATATTTTTTAATAATTGTGTCTAATTTATCAACATGTAATTATAGTAATTTTATTAGTTGAATATCAACTTATAAATTATTTTTATAAAAAAAATCATATTTTTATGAATTTTATTTATATTAATGAGCAACATGTCAATTTAATATTTTTGTTAAATTTTGATAACATATCAGTTTTTTTAAATTAAAAACATAATTATATAAATTACAGTTTAAATTACATTTGTTTAAATACATTATCAATTTAAACGTTACTTATTTTTAACTTTTACACAACTTAAAAAGTATAAGGGTGCGTTTAATTGCAAGTATAGAATTTACATGGGAAAAAAAATATTTTTTAGGCAATTAAATGATCTATAATTAAATTTTAGAGAAAATGTTAATTGAAAATGTTTGATTGACTTAATTTTTTACTTAGAAATTAGTATACATTTTTTAGTTTTTAATGTTTGATTGTCATTAGTTTTTATAAAAATAATCACATACACATATAAATAATTAATAATCAAATATACAAATCAATAATTTATTACATAAAATAATCAAATATATACATATTCAAAAAATAAATCAAATAATTAGAGAGTGGGTCTGTATTTGCCATCACCACTATAGGGCTTTCACTTTTAGAGAACAACAATTGCACACAGACATATAACGTTGTATGTATGCATATATATATATATATATATATATATATATACTATCGGACAAATAACAATGAAGAATAAGAATAGATCATCGTTGTCATTTATATACACATCGATAAATAATGATGAAGAACAAGAACAAATCATCGTTGTCATTTATATACACATCGATAAATAATGATGAAGAATAAGAACAGATCACCGTTGTCATTTATATACACATCTTTTATAATAAATATATATATATATATATATTATAGAAGATGGGTGGTGGCCGCTATAACTATCGGTCTGGCCGATCCTACTCTTTTCTTATCCGTTGATGGGCGATAGTGAAAGGAGAAGGAACTGTGGTGGGTGGGTTTTTTCAATTCCATGAAAAATAAAATCTACCCCCATGAGAAAACTAATTTGTGAGAAAATAACATCACGTCATCACAAATAAAAAAATATTTTTTATGACAAATTTAACCAATCAAATATCTCAAAAGCGAGCCTTCACAATTTGGACATGGTGATTCCGATGGCCGAGTCCAACTCTCGACAAGTCCAAGTCGCCTTTTCCTTCACTTTAGTTTAGAGAATTTGTTCCATTTCTTATTGGTATCTATTATTAGGCCATCTCCAATGCATGGCCAGAATCCTCCCTAAGCCAAAAAAAAGGAGGAAAATGCTTAAATTTAGCTCCAACCCAGTTCTCAATATGTCTTGTCACTCTTCAAAATTTGGCTGAGCTTAAAATGATTCCCTATAGATGAGGAGTTGAAATTTGCTCCCTATTCCGTTTTATATATTTTTTATATGCATTGAACTATTGAGTGAATTATATTTTATGTATTTCACTATTATTTAATTATTTTGTATATTTCATTATATATTTATTTGTATGTAAATATTTAATTATTTTATGTATTTGATTATATATTTTGTGTATGCATGTATTTAATTATTGATTATGTGTATGTGAGTATCTCATTATTTTAATGTAATGTGTATGTGTGTATCTGTTTATATGTGTATCTGTATATTTGATTATTAATTATGTGTATTTGAATCATTTTGTGTATTACATAATTTTTTTATATGTTTTAATGTAATGTTTTAAAATTGATCATAAAAATGAATGTCAAAGTCATTCAATTAGATTATTTAATGTTGTATTTAAAATAATTATTATTATATCATAAGGATAGTATTTATTTTTGTGATTTTTTACACAGTTTGACCAATTAAATTTTGAATTATGAAAATATTTTAAATAAATTTGTTAAATAATTATTTTTAAAAATATTAGTAAATTTATTTATAAATATATTAAATATTATAAAAATCTAATACTATCATATTTATTATTAAATTATCAAATAAATAATAAATTTTCATAATAATAAAAATTATAAGTGAGATAAAATAAATAGAATTGAAATTTATTAATAAACAAGTAGAGTAGAGAGTTTGATAGGGAGAAGAATAAGGAGTGCGCTTAGAACATGCATAATTTTCTAAACAAAATAAGTGAATTATTTATAATATAATACGAAATAAAATAGAGAGTGTGGTCGAAGATAGGCTTGGGTTTAGTCTTCAAGAATCTTTTGTTTTAGAAACCCTAGTTGTACTTGTCGTCTCTTTTTGGTTTGGCTGTATAATTGATTGGGAGACAATACAATACATCTGACGATCTAGCGTGTTGTTGCAGAAGGCATCGCCATCTACCATAGAAGTCTTCCCCGTTCTCTTTAGATTAAATGTTTAATAAATTGCTCCTTCTTGAAACATAACAAAGGGGTGTTTTTTGATTGTTTGGCAGTAACTTCGATGGACACCAACGGTTGGAGATCTGCTCAAAGTGCCCACTATGGATACTGGAAGCAGTGGCACTGATTGGAGGCCCCGATTGCCACCCGATTCGCGGCAAAGGATTGTTAACAAGATGTGAGTTCTTCTTAGCATTTTTTTGGCTGAACTCTTTTGAATCCTATTTTTAGCTTTCTAAAGTGCATCCAACCAAGCGGATAAAGAGAGAAGAAAAGGCAATAACCTTTTTCCGTGTTTGTAACTATAACATTAAATTTGAGTTGTGGCACTGGGTTGAGTTTCTGTTGACTATTAAATTCTGTGGACGTTGGAGTTGTCGGGATTGATATTGTTCCGTGAGTTGCACCTGATGCTATTGCGATTTCCTTATTAATTGAAATAATAATACCTATATTAGTTGCCCTTTTTGTATTGTTTTTTTTTTTTTTCCATTGTGTTTAAATCCATTTTTTCTGTGAGGTTAAGTTATTAGTCTTTTCTTTTTTTGGTGGCGGGGTTGGCGAAGGTGGTTGTTTGGAACGAGTCAATAACAAACATCAGCATAAGGGGGCTAATCCTGTGCAAAAGAACCTGAGAGATTACATACATTGAAATATCATAAATAAACTAGACAGTTTTTTTTTTTTCTTTTGGGGGGGAGGGGGGTGGGGTGTCGGGGGGAGAGTTGGGAGACGAGGATGGTTTCTTTAAGGTATGATTGGTAACATGCTTTCTCTAATTATGCTTTTAATTCTTACCAAGTTCTCTATGGATTGGAAATTTGATTGAATTAAATTTTTTCCACGCTTCACTGGGTTAGCTGCCAAGTCATGTATTTTCCTTCTACCATAAATGATATTCTTACTACCTGGGAGAATTAACATTAAAATGTGACATCTCATGGGGTT
Organism: Diospyros lotus; assembly: GCF_014633365.1. NCBI lineage: Eukaryota > Viridiplantae > Streptophyta > Magnoliopsida > Ericales > Ebenaceae > Diospyros > Diospyros lotus. Next base: position 40,500,843 of record NC_068338.1, on the reverse strand, counting down.
AGCATGGACACTTTGAAGAGGCACCTTCCTTTTTCTGGACAAGAGAACTTCAAGAACTCGAGCTAATTGCAAGTAGATTTGAGGAGAAGATCTACACTACTGCAACAAGCCAGGTACCCTGTCATTAGGCATATTTTGATTCATATAATGTACATGTTGTGTTGTTTTTGGTCACTTGTTTATTTTAAGTATGCTAAAATGTATATTTTGTTGTTTAAAATGCTCCATGTTATGTCTTTATGAATTTCTCAATAATATGTATTTTCTTAACTTCTACTTGCAGTCCGATTATCTGAGAAAAATATCTCTAAAGATGCTGACAATGGAGATCAAATCTCAAAATACCATGGCCACTATCGTACCTGTGAACTCTGCCAATAATAGTGAAAATCCCCCAGATGTAGGTAAACTCCTTTTCCTCCCAGCAAACCTGTTTCTGTTAGAAGATCCAGTATATACTTGCGTTGGCATCGGAAAATACATGCTTTGGAGTAGGCCATTTCTACTGTTCTAGTAGAAATTATATAGTGAGACATTGTAGTGGTTGGAAATTGAGATTGTCTTAGCTCATGGCCCAACATCAAAAAATATGTGATTGGGAGAGAAGAAAGAGAGATGGGGAAGAGCCTGGAATCGACAATGTGTAGGCTGTATTGACTAACTTTTGTCTCTTACCTTCATGAGGATGACACCATCCCCTTTTGTGGAACTACGCTTTTCAAGAGGTGCGTTATTTTGTTTTCCAGCGGCTTCAAGGCTTTGCATTGACTTAGTAAAATGTTAAATCCATGCAAGCGAAGTGCAAAACCTGGAAGCTCTTGTTGAGGTTCTGGGGTGTAAGTGGGTTTTATTCCAACTGTGGGCTTAGTTCCTTGGTTAGGCTCTTAAGTTTAAATCCTAGACTAGCCTTTAATCCTATCTTCAGCATCCCAACTTCTGCCATATCCCCTTTTTAGGCTCCTGTTTCAGTTTCTTTTCTTTGATAAATAAATTACATTGAAGTATGCCAAGAGGGAAAACCTTGTATGAAATAGGAAAGAAAGGAAAAAATAAAAAATACCTGTAAAACTATTTATCAACAACAAAACTCGTCTATAAACAATGCAAAAAAGGATAAACAAAAAGCGAAGTCATCTTTTAACCATAAAAAAGGGAAATGAAGAGTGTTCTCTTAGGGAAATGAATAAGATTTTCAATATTCTCAATACTAGGATCGGATCACAGTCACACAAATCACATGCACAAAAATCAAAGAGGCACAGAAAATTTAACATGGCTTGGTCTCAGCAGACCACTGTTAGGCTGATAATGTCTTTCCCATGAACAAACTTTCCCTCAAGCCTCTCAACAATCCCATCTCATGTAGCTTTAGACTTAAACGGGCACCTAAAGGGAGCCTAGTCACATTTTGGAAGTATAGAAGCATCCCTTTACTCTCACACAAAATACTACCCATAGTTACCTGGTTCGCTCACCTCCCTTAAGAACCACGAACTAATTCGTGTGTCCCAGTTCGCGGTGCATTTTCGAACTGGTTCGTAGTGGTGCGCGCTAGGACGCTACAATCAACGAACTGGAGCTGAAAATATACCAGCTACCAAACATGCCAGCGACCGCCATCGGTAGAAAAGAGAATCACATAAGAGAAGAAGAGACGAGAAAATATACCATAAATAAAGGAGTGAGCGAGGAGATGACAGCAGCCATAAATAAAGGAGTGAGTGAGGCTATGAAAGCGAGAGAGAGGCAGCAATCGAGGGCGAGCCACGGATCAAGCGAGCGAGCGAGAGGGGCAAAGGCGAGAAAGGGAGAAGGGTTTTTACTTTGCAGAGCAAAAGGGGGCAGGGGTGAGACGAGAGCGAGAAAGGGGATAGGTCGGTGGGCGCCAATTGGGGGTTAGGGTATTTGGTAAAAAATATATTTTTTTTATTTTATAAATTCAAATTTAATTGTGAACTCTAAATTCGTCATTAAAAATGGAATTTTTATTCTAAATAATAAATTAAAAATTAAATATGAAGAGTCAATAATTCCAACAGTGGCAGACAAGCCACTAAATATTTAATTTAACACTACTTCTCTTTTCCATAAGTAGAGTACCAATGCAATATTTTTTATTTTTCAAAATTTTGACTTAATTAAATATAAGTCAATAAAAATTTTGACTTATTTTTTAAAATTTTAACTTAATTAAATATTTTTCAAAATTTTAGTTTTTTACAATGTGTGTATATATAGTGTAGTTTTCTTTCTAATTATCATTGTTTAAACTTTATATAACTTAAAAAGAAAAATTGTGAAATTATATTAAATTTATTGAATATATGAATTTGATAATGTAAAGAACGAACCGAACAAAAATTTCAAACGTACCACGTTCCAAAATAGCGCATCAACTAAGCCTACCCCCCACGTACCACATATCTAGCTAGGTGACGTACCACGTACCCAAACCCATATCACGACTCAAAACTCTAAAACCCTTAATTAGTTTCAAAATCATGCAAAAAAAAGTACAAATCATATATATGTTTATGTTATTATTTAATTTTGAAAAATAATTAGTTAGTAGGTCATGTTAAATTAGTTATTTAGGCAAAATTCGATTATTTTAAATAAGTTGTTTAAATTATTTTGACAAAATTAATCTTGTATATAGGCTATTTATATTTATTATATGTTGTCATATTTCATTTGAAAAATTTATTATGTTTTATATTTTTATTATTGACAACGGAAATATGTAAAGTCATATATGGATAATTAATTTTGAAATTTTGATTATTATCATTTATATTATTAATTGAATATTTAAATTATTTTTATTTTTTATATATAGTTTAATTAATTTAAATTTATTTTTTTATAATTTTAAATGTTATAATTTTATATATAACTTAAATATTATAATTTTATTTTTTAACTTTATTTTTTTTGTTGCTTTTTTAAAAATTTGACTTATGTTAAATGTGGTAATTGATTGCAGGAGGAATATGTAAAGTCATGTATGGATAATCAATTTCAAAAATTTTATTATTGTCATTTATATAATTAATCGATTATTTAAATTATCTTTATTTTATATACAGTTTTAATTAATTTAAATTTATTTTTTATTATTAAATATTATAATTTTATTTTTCAACTTTATTTTTTGTTACTTTCTTAAAATTTTGACCTATCTTGAATGTGGTAATTGATTGTCTAGAGAAATATGTGAAATTATGTATGGATAATCAATTTCAAAAATTTGATTATTATCATTTATATAATTAATTATTTATTTAATTTATATTTATTTATATATAACTTAATTAATTATTATTATTTATTTAATTAATTTTACCATATTTTCTTATTTTCAACCAATTAGTTTTAACCATGTTTTTCATTTGTCAATGTAAACGAATTTTGTGTAATAATTTAATTCTTTGGAAGTCATCTCAGCATTAAAATTTTTAATTAATAGTTATTTTTTAACTTTAAATTTTCTAAGAGTAATATGTAAAATAATGTATGGATAATCAATTTTGAAAATTTGATTATTATCATTTATATAATTGATTGATTATTTAAATTATCTTTATTTTATATATTGTTTAATTATTTTATTTTTTTATATTTTTAAATGTTATAGTTTTATATAATTTTATAGTTTAATTAATTTAATTTATTTTTCTTAAATTTTAAATATTATAATTTTATATATAACTTAATTGATTATTATCATTTATTTAATTAGTTTAACCGTGTTTTTGGTTTTCAATCAATTAATTTTAATCGTGTTTCTGGTTTGTTAATATGAACAGGTTTTGTGTAACAATTTAATGTTTTGGAAGTCGTCATAGTATAAAGTTTTACAATTAATAGTTATTTTTTAACTTTATTTTTGTTGTTACTTTAAAAAAAAATTGACCTATTTTAAATGTGGTAATTAATTGTATGGGAGAAGATGTGAAATAACATATAAATAATCAATTTTGAAATTCTCATTATTATAATTTATATAATTAATTATTTATTTAAATTATCTTAATTTTATATATGTCAGTTAAATAATTTAAATTTGGTTTTTTAAATAAGTCGTTTAAATTATTTTGACAAAATTAATATTTTGTAAAAGTTATTTATATTTATCATATGTTCTCATATTTTTTTTAAAAAAAATTATTATATTTTGATTTTTTTATTATCAACAGGAAAAATATATAAAATCATATATGGATAATTAATTTTAAAAATTTAATTATTATCATTTATAGAATTAATTGATTATTTAAATTATGTTTATTTTTTATATATATAGTTTAATTAATTTAAATTTATTTTTTATAATTTTAAATAAAAAATATTTTGTATAGGCCATTTATATTTATCATATGTTGTCGTATTTCTTTTAAAAATTTTATTATGTTTTATATTTTTATTATTGGAAGGAGAAATATGTGAAGTCACATATGGATAATCAATTTTAAAATTTTGATTATTATCATTTATATAATTAATTGATTATTTAAAATTTTTTTATTTTTTATATATATAGTTTAATTAATTTAAATATATTTTTTATAATTTTAAATGTTATAATTTTATATATAGCTTAAATATTATAATTTTATTTTTTAACTTTTTTTGTTGTTGTTTTCTTAAAAATTTTACTCATGCATGGATAATCAATATATAAAGTTATGTCAATGTGAAGAGATTTTGTGTAACAATTTACTATTTTTGAATTAATTTTTAATTTTTTGTTTTGATATTCTATTTTTAAAAAATTAAAAATACGTTCTTTTTGTTATTTTGAAAAATTATTTTTCAAAATAAAAAATTAGAAAACGCATTCTCTTTAAAATTTTGAAAATAATTTTTTAATAATATTTTATTCAATAAATTTGATTATTTAGCAAATTAGAAATATTTAATATTAATATATTATTAAAAATATATATATACATTTTAAAGTTAATGAATTTTGTAATATTTTTTCTCATTATAATAATAAAATATGAATAAATAAATAAATAAATATGTTTTGAGTTTAGACTTTATTTTGGATGAACTCAAAACAACTTTTTGTTCTTTTGAATTTTTTTTATTTTCAAAAATATATTTTTGAAAATAGTAAAAAGAACCTATTTTAATTATTTTAGAAAATTGAAAATAAAAAATGACTTAAAAACACCAAAGAAAACGCAGCCTAAGTTTTTCAGTTGATAGTTATTTTTTAATTTTTTTTTTTTTGTTACTTTCTAAAAATATTGACTTATCTTGAATGTGGTAATTAATTATCCGGAAAAAGATGTGAAATCATGTATAGATAATCACTTTTGAAAATTTGATTATTATAATTTATATAAATAATTTATTATTTAAATTATTTTTATTATATATATATAATTTAATTAATTTAAATTTATTTTTTTATAATTTTAAATGTTATAATTTTATATATAACTTAAATGTTATAATTTTATTTTTTAACTTTTTTTTGTTAATTTTTTAAAAATTTGTTTTGAATGTGATAATTGATTGTCAGAAGGAATATGTGAAGTTATGTATAGATAATCAATTTTGAAATTTTAATTATTATTATTCATATAATTAATTAATTATTTAAAATATCTTTATTTTATATATAGTTTAATTAATTTTTTTTTATAATTTTAAATGTTATAATTTTATATATAACTAAATGTTACAATTTTATTTTTTAACATTATTTTTTTTTCTTAAAAATGTAACCTATCTTAAATGTGGTAATTAATTGACAGGAAGAATATGTAAAGTCATAAATGGATAATCAACTTTGAAAATTTGATTATTATCATTTATATAATTAATTGATTATTTAAATTATCTTTATTTTATATATAGCTTAATTAATTTAAATTTATTTTTTATAATTTTAAATGTTATAATTTTATATATAACTTAAATGTTATAATTATATTTTATAACTTTATTTGCAAACGTAGTGAAATTTTTAGTGCGATGAAGTTGGTAATTAACCTTAATTTGATCTCTAAGTGCACGTGTATGGTAGAAGCAAGTCAAGTTAGTATAGTGTTTAATATTTGTAATGTGTTTAGAATGACTATGTGCTAAAACATGTTCTAACGTGTTATACTCACATTTCTCAACAGTAAGAGTCTGATCTTTATTGAAAGATTGAAAAGACCGAAATTGAAAAGAAAAATGTGCTTCATCAATTTTTAGAATTTAATATCTATATTTGTAAAATAAGTTTGGGGGTTTCTAATATGTACGACGTAAGTAATAATTAATAACGACCGAGAAACATTTTCAATCAAATAATTAATAAAACGGATCAAGAAATCACCTGTAATATCCTGAAATTTGAAAATAAATAATAATTATTCAAACCGGTGTTTGAGGACATTATTGAATATTTGAGAATTTAAAAGAAAGTATTTATTTATGTGGTTTGAGGAAAATAAGGAATTAAAGGTAATTAATTAAATTATTTGGTTGATAATTATTAATTATTGTATTTGTGGTGATTATTGAATATTTGTGGGTTAAAAGGAAATATTAATTTATTTGGGTATTTGGAGAATTAAGAAAAATGTTTATTTATGTAATTTTGAGGAAATTGGAAATTTAGGTTTAATTAATTTAATTGGGGATATTTATGAAATAGGAAAATAAATTTAATTGGTGAAATTTTGGAAATGTCAAGGTATAAGTGAAATAAGAAGGAAATAGAAGATCGGGCGTATGTGTAATTAAAGGAAATTAGGGGTGTTGAAACGTGATTTGCGAAAGTGGCCGATAATCACTTTAAATATAATTGGAGTAGTATATGTAACGAAGAAGCAGCTAGAGCAGGCGGTTCGCGCGCGAGGAGATTGAGGCGAGGTTGCGGGTTCTAGCGATGGGAAGGCACACTCGGGAGAGAAAATGGGCCGATTTTAATCAGCCAATGAGGGACCGAAACGACGTCGTTTCGGCCCTCAGGTGGTGCTGGCTGCGCCACGTGGCCGCACCCCAACCCTTCATTTTGGCCAATTTAAAGGCTAAATTCGGCCATTTTTGAACCAGCAAGGAGAGAGTAATTTAGAGGAGAAGAAGATGCATGCACAGTGAAGAAAATGGAGAAATTGGGGAAAAGTTTTGGATTAAAGTTAGTTTAATTGCGACTTAATTAGCCAGGTAAGTAGAGAAGATAGTTAAAAATTATATAGACAGGCTTGAATGATAGCTTATTTATTGATGCTTGTTAAATGTATTATTATTATAATTATAATAGGACTTAAGTGTCTTATAATACAGATTTAACGATTCACATGTATTAAATATAACTTAAGATTGTTAAGTAACATAGATAGATACAATTAAGAATAATATTCAAATTTTATGTTTTTTAATATATTTTAATAGATAAAAAAAATTAGATATTTTATAAATCCCTAACTAGAAAATGTAAGTAGGAGACAAGATAAAATGAAGTTTCATGAGCAAAGGATTAAAATAGTGAACAATATAAGAATATTATTAATTAAAAAATACATGTACAGTACATATGCGCATCTTAAACAATAATATTCTTTATATTTTTATTAAAATTATTTGATATAAAATTAAGTAACAACAAATCAATCACGCGACGGTGCATTACACGTGTCCACTTTGAGCTACATATTCGGTATTTTATTCCGCATGAACCGTAAGAATCTTAATTAGAATTGCCCGCCCTGTCAACGCCGATCTCCAAGTCGAACTCACTTTGCAATTATTGAGAATCAAAGCTTAAACTGCTTTCTCCTCACCTGTCTGCCCCTCTCTCTCTCTGCCTCAAGCCACAGAGGTATATTAGGGTTTCTTCCCCCCTTTTGTTCTTCGTGTTTCTGTTTTGCAGCGAGAGAAATCTGTGAATTTGCCTTGAATTAGGTTTATTCCACAATCGTAATCGAAGTCGACGACAGCGTTTCCTTGTTCTTCCTCTTCATAGGGAGCGCCAGATTCTCGGTCTTGTTCGAGGTAATCGGGGTCGACTTTTGGGCAATTGGGGTTTCAATCGTACTGGGCTGATTTAATTATTCAGGCGGGTCTTCACTATTGGGACATGGTGATTCTGATGGTCAAGTCCAACTCTCGACAAGTCCGCGTTGCCTTTTTCTTCACTTTAATTTAGGAAATTGGTTCCTTTTCTTATTGGTATCTAATAGGTTTTAGTCTTTAAGAATCTTATTGGTTCCTTTTCCTAAAAGCGCATTTGCAAAAATAATATAAAATGTAATACAATAGCTAGAATAAACGTAACAAGACGGCACCGTTTAGTTCGAAGGCGTTCGTGACAAAAGTTGATCACTTCTGCTGCTTCCGATTTCTTCTCTTTCCTTTCCCCACCCAATCCTTGAGCAATTCAGCTGGGCCTTCCAGATTGGTTGGCGGATCCACGTGACATCCCTCCCCCTTACCATAACCTTGTCCCCAAGGTTCGAAGTTTGGAAATTTCTTCAATATTTCTTCAGCTGACTCCCAGGTGGATTCCTCGAGATTACAGTTCTTCCATTTAATCAGCCATAAGATCACTTTGCCCCTCCTTTTCGGTAAGTCCTTTGTTTGTAAGATTTCCTTAGGGTAGAATTCTGTGTCTTGGCTTGGATCTGCAATGGGGAGTGCAGCCACTTTTACTGCTTGGTCCCCTATTTTCTTCTTGAGAAGAGAGACGTGAAAAATAGGGGTGGATTTTAGTTGTCTGAAGGAAGGCTAATCTATAGGCCACTACTCCAACCTTTTCTGTGATTTCATAAGGGCCATAGAATCTGGGGCTGAGTTTGTAGTTCACTCTTTTGGCCAAGGACTGTTGCTGATAAGGGTGCAACCTCAAATACACCCATTCTCCCACCTAAAATTCTCTTTCCGTTCTCTTCCTGTCTGCATAGAACTTCATTCTAGTTCGTGCTTGTGCCAGACTCTCTTTAAGTTTCTTATCCATCTGATACCTTTCTTGTAATACTTCTTCAACCGAGTCTACTTTTGTCTGCTGATAAGGCCCCAAAGCCAAATGAGGTGGAGGAAAACCATATAGGGCTTCAAAAGGGGTTCTTTGGATTGCAGTGTGATGAGTGGTATTGTACCACCACTCTGCTAATGAGAGCCACTTAATCCATGTCTTAGGCTGAGCATACGACATACATCTCAAGTATAATTCCAAGCACTGATTGAGTCTCTCAGTCTGGCCATCTGTCTGGGGATGGTAGGCTGAGCTCATTTGTAGTTTAGTCCCCAGCAGTTTGAATAACTCATGCCAAAAGATACTAGTGAACACTTTATCTCTATCTGAAACAATACTCTGAGGGATGCCATGTAATTTACCAATATTGTCCAAGAATATTTGTGCTATCTTCTTGGCAGTGTAAGGGTGTTGCAGCGCTATAAAATGACTGTATTTGGTAAGCCGGTCGACAATCACTAGTATAACTGTTTTGCCCTCAGAGGAAGGTAAGCCCTCAATAAAATCCATAGAGATATGACTCCATGGTTGTGTGGGTTCTGGTAGAGGTTGGAGTAGGTCGGGGTATGGAACATGCTCATTTTTACACCTCTGGCAGACCTCACATTGGAGCACTATTTTCTTAATGTCTTGGGTCATTCCAGGCCAGTAAAATTGTTGTTTGGCTCTGTGGATTCTTGCTTGTATCCCTGAGTGACCCCCTTCTTGCGAATCGTGTATGCATTGTATAAGCTTCCGTCTGATTTCCCCACTAGCCCCAATGTAAAGTTTCCCTTTGTACCTCAGAACTCCATTGTGATATTTATAGTCAGTAACTGCATTAGGATCCAAGGTTAGTGACTGGATAATGTTATTGGCAATCTGGTCTCCCTCATAACTGTCCATAACCTCTTGTACCCAAGCTGGAATTTGTGTTGTAACAGCATTGCATTCCTCAACAATCTCAAATTTCCTAGAAACGGCATCTGCAACACAATTCTCAGTCCCTTTCTTATATTGGATTTCATAATCGAGCCCCATTAGTTTGGTTAACCACTTTTGTTGCAAAGGAATGGTAATTCTCTGCTCAAGAAGGAACTTAAGAGACTGATGATCAGTTTTTATTACGAAATGATGTCCCTCTAAGTAATGTCTCCATTTACTAACTGTAGACACCAAAGCCAGCAATTCCTTCTCATATATGGACACCCCCAATTTTCCAGGGCCAATGGCTGTACTGTAATAGGTTATAGGTCTTCCTTTCTGCATCAGAATAGCCCCTAAACCACCATAGCATGCATCAGTTTCCACTGTGAATGGGAGATCAAAGTCAGGCATAGCTAGTACAGGGGTCGTGCTCATGGCTGTTTTGAGATGGTTAAAAGCTGATTCAGTAGCCTCACTCTAAACAAAACCATCTTTCTTCAGTAGATCTGTCAGGGGTTTAGCCAATGATCCATAACCACGAACAACCTTTCTATAATATCCAGTGAGCCCCAAGAAACCCCTGAGCTGCTTCAAGTTCTTGGGGATTGGCCAGTTTTGCATAGCTTCTATTTTCTTAGGATCAGCAGACACTCCATTCTGATTAATGATATGGCCTAAATACTCAACTTGTGGCTGCCCAAAATTACATTTACTGAGCTTGGCAAACAATTGATTCTCTCTTAGCACCTTTAATACAGTCCTTAGATGGTTGTAATGGCTCTTAATATCTGGACTATACACTAGTATATCATCAAAAAACACCAAAACAAATTTTTTCAAGTAAATTTGGAAAACCTTGTTCATTAAACTTTGGAAAGTGACAGGAGCATTGGTCAGCCCAAATGGCATGACCTTAAATTCATACAACCCCTGGTGAGTCCGGAAAGCTGTTTTATAAACATTTTTTTTTTTCACCCTGATTTGATGATATCCAGCCCTGAGGTCTATCTTAGAAAAACACTTAGCCCCATTTAATTCATCCAATAATTCATCTATCATTGGCATTGGGTATTTGTCTTTGATGGTTAATTGGTTTAATTATCTATAATCAACACAAAACCTCCAGGTACCATCTTTTTTCTTAACTAGTAAAACATGAGAAGCAAATGGGCTGCTACTAACCTGGATGATCCCCGAGTCCAGCATCTCTTGTACTAGTCTCTCTACTTCTGTTTTCTGCACAAAAGGGCACCTGTACGGTCTCAATTTAAAAGGTTGTGCCCCTTCCTTAAGCACAATCTGATGCTCATGGCACCTTTCAGGGGGCAAGCCTGGAGTTGAAAAAACATCTTCAAATTCTTCTAGAATTGGTTTGATATCTTCTGGCACATCTGTTAACTCTTCTTCTGCTATTGAATACAACTGAGCCATTATGCCACATTCATGGTCCTTCAACCAAGTTTCTAACTCCGCACCAGTCATCATTGCAATGCTACTACTGTATTCCCTCCTGAAGGTCACTGTTTCTCCTTTATATTTGAAACTCATATAGCCCTATGCAAAGTCACAAGTAATTGGCCCATATTGGCTCAACCAGTTAACCCCTAACACCATGTCACTTCCCCCCAAGCTTAGGGTTCTCAACTGAAATTGGAAATCATAATTTTGCATCTGCCAGCATATGGGTTGGTACATAGTCCTACTCTCCAGTTTTTCACCATTGGCCACTCTCACAATCATAGGCTTGTTATTTTTGATCTGATACCCTAATGCTTTCACTAACTTCTCATCAATGAAGCTATGTGTGCTTCCACTATCAATCAAAATTGACACCCTCCTGCCCTTCACTCTCCCCTGTATTTTGATGCATTTATGTTTAGTATTTCCCCACAAAGCATTCACAGAAATTTGCATCAATTCCTTAGTGTCATTCTCATCATCAGAATCTTCTTCCCCTGGTTCTGGTTCTTTCCCATTCTCCTCTTCATCTATAACAATGAAATTCAGCATTCTATTCTTGCAAACATGATCTGGTGTGTATTTCTCATCACACCTAAAGCACAGTCCTAGGCTTCTTCTAGTCTGAATATCTGTTGGGGTAATGGTTTTGTATTTATTTGTTGGGTTTAGTGAGCTGGTGGGGTTTGGTTTTTGGGCAGCATTGAAATTCTGAATGTATGGGGAGTTTGGTTTCTGAGAAAGGTAAGTTTTTAAAGGTAGGGTTGGCTTTTGGGGTCTGGAATTTCTGGACAAGGCATGGATGGTTGCTTCTTGTAATAGGGCAATCTCAAAGGCTTGGGTTAATGAGTGGGGTTTCATTATCTTCACCATAGACTTGATTTCCTCTCGGAGTCCACTGGTGAAGATTGATATGTAATAGCTCTCGGGCAAGTGGGGTAGAGCCATCATGACTTGTGCCTTTAATTCCTCAAACAACTCCTGATATTCACTCACTCCGTTTTTTTGTTTGATTTTACTAAAGGTCTCAATTACTTCTTCCCCCGTGGTCTCTGCAAACCTCTTACACACCTCCGTTGCAAATACTCCCCAGCTAGCATTAGGATGACTAGCTATAAAACTATGAAACCATATGTCTGCTTTCCCTTTTTAAGTACATCTCAGCTATGCCAACTCTCAAGTCATCAGGCACTTGATGAATTTGAAAATATTTTATGGCCTTCCGCAGCCATTCCTTAGGCCACTCCCCATTAAAATAAGGGAAATCTATTTTAGGTAGCTTAATATTCATCCTACTATCAAATTTGCTAGAGGTGTAATAAGAAATACCAGGAGTTGCAGCCAAAATTCCAGGTCCAGAGAAGCAAAGCGAACCGGATGCTTCTTCCATCTTCTCCTTTCCATTCCCCTTTCCATTAGCCATTTGAGCCATCATTGAGAGTACAGATTCATATTTATCTGTCGTATCAGCCATTCTCTTAGTTATTTACGCTATGGCTCCTTCGATTGTATCTAGTCTCCCAGTTATTCTTTCATCTACAGCCTTCACAGAATTCTTCACATCCTGGAAGGTTACTTCCAGTTCATTGATCTCCTTATCGTACCTCTTAAAGTGTTCTTCCATGGCCTTGCTTCTGGTCTCCATATTCGGATCAGATTTAAACCGCTCTGATACCAATTGTCACAATTGACAAGCTTATACACAACCCACCCACACAAATCAACACCGTATCCTCCAAAACCCAGTGGGAATCTCTCTGCCCAGCCAAAAATTATATTGAAAATGCAGGAACGACAGAGAATAACAGAAGAACCCAGAAGAAGATGAGAGAAGAAGGAGAATTACAGAAGCGAGAGGTGAGAACAATCAGGTTCAACAATTATTCACGTGAGTTCTCCTTTGCTATCAGACTATTTATACCTTTTCCTAAAAGCGCGTTTGCAAAAAGAATATAAAATGTAATACAATAGCTAGAATAAACGTAACAAGACGGCACTGTTTAGTTTGAAGGCGTTCGTGGCAAAAGTTGATCACTTCCGCTGCTTCCGATTTCTTCTCTTTCCTTTCCCCACCTAATCCTTGAGCAATTCAGCTGGGCCTTCCAGATTGGTTGGCGGATCCACGTGACAATATTCTGTTGGAATTCTGTTTTGGGCCGTGCATTTCAAGCCCAACGAGCAGCCCATCTCGTGCACAGCACATGCCCATGTTCCCTCGGCCCAAGCCGTTTGCTCGCGCATATAGAAGGGCAGCAATGCCTTATTTCATTAGAATGTTCTCGCATTATCTCTCGCTCACTTGCTGAAACCCTAAATCGGCGACGGAGACACAAATTGTGAATCCCTTCTGTTCTTGGCAAGAATCGACTACAGGTATTGGTAAATCTCGGTTTGAATCGTCTAACGGCGTGCGAGATTGGTGGGTAAGAAGCTTGGTTTGTCTCTGTTACTCGCTATGAGAACGAGTTGTATTTTTGTTATATCTTGTTTATGTTTTGATTCCGATAGATTGATTCTTGTGGGATTCGGTTGTAATATTGTGTTGTAATCATCTATTCATATGGTAGATTGACTAGAGGCGGAGCCTCTACCGTGAGTAGGATCTATTTTGATCCGAACACATAAAAGCTTTCTGTTCTTGTGTTCTTTACGTTTCTCGATTTATGCTCAATCTTGTGGTTTGGCCGAGATTCAGGTTGCGTAGAAAACCAACATGTTCCTTGCTGAGACATAACAAAGGGGTGTTTTTTGATTGGTTGGCAGTAACTTCGATGGACTCCAATGGTTGGAGATCTGCTCAAAGTGGTGTTGAACCCACTATGGATACCGGAAGCAATGGCACTGATTGGAGGAACCAATTGCCACCCGATTCACGGCAAAGGATTGTTAACAAGATGTGAGTTCTTCTTAGCATTTTTTTGGCCGAACTCTTTGGAATCCTATTTTTAATTTTCTAAAGGGCATCCAACCAAGCGGATAAAGAAAGAAGAAAAGACAAGAACTTTATAAATACATAAAACATAATTTAAGGTGGGGAAATTACCTATTCCGTGTTTTTAACTATAGCATTAAATTTGAGTTGTGGCATTGGGTTGAGTTACTGAATTTCTGTTGACTATTCAATTCCGTGGACATTTTAGTTCTCGGGATCGATAATGTTCCATGAGTTGCACCTGATGGTTACCTCTCAAGATGTGGCAGTGCCATGTCTTTAAGTAGAACAAGATGGCTTGTGTTTGACACAATTTCAGATCTGCAAGGTGTGGGTTTTTGTTAAAAAAAGCTGGAATAAGCTCCAAAATGTTTCATTTGGAGGATCCTAATTATTTGGTTGTGATGCATGTTTTGGGAACCTCGTTTCTCAACTTGTGCTTATTAGTCCAAATAAGACTGCCTTGATGTCTTGACATGGTTTCAATCTCATGCATTGTTGTCAAAATTTTAGAACTTTCAGCCTGGCTTAACGATATTATTGTTGAGAAAGAGTTAATTCATCCTCTATCAAACCGTAAGAGTAATTGATGTGTATTCAAGTCATGCAGACCAAGTCCACGTGAAATGGATTTTGAACTTTTAATGCATGAAGTTTTTCACTTGTTTCAGATTTCCGATTGACAAATAATTTTCTCAACTTATAAGCAGAATGTGCAGCCGAAGATTATTGTTCACTGTTTATATGCTTTGATGTTCCAATTTTAACACTGTTTGCTGTAAGCCTATGATCCTAACCCTCCAAAATGACATGCTATTGCGATTTCCTTATTAATTGAAACAATAATACCTATATTAGTTGCCCTTTTCATTTTTTTTTCCAATGTGTTTAAATCCATTTTTTATTGTGAGGTTAAGTTATTAGTCTTTCCTTTTCTTTTTTCTTTTTTTGGTGGTGGTGGTTGTTTGGAAAGAGTCTATAACAAACATCAGCATAAGGGGGCTAATCCTGTGCAAAGGAACCTGGGAGATTACATACAATGAAATATGATAAATAAACTAAACAGATTTGTTATTTTTTTTGGGGTGGGGGGGTGGGGGAAGAGAAGGATGGTTTCTTTAATGTATGTTAGTAACATGCTTTCTCGAATTATGCTTTTAATTGTTATCGGGTTCTCTATGGATTTGTAATTTGATTGAAGTAAAATTTTTCCATGCTTCATTGGTTGTGCTGCCAAGTCATTTATTTTCCTTGTACCACGAATGATATTCTTACTACCTGGGAGAATTAACATTAAAATGTAACATGTCATGGGATTAGCATGGACACTTTGAAGAGGCACCTTCCTTTTTCTGGACAAGAGGGACTTCAAGAACTCAAGCTAATTACAAGTAGATTTGAGGAGAAGATCTACACCGCTGCAACAAGCCAGGTACCTTGTCATTTGGCATATTTTGATTCTTATAATGTACATGCCATGTTGTTTTTGGTCACTTGTTTATTTTAAGTATGCTAAAATAAATATTTTGTCTCCATATTATGTCTTTATGAATTTCTCAGTAGTATGTATTTTCTTAACTTCTACTTGCAGTTCGATTATCTGAGAAAAATATCTCTGAAGATGCTGACAGTGGAGATCAAATATCAAAATAACCTGGCCACTATCTTTCTTGTGAACTCTGCCAGTAATAGTAAAAATCCCCCAGATGCAGGTAATTGCATCATGGAGTAGATTGTTCTTTTGCTATCTATTGGGTTTACCGTATCAATTACTAAAAGTTGCCCTTTGAGATCCGGAATACTTTGTCTGTCTGTTTGTCAGATTACTTGTTCTAGATATCTGGCTTTTGTCTATATGGTGTTTTTCTTTCTCTCCTTTTCTTATGTAAGAGTTTTCCCTTCTTTTCCTCCACTCTTGTTTGCTAATATCAATGGCCTATCTTGGGAAAAGTATATGTTGTAATCACTTGTATTAGATTAGCTTAAGATTGTCTCAGGAGGGATTTCTGTTGTAATAATGTAAGTTGCATTTGTACATCACTTGTGTTATTCTAGAAGGCTAGTTTCTGGAAGGCTGACCGTGTCTGTTATAACTACCGTTTAGGGGTAGTCGGTCAGGGAGATGTTCTCGCCTCTATAGCTTATAAATAGGGGTCGGGATGTAGGCTTTAGAGAGAGCTTTTCATTCTATCTTGTACAAGTATGTGTTGTGTGTGAAAAATGGCATATCTTTCGGTTCAACTCTGTATAGCTTTCAGGTTTATGGGGCTGTGGGAGAGTTGGGTGTTTAGGGCACATGTAATCGTGTATCATCATTAAAAGATAGTGGAGAAAGCAAAGGGCAAAGCCAATCTGGATGTAGGTTTCTTTTGAGATTGAACCAGGATCCATTCTCTTGTGTTCCTTCTATGTTCTTGATTTAAATCTTGTTTGTTTTCTGTTTTACTTGTGTGTTTCGAGAGAGAGAGATTGTTCGGGTGTTCTTTGAGGGTTGAGTGATCATATTGAGAGGTGAGATCTAGGTTAACAACTTGGTATCAGAGCTGGTTGCCTCTGGAATTGATCAAGAATTCAAGAATCTCAAGACAAGGGGGACGATCTCAGAAGAACAGAATGGTGCCAATCGCCTATCGATCAGACATTGACAAGTTTGATGGGAACAATGATTTCGGGCTATGGAGGATTAAGATGGAGGCTCTCCTCTGTAGTCTCAGTTTGGAGGGGGCACTGGAACAAGAAGATATGACCGAGGGGGCATCAATCGGGAAAGAATCACAAGTTTTGACCGCGGAACAGAAGGAGGCACGGGTGGAGATTAATAAGAAGGCTTACAACCTTCTTATTCTGAGCCTTGGAGACAAAGTGCTCAGGGAAGTGTCAAGATTGAAGTCTGTGGTAGAAATCTGGAAAAGGTTGGAAGACTTGTATCTCAAGAAGACACTCAATCGGTTATTCCTCAAAGCCAGGTTCTTCAATTTCAAAATGCAGGATCTCAGTAACTTCAGGATCATTTAGATGATTTTACCAAACTATGTTTAGACTTAAAGAACATAGATGTCAAATATGAGGATGAAGACAAAGCCTTAGTCCTTCTCTATTCATTACCTAAAACCTATGAGAATTTAGTAGATATTCTCCAACATGGTAGGGATAAACTCTCTTTAGAAGATGTAATAGGGGCATTAAACTCTAAGAATTGAGAATTAAAATGGACAGTAAATATTCCCTTGGTGATGCTTTCACAGCAAGACCAAGAAATTTTAAGAAAGATTCTAAGAATAGAGGTAAATCAAGGTCTAAGTCTAGGAATGGAAAAAGCCTTATAAAGTGCTATTACTGTCAACAAGAAGGCCACATTAAGCGGCACTGTCCTAAGAGGAAGAAAGACCATGTCGATATAGAAAGTTTTGATGGGGGGGGGGGGGTTAACATTTAGTGCAGATGCCCTAACAATAAGCGACAGAAAAGACAGTTAAGAATGGGTCATGGACTCAGGCTGTGCTTTCTGCATGACCCCAAAGAACATTGGATTCAAAACTTTAAGGAAATTAATGAGGGAAAGGTTTTATTAGGAAATAATTATGAATGTAAGGTTCAAAGGGTGGGGTATGTTAGATTAAAGATGCATGATGGAACCTTTAGGACCCTCACAGCCGTGAGATGTGTCCTTGAACTCAAGAGGAAATTGATTTCTCTTGGGGAATTGGATAGGAGTGGATTTAAATTTAAGGGTGAGGGTGGAGTGGTGAAAATAAATAAAGGCTCCCTAGTATGCATGAAAGCTGTGTTAAGGAATGGGATTTATTTTTTGCAAGCAACCACTTTAAGTGGTGAAGCTGCAATTGTAAGTTCAAATTCCCATGATAAGGCAAGATTGTGCCATCTAAGAATGTCACATATTAGTGAGAAACGGCTCAAGAAACTTGCCAAACAAGGGATATTGGAGTTAGGGCAGTCCCTAGAACTAAGCAAGTGTGAATTTTGCATTTATGGGAAAGCAGCTAAGATAAAATTTAACAAAACAACTATTCACTCATCAAAAGCACCCCTAGACTACATTCATTCAGATTTGTGGGGTCCAGCTCAAACCATGACTCATGGGGGCTCTCGACACTTTCTGTCAATAATAGATGATTTATCAAGAATGCTATGGGTATATGTTCTAAAGACTAAGGACAACACTTTTGAAACTTTTAGGACATGGAAGACAATGGTAGAGAACCAAAAAGGCAGATCAGTGAAGGTTATTAGGATAGATAATGGGTTAGAGTTTTGCAATAGGGAGTTTAACCAAATGTGTAAGGAGGGAGGTATAGTTAGACACTTAACAGCTCTCGGCCTCTCGGGGACCCTAAGCAAAACGGCTTGGCTGAGAGGATGAACTGGACTCTTTTGGAGAGGGTAAGATGCATACTCTTTCATGCAAACTTATCCAAGACCTTTTGGGGGGAGGCTGTTTCCACAACAACCCACATTATAAATAGATCACCCTTAGCAGCAATTCGTTTTCAGATCCCATATGAAAGGTGGACGGGACATAAACCAAGCCTAACACACCTTAGAATATTTGGATGTCTAGCCTATGCTCATGTGAAGTAAGGCAAATTAGAGCCTAGAGTCAATAAATGCCTATTTATAGGTTACCCCTTAGGTGTTAAAGGTTATAAGCTTTCAAACCTAGAATAAGAGGGACCTAGGACTATAGTCACAAGAGATGTGACATTTGATGAGTCCTCTACCATAAAATCAGATAATCATCAAACCCAGCATAGCTTAGGAGAGGAAACAAAATCTGTTCATGTAGAGATAACATGCATTAACCTAGCTAAATCCCCAGAACTGCATATGAGTTTCAAGGCAGTGACCATGAAGATGATCATGCTCAAGACCAGACCTAAGAATCTTCTCACTATGAAGAAGAGGAGGTAGACAGTGATGTAGATTCTAGCCTAGGAGACCTTCCAAATCCGGACAAATATAGTGTTGCTAGGGATAGACAACCTAGGGTTCGCAAACCACCTCAGAGGTTTGGTTATTCTAATCTAGTAGCTTATGCTTTTACTAGTGCAACCGAATTAGTAGGGGAAGAACCACTTACTTATGAAGAGGCAATGTCCTTTAAGGATGTTGGAAAATGGCTAGAAGCCATGAAGTTTAAAATAGAATCCCTAAAGAAAAATCAGACTTGGGAATTGGTTGAAAGGCCAAAGGGGCAGCGCATTGTAGGCTGCAAGTGGCTGTTTAAGATCAATGAAGGGGTAGGAATTAACCCTAAGCTTAGGTATAAGGCTTGGCTGGTTGCTAGGGGGTTTACCCAAGTTCAAGGCATTGATTTTAATGAAGTATTCTCCCCAATAGTAAGACATACATCTATAAGGGTTTTATTAGCCATAACAGCTCATTTAGATCTTAAGCTAGGCTGCTAGAGCAGATGAATGTAACAACTTCTTTCTTTCATGGGGATTTAGAGGAAAAAATTCTAATGGATCTACCAAGGGGATTTGAAGCTAAGGGAGAGGTGGAGACGGTATGCTTGCTTAAGAAGTCCTTATATGGGCTTAAGCAATCCTCAAGGCAATGGTACTGTAAATTTGATACGGTTATGATAAGCCAAGGGTGTTCTAGAAGTTCTTATGATAGTTGTGTGTACTACAAGCATGTTACACCTAGCATTTCAGTATACTTACTATTGTATGTGGATGACATGCTCATTGCAAGTCAATCCTATCAAGAAATTCAGCTACTCAAGCAAAGGCTGTAAGCTGAATTTGAAATGAAAGAGTTAGTGAAGTTAGGAAAATTCTAGGAATATAAATTTCTAGAGATACATGGAGGGTATATGTGGTCACGTGGATAGAGACGGAAACGGCTATAGAGAGGTACATTGAGGGTATGGATTCGAGGAAATTAATAATGAGAGTAAGTCTATTCTAGATTTTGCTATGGCATATGGGCTCATCATAACCAATACTAGGTTCAAAAAACGGGACGAACACTTAATCACATATAAAAATGTCATAACAAGCACCAAAAAAGATTACTTCCTCATGAGACAAGAGGATCGGTTATGTTGTAGGGATTGTAAGGTGATTTTGGGGGAGTGTTTGACTACTCAACATAGACTTTTGGTACTTGACGTCCAAGTAAGAAGTTGGAAGAGAAAAAATCACATGAAACAAAATTCATGAATTTGGTGGTGTAATTTAAAAGGGGAGAAACATCTAATCTTCGAACAAAAATTAAGGGGTAGAAGGGAATGGAATGGAATGGAGAAGGACAAGCGAACCAAATGTGGATGGAAATGGCTAATGCCCTGAGAAGCACGACAAAGGTAGTCCTTGGAGAGACAAATGGTAGAGCCCCAAACCTTAAGGAGTTCTGGTGGTGGAATGAAGAGGTGCAATTGAAAATTAAAAATAAGAAAACTTGCTATAAGGCTGTATATCAGTGCAACAATGAAGAAAATCTAAAAAATTATAAAGAAGAGCAAAGAGAGTTGTTAGTGAAGTAAGGTCAAAAGCATATGAGAATCTATATAAACGACTTGATACAAAAGATGGAGAAAGGGATATATATAAATTAGCTAAAGCAAGAGAAAGAAAAACAAGGGATCTAAACCAAGTGAAATGCATAAAAGATGAAAACCAAAATGTATTAGTGAATGAAGGAGCGATTAAGGAGAGATGGAAGGAGTATTTCACAAAATTATTCAATGATGGTGGGGGCACAAGAGTTAGGTTGGGACACCTTAGTAACACCGAAGGGAACGTGAGCTATACATTTTATCGATGCATAAGTTCAAATGAAGTAAGACAAGTATTAAAAAAGATGAAAAACTATAAGGCAGTGGGATTGGATAATATACCAATAGAAGCATGGAAATGCATGGGAGAAGAGGGCATTTCCTGGCTAACGAAATTATTTAACGCGATCCTTAAATCAAAAAAGATGCCAGATGAGTGGAGGAAGAGTACTTTGGTTCCTATATACAAGAGCAAATGAGATGTTCAAAATTGTGAAAAATACAGAGGAATTAAGTTAATGAGCCATGCCATGAAACTCTGGGAGAGAGTAATAGAGTAAAGGCTTAGAAAAGAAACAGATGTTTTGGAAAATCAGTTTGGTTTTATGTCTGGTAGGTCAACAATGGAAGCTATATACTTACTGAGGTGCCTAATGGAAAGGTATCGAGATCATCAAAAGGACATGCATATGGTGTTTATAGATCTAGAGAAAACCTATGATAGGGTCCCTAGAGAAGTATTATGGAGGGTTCTAGAGAAGAAAGGAGTCTGAATAGCCTATATATAAGCCCTTAAGGACATGTATCACGGTGCAGAGACAAGGGTCAAAACATGTGGAGGGAATACTAAACTTTTGAAATTACAATGAGACTGCATCAAGGTTCTACACTAAGTCCATACTTGTTTGCTTTAGTAATGGATGAACTCACTAAAGACATTCAGACAGACGTGTCATGGTGTATGCTATTTGCAGATGACATAGTGTTGGTGGATGAAACAACAGAGAGAATGAACACTAAGCTTGAGTTGTGGAGAAACAATTTAGAATTTAAGGGATTTATATTAAGTAGAAGGAAAACATAATATATGGAATGTAAATTTAGTAAGAATGTAAGAGTGGAGGATGTTATAATAAAATTGAAAGAACAAATCTTACAAAGAAAATACCATTTTTGATATTTGGGATCAGTGATCCAAAAAGATGGAGAAATGCACGAGAATGTCATGCATAGGATTAAGGCAGGTTAGCTAAAATAGAGAAATGCATCGGGGGTGTTATGTGATGGTAAAATCTCATTAAAACTGAAAGAAAAATTCTATAGGACAGTTATAAGACCAACCCTGTTGTATGGCTTAGAATGTTGGGCAATCAAATACCAACATGAGCAAAAAACGAGCGTAGCGGAGATGAGGATGCTAAGATGGAAGTGCGGCCATACAAGAAAAGATAAAATTAGAAATGAGGTTATTCGTAATAAGATAGGAGTAGTGCCAATTGAGGATAAGATGAGAGAGAATAGAGTAAGATGGTTTGGTCACGTGAGGAGGAGACTAAGAGATGCTCCTGTGAGGAGAGTTGATGAAATGAAACAATTAGTCAAAAAAAGAGATAGAGCCAGACCGAAAAAGACTTTGAGAGAGACATTAAAGTTTGATATGAAGTGTATGGGCCTAAATGAAGATATGACAAAAGACAGAAATACATGGAAGTCTAGAATTCATGTAGCCGACCTCACATAGTGAGATAAAGGCTGGATATGTTGTTGTTGTATAAATTTCTAGAGATACACAACATAGGAAGATATACGTATCTCAAAAGTCATATTTAGCCAGGGTTTTATCCAAGTTTGGAATGTCAAATGCAAAGGCAGTTAGTGTGTCTTTTGCACCACACTTTAGGTTCTCCTTTGTCCAATCTCCTAAGAATGAGGAAGAAAGGACGAAAATGAGTCATATTCCATACTCAAGTACGGTAGGAAGCCTAATGTATAGTATGGTGTGCACCCAACTAGAACTAGCTCATCCTATGACTGTTGTGAGCCGTTTTATGGCAAATCCAAGGAAAGCCCACTGGTCATCAGTAAAATGGATGTTTAGATATTTGAATGAAACCTTAAGTCATGTCCTAACCTATGGTGGTGTTAAGATAGGAGTTCAACCTAGTATTCTAGGGTACTCGGATGCAGACTATGTTGCTGATGTAGACAAAAGAAGATCCACAATCGGATGGGTATTTAGGTTATGGAACTCCACAATTAGTTGGAAATCAAGTCTCCAACATATAGTAGCATTATCTACAATCGATGTTGAATACGTAGCAATTTCGGAAGCCTTTAAAGAGGTTATGTGGCTTAAGGGTCTAGTGAGTGAACTCCTAGGTTTAGAGGTTAAGGCCACCTTGTTATGTGATAGCTAAAGTGCCATACACCTATCTAAAAATCAGTCACACCATGAGAGGACAAAACATATAGACGCGAGACTCCATTTTATAAGAGAAATGATTGAAAATAAATCTGTTTTCTTACCCAAAGTTTCGAGAAAAATGCAGCAGATATTTTTACAAAGGTTGTACCGATTTCAAAGCTAAAGCATTGCTTGAAGATATTGCAAATGGTTCCAAGTCAATGCTGAAGATGAATCATGACACTATGTGAAGGTGCAGGTAGTAAAAAAATATCCTGAGGAAGCAAATCAAATCAAATGGGTGGAGAATTTGTTGTAATTACTTGTATTAGATTAGCTTAAGATTGTTCAGGAGGGATTTCTATTGTAATATTGTAGGTTGCATTTGTACATCACTTGTGTTATTCTATAAGGCTTGTTTCTAGAAGGTTGACCGGGTCTGTTATAACTGCCGTTTAGGGGCAGTCGGTCAGGGAGATGTTCTCGCCTCTATAGCTTATAAATAGGGGTCGGGAGATAGGCTTTAGAGAGAGCTTTTCATTCTATCTTGTGCGAGTATGTGCTGTGTGTGAAAGAGGGCATATCTTTCGGTTTCAACTTTGTATAGCTATCAGGTTTATGGGCTGTGGGAGAGTTGAGTGTTTAGGGGACATGTAATCGTGTATCATCATTGAAAGATAGTGGAGAAAGCTAAGAGCAAAGCCAATCTGGATGTAGGTTTCTTTTGAGACTGAACCAGGATAAATTCTCTTGTGTTCCTTTTCTGTTCTTCATTTAAATCTTGTTTGTTTTCTGTTTTACTTGTGTGTTGCGAGAGAGAGAGATTGTTCGGGTGTTCTTTGAGGGTTGAGCAATCATATTAAGTGGTGAGATCTAGGTTAACAATATATTTGTTGAATTTTGTTTGTAGTTCATATCATGACCACTACTTGTAGATCTTTTATATACTCATGAGGCTCTTGAATCTTGAATATGAACGACATTCAAAGCAATATTGACAAAAATATTTTGTTTTATCAAGATTGGAATTCTAGTGTTTGGACAAGGCCATACTCAAACACACTGATACTTGTCAAAACACTATAATATAATGATTTTTTTTCCCTGACTGAAATTAGGAGTTTATGATATGTTATTTCTAATTGAAAGAATGAACAGAAAACCTTACAGAATTTCATTAACATGCAGACCTAGTTATAGGGTTGAGTATTTACAACTTAGAAAATATTACAACTAGGAAAGATTACAACAACACACATTAGGAAAGTATCCTAATTTGAAATTAAACTATCCAAAACAGAATTTAGAAACTTCTAAAAACCGTAACATTCTAGAAGTAGTCGTGGATGGCTGCTTTCCTCTTTCTCTTGAATTTCACACAGGAATCAACACTCCCCCTTAAGCTGGTGAATGAATATCAATCGTTCTCAGGTTGCATACTAGGTTTTCAAATCTTCTAGTAGCCAATCCTTTTGTTAGAAGATTAGCCACCTATTTCTCGGATGGAATGTAGGGTATTTGAATTATACCTTTCTCAAGTGTCTCTTTTATAAAATGCCGGTTAATCTCAATGTGCTTAGTCCTGTCATGTTGTATAGGATTATGAGTAATGCTTATGACTGATTGGTTATCACAAAATAACCTGATTGGCTCATTAACAACAATCTTAAGATCTTCTAAGACAATCCTTATCCATAGCAATTCACATAGACTGAGTGCCATAGCCCTGAATTCTGCTCTTAACACTTGACCTTGCCATTATACTCTGCTTTTTACTTCTCCAAGAGACCAAGTTCCCATCTAGAAACACACAATATCAAATAGTAGACCTTCTATCCATTAAAGATCTAGCATAATCTACATCTGTATAGTCTTGTATGTCAAAAGTACCACCCGATTTGAATAAAATTCCTTTGCCTAGGGTTGTTTTTAAGTAGCACGATATTCTTTTTACAGCTTGCATATTATCCTTAGTAGGACTATGCATAAATTAGCTTACCAAGCTCGCTGCACATGCAATATCTGGCCTGGTGTGCGACAAGTAAATTGACTGACTTACCAACCTTTGACAACTCCCTTTGTCCACCAGTGGGCTGTTGGCATCTCCTCCCAATTTAGTATTAGGTTCCACTGGTGTGCAAACTCCTTTTCATTCCAACAAACTTGTTTCTTTTAGAAGATCTAGTATATACTTGCGTTGGGATCGGAAAATACTTGCCATAGAGCAGGCCATTTCTATTCCCAAGAAGTTGTTATAACCCTCAGGTAGAACTCACCCTCAAAAGCTAGTTGTTAAGGAGAGGGTGTACAAGAGGTTATAAACCTCACACCAAGAGTCTAAACTTTCGATGTGGGACAAGTCCCATACCTTGCAGTCGACCATAACATACCACCACGCTCTGCAGTCCGGTGCCCACGACGGCAGGTTGTGCACTAGCCACGGTTAGTCCTGGACGAACATTGCAATGTTGGCGTCACCTCCGTCACCACACAATTGCAGCTGGGAGGCATGGGGCTGGCTTTGATACCACTGTTACTTGGCTAGTGCACAACCTGCTATCGTGGGCACCGGACTATGGAGCGTGGTGGTATGTTATGGTCTACTGTAAGGTATGAGAGTTGTCCCACATCGAAAGTTTAGGCTCTTGGTGTGGGGTTTATAACCTTTTGGGCACTCTCCCCTTAATAGCTAACTTTTGAGGGTGAGTTCTACCCGAGGGTTGTAACAGAAATATTTAAGTGATCCTTGGTCTTTGATTTCAGAATTCTGAGCCAGCTTGCTTCTTAGAACCTTCTGTTCTTCCATGCCATTCGTCGTTATTGTAATGTCATCCATGTAGACTAGTAATGCAGTTACCTTTCCTTTTAATGAGTGCTTGAAAAAGAGTGTGTGGTCCCCCCCTACTTTGTTGGTATCCCATGTGCTTCATGGCTTTGGAGAGCCTATCAAACCAGGTTTTCGATGACTGCTTGAGGCCATAGAAAGCCTTTTTCAGCTTACACACTTCGTTTGCTTTTCCTTTGTTGAAACCAGGTGGCAGTTCCATGAACACCTCTTCTTTACCATGAAAAAATGCATTCTTCACATCTAGTTGTTGTAGTTGCCATCCATAGTGAGTTGCTAGGGATAAGAGGATCCTCACAGTGGTCATCTTGGCTACTGGAGCAAAAGTCTCCAACTCCAAGTAGTCAATCCCATACGTTTGGGCGTAGCCCTTAGCCACTAATTAGGCCTTGTACCTTTCCAAAGACCCATCTGCATTATATTTTATATTGAAAATTCATCTACAACCCACTGGAACCACCCCCTTTGGTCTTGGCACCAGATCCCATGTGTTATTCTTTTCTAATACTGTAGGAGCTACAGTATATGATGATTGAAGGGAAAATCTAATAGGCTTAACCTACTGGATAGAAGTGTATAAGTATTAAAAATGTTTCATTGTTGTAGCTTACTTGGACATATGCTGTCTGAAAAATATCTGTAGACATTTGTGGGATCCTTATTTTATTTTGAACTTTTCATTTCTGTGCCTTTTCTCTTTTTGGGATGGAGTAATGAGGTTCCTCTCTGAGTCTCAGTAGAAATAATTCGTAGTGTGGTCTCAAAGGGTGAAAGTGGACTTTGATTATGAAAAGTTGACTGATCCTCATGGTTTGTGTAGAAAATATTTGGGAGAAAAGAAGAACTTAATTTCATTCACTTGGCAAAGGGTGTGTAAATACATGAATACAAGATACCTACTCTCTATAGAAGTCTACTCTATTTACAAGATACTTAAACTATTTAAAATACAAACTAATTATCTCTTATTTTTAGGAATACAATTTAAACTTAATCATATTCAAATTGACTTATCTTCTTCTCCTTTTTATCTCTTTATCCTTCCTAGAATTTCGCCTTCCTTATCTTCAGCTAATCGACAGCTTTTATATTTCCACACTCCCCCTCAAGCTGGGCTGAATATGTTATTCAGGCCAAGCTTGCAGCTTAATTCATCAAATAGTCTTCTTGGTAGGGCCTTAGTGAGAATGTCAGCTACTTGATTTTTGTAGGAGTGTAGAATAGCTTGAATACCCCTTTTTCTATCTTCTCTTTGATAGAATTAGGGGTGTTCAAAAAAATCGGTGCACCGCAGAAACCGGCCAAACCGAACCGAACCAAACCGATCCGATCGATTTTTTTTTTTGGCGGTCGAAAATGGTTTGGATTCTGTCCAAACCGCGCGGTTTGTGGTTTGAACAGTTTGCGGTTCGGTTTTAAACCAAACTGCCCAAGAAAATAATAAAAAAAATTATAAATAAATTATTATTATAAAAATCTAATAATTGGCAGCCCATCTTATTTATTTTTTACACTATTTTGTTTTTATTTTTTGTTCCTATTTATTTACATTTAATTGTCTTTATTTAGCAATATTTGTGTCTTTATTTATCATTTTTAAATATTTTTATTAGTGATTTTAAATAGCATTTCAAATCGCGGTAAACCGCACCAAACCAGACCGCAAATGCGGTCTGGTTTGGTGTAGTTTGGCCGAACCCATACCAGACCGCGGTCTGATTTGGTTAGAAAACCGCACTAGCGGTTTGGCGTGCTGAAAATGATTTAGACCAGCCAAATCGCACCGCGAACACCTCTAATAAGAATGGAAATTTTACCTTCTTTGGAATGCTTGATAAATAAGATGTAGTCTACTTGGCATTGATTATATCCATATTTCTTAACTGCCCTTGTAAATCTCTTAAACTAGGCTCTTGGGGTGACAAACTCACATGAGCCTATACAACTAACAATTACAATGTGTTATAATTCTTTTATTACATAAGGTCCCGACTGAGAGAAAGCCATGGAGTGACAAACTCACAAGCTCAGTAACTATGTGTTCGATATTATCAATGTGATTAAATGACACATCAGGAAACATAATCAATATATTTTGACCAGAAACTGTCTTGTTACATTAACAACAGACTACATAGGATGATCACCTCATCAATTACGATTAGGGTGACAGATCGTATCCTTGAACACTTGTCTCTGTATATTATGAATACAGAACCACATAATTTGATGGTTTGCCCCATTAGTAAATATTGTATACCAATACACAAAGACAACTGTGTCAGTTCAAGTCTAAGGATCAGTTACACTATCGTAGCAAGATGATATGACCATTATTCACAATGTCACGTGGTCAGTCATCAATGTCACATTTAGTGGATTGTTCTTCAACAACCACCCAAATATTTACTAGAGATATCCCCATGTCATATGGAACGCGACACACCACCTTTACTATCAGTATCTCATATTGATCAAGGTAGTAAACTATATGCTGGTCCATACTAAACTAATGAGTATTCCCATTTAATTAATCTAAGGATTATGAATCATTTAAAAAATTCTGTTATCAAATAATCTTGTCACGTAGTCTTAACACTTTAAGAATAAAACTCTCAAGAGATATAAAGACTCGTTTATATAGTAAACTGGAGAGTTTATTACTGGTAATAAAATTATCTTTTATTAATATATATAAATATACATAAAATATATTAATTATAAGCTTACTATACGTCATCTAAATTTAGCATTAGGGTACACATCACTAACACTCTCCCCCTAAAAATTTATAAATAAGTTATTGGTAGTTTATTTCGTTGAATAAGTAAATGACAAATTTGTCCTCGAACAACTACCATATTTTCAAATTCATCCCTCTACCTTATCTCTGTTGTCGCCTCCCTCTAGTTCTTGTGTCGCTGTCGCCACCTCCATGGTGGTTGTCGCTTCCAACCCCATCCCCATCACCCACCATCTCCAACCTCCATATTTCGTCGCTGTCGTCCGTACCTCCTCCATATTTGTGTGTGTATATATATATATGTATAACATATATATTGTATTAACATGTAATTGTGTATAATTTATCAGTTGCGTAATTGTGTATATATACATATATATTGTATTAATAGTAGATATTTAATATATTTTTTAATAATTGTGTCTAATTTATCAACATGTAATTATAATAATTTTATTAGTTGAATATCAACTTATAAATTATTTTTATAAAAAAATCATATTTTTATGAATTTTATTTATATTAATCAGCAACATGTCAATTTAATATTTTTGTTAAGTTTTGATAACTTATCAGTTTTTTTAAATTTAAAACATAATTATATAAATTACAGTTTAAATTACATTTGTTTAAATACATTATCAATTTAAACGTTATTTATTTTTAACTTTTACATAACTTAAAAAGTATAAGGGTACGTTTGATTGCAAGTATAGAATTTACATGGGAAAAAAATATTTTTTAGGCACTTAAATGATCTAGAATTAAATTTTAGAGAAAATGTTAATTGAAAATGTTTGATTGACTTAATTTTTTACTTAAAAATTAGTATACATTTTTTAGTTTTTAATTTTTGGTTGTCATTATTTTTTATAAAAATAATCACATACACATATAAATAATTAATAATCAAATATACAAATCAATAATCTATTACATAAAATAATCAAATATATACATATTCAAAAAATAAATCAAATAATTAGAGAGTGAGTCTGTATTTGCCATCACCACTATAGGGCTTTGACTTGTAGAGAACAACAATTGCACACAGACATATAACGCTGTATGTATGCATATATATATATGCTATGGGACAAATAACGATGAAAAACAAGAACAGCTCACCGTTGTCATTTATATACACATCTTTTATAATAAATAAATAAATATGTATATATTATAGAAGATGGGTGGTGGCCGCTGTAACCGTTGGTCTGGCCAATCCTACTCTTCTCTTCTCCGTTGATGGGCGGTAGTGAAAGGAGAAGGAGCTGTGGTGGGTGGGTTTTTTCAATTCCATGAAAAATAAAATCTACCCCTATGAGAAAACTAATTTGTGAGAAAATAACATCACGTCATCACAAATAAAAAAATATTTTTTATGACAGATTTAACTAGGGGAGGCAATTCGTGTTGGCGGGTCGTAATCGTGTCGTGTCGAGACACACGTATAACACGTGTCAGGCTAACCCGAACACGACCCGTTTAACTAAACGTGTCGTGTCGTGTCACCTATTTAACCCGTTTAATTTAAATGTGTAGGGTGTATGGACTAACTTTTGTCTCTTACCTTCATGAGGATGACACCATCCCCTTTTGTGGAGCTACGCTTTTCAAGAGGTGCGTTATTTTGTTTTCCAGCGGCTTCAAGGCTTTGCATTGACTTAGTAAAATGTTAAATCCATGCAAGCGAAGTGCAAAACCTGGAAGCTCTTGTTGAGGTTCTGGGGTGTAAGTGGGTTTTATTCCAACTGTGGGCTTAGTTCCTTGGAAGCTCTTGTTGAGGTTCTGGGGTGTAAGTGGGTTTTATTCCAACTGTGGGCTTAGTTCCTTGGAAGCTCTTGTTTGAGGTTCTGGGGTGTAAGTGGGTTTTATTCCAACTGTGGGCTTAGTTCCTTGGTTAGGCTCTTGAGTTTAAATCCTAGACTAGCCTTTAATCCTATCCTCAGCATCCCAACTTCTGCCATATCCCCTTTTTAGGCTCCTGTTTCAGTTTCTTTTCTTTGATAAATAAATTACATTGAAGTATGCCAAGAGGGAAAACCTTGTATGAAATAGGAAAGAAAGGAAAAAATAAAAAATACCTGTAAAACTATTTATCAACAACAAAACTCGTCTATAAACAATGCAAAAAAGGATAAACAAAAAGAGGAGTCATCTTTTAACCATAAAAAAGGGAAATGAAGAGTGTTCTCTTAGGGAAATGAATAAGATTTTCAATATTCTCAATACTAGGATCGGATCACAGTCACACAAATCACATGCACAAAAATCAAAGAGGCACAGAAAATTTAACATGGCTTGGTCTCAGCAGACCACTATTAGGCTGATAATGTCTTTCCCATGAACAAACTTTCTCTCAAGCTTCTCAACAATTCCATCTCATGTAGCTTTAGACTTAAACGGGGCACCTAAAGGGAGCCTAGGCACATTTTGGAAGTATAAAAGCATCCCTTTACTCTCACACAATATACTACCCATAGTTACTTGGTTCGCTCACCTCCCTTAAGAACCACAAACTGGTTCGTGTGTCCCAGTTTGCGGTGCATTTTCGAACTGGTTCGTAGTGGTGCGCGCTAGGACGCTACAATCAAGGAACTGGAGCTGAAAATATACCAGCTACCAAACATGCCAGCGATCGCCATCGATAGAGAAGAGAATCACAAAAGAGAAGAAGAGACGAGAAAATATACCATAAATAAAGGAGTGAGCGAGGACAGCAGCCATAAAAAAAGGAGTGAGCGAGGCTGTGAAAGCGAGAGAGAGGCAGCAATCGAGGGCGAGCCACGGATCAAGCAAGCGAGCGAGAGGGGCAGAGGCGAGAAAGGGAGAAGGGTTTTCACTTTGCAGAGCAGAAGAGGGGCAGGGGTGAGACGAGAGAGAGAAAGGGGATGGGTCGGTGGGCGCCAATTGGGGGTTAGGGTATTTGGTAAAAAATATATATTTTTTATTTTATAAATTCAAATTTAATTGTGAACTCTAAATTCGTCATTAAAAATAGAATTTTTATTCTAAATAAGAAATTAAAAATTAAATATGAAAAGTCAATAATTCCAACAGTGGCATACAAGCCACTAAATATTTAATTTAACACTACTTCTCTTTTCCATAAGTAGAGTACCAATGCAATATTTTTTATTTTTCGAAATTTTGACTTAATTAAATATAATTCAATAAAAATTTTAACTTAATTAAATATTTTTCAAAATTTTAGTTTTTTACAGTGCGTGTATATATAGTGTAGTTTTCTTTCTAATTAGCATTGTTTAAACTTTATATAACTTAAAAGAAAAATTGTGAAATTATATTAAATTTATTGAATATATGAATTTGATAATGTAAAGAACGAACCGAACAAAAATTTCAAACGTACCACGTTCCAAAATAGCGCACCAACTAAGCATACCCCCTACGTATCACTTATCTAGCTAGGTGACGTACCACGTACCCAAACCCATACCACGAACCAAAGCGTACCGCGTTTCGGGTAACTATGATACTGCCCTTATTTCTCTAGGTCAGTCAGTGGCATGAGTTTTAGTCTCCACAACTCTCTCATATGAAATTAGATATAGTTTAACTAGGAAAAGAAATAATAGGAGTAAAATTTCCCTTATTGACTCACATAAATTCTACCTGGTTGATGGGAAATCGATTACTCTCAATAATAAGCTATTGTTCCTCTTCTATTTGATGGTGGCATAAAGTAATTGCATTTTAGTTACTTTGGGTCATATCATCTTGATAAAGAACTCTAGTTTTTCCCCTGCCAAACTTACTCTAGTTATACAAATCTGAGAAACTAGAGAACCACATCATCTTTTTTATTTTTTAACCTTCCTCTGATTTGGTGTTCCCATAAGGCCCAACTATCCTTGTACTATTGTTTCTTATTTTGAAGAAAAAAACATGTAAAAACCTTATACTGTGACTTCCCATGTAGTGGTCCACCGCACTTTATCTGTTGCTAGGATTAGGTTGGTTGTTCCTAGAATCCATCCACCAGACATGGGTTGTGTGTGGGAGTTGTCATAATCTTCATCTAAGCTTACCACCCAATTATGCTTTGCCTCCTTAAAGTATAGCCTACACAGTTTTTCATGCTTGACTGTGCTATGTATATGTACATTTTGTGCTTTTAAATGTCTTACTTCCTATTCTTTTGGCAGGTGTCGTTAACGAAGTGATCATTTTGGTTATAATTCATTTTTTAACATATGGATCATGTACTGGTTCTTAGCTAATACATACTGGTTTATGTTTTTGCAGCTCTGTTAGATTCTACAACTCAAACAGGAAATGCAAATAATGGGGATTGGCAAGAGGAGGTCTACCAGAAGGTACATTATCATTGATATTTAATCTTTCTAATTAAATTCTCCCGAAAGTAAGTCTTACCGAGCAACTTAAATCATATAACAGCATGAAAATAAATTCATGTTGATTGTTAGAAGACAAACATCACAAAGTACAAATACTTTCCAATGACAGTTGAATGCCAGAATTTTAATGAAAATATAAGTTGAAAGGAATACTTGTTGTTTAAATATTTTGCTGTAGTCTCATGATTATTTCATGCTATATCTGATGTAGACAGCATTCCTACTATACTTTATCTAGGAATTAAATATTCCAAACTGGCATTACACATTCTATTATGCTAACCCCAAGGTACTCATCACTGACATGATAGCTCAGGCATTCGCATCTGATTTCTCCAACCTTGTGCCCAAATTTTCTATTGTGCTAGAATTCATGTAGCAGACCTCACTTAGTAGGATTAAAGCTCAATATGAGACTCTTAAGTGTGATAGGTGTTATAGAAGATATGATCATGGATCGAAATGGTTGGTGAGTAAGATTCCATGTCGCTAATCCTACTTGGTGGGATTGAGGCTTCACTTGTTTTTTTGGTGAAAATGATTAACATTCCAAGCAAGTTTGCTCATCGTTTTCTGAAAAATCTGCCTTTTAAACTAGTTAGATTTTTGGGCTTGAAAATTCCTGAAATAAAAAAAAATAAAAAGAACAGACGATTCACATCTTGTTTTTTGTTTTTTTTCTTAGGAAACTTATTTCCTTAAATTTGTGATGTTCTATTTTTTTAGGTGATAAGACGCATGATCCCACTATGGACATGTTTGTCCCTTTAGTGTCCAAAACATTTTAGTTGCCAAAAAAAGAATATATTTGGACAAGTGTTCAACATGTTGTAGAAGTCTTTGACAAGTGCCTGACACTATTCTACATTTCCTTAGGAGTGGCTGTCAGATTGTTATTTTGTATGTGTGTATATATTGCTATTTTCCCTTTGTTGTGTGAATTGCTCTTCTATGCTTTTTATTTTTATTTTTTGTGTTTGTTTGTTTATTAGTTATTGCATGATTAAATGAATTCTTTTAATTGGTGAGCTAGAATCTATGAACTCAATCCCATGTAATGGGACTAAGAGGTGTTGTTGTGGTGGTGATGGTGATGGTTTTAAAGGTAGAATAAAACGTATCTGTAGGTGGAATGAAGCTGGAATTGCTGTTTTATGAATCAAGTGCTTGTTAGTGCTTGTTTTCTTTGCTCCTTTTTCTTTTTCTATTTGATCATTCAAATGCAGGGCTTGTTCAGCTTTCTTGATTTCTGGGATATGATTGAAGCATGTTTGTAATAACCAGGATTTTCTTGAGGCTATAAATGAAAATTAATGAAAGGTATAAATGGAATATTCGGAAAAAATGAGATTTTAGGGTACACTATCGCAGTCTTAAGCGATCGAATCAGCCGATGAGAGTAAGATTTCGTGTTGTTGTTATGTCCATGGGGGACGGGATGGGGTCTTCTTAAGAATGGGACAAGATTAATCCAGGTGAACGAGTGACACGGTAAGGCGCTCGAGAGATTAAGTATGTCACGGCAAAGTCAACCCCAACGGTGTGGAATGAATTTTTCACAGGAGGTTGAGTATGTCAAGGAGATTTCTCAAGTTAGACGTGTTTGCATATTGTCGTTTTGTCTGTATATGCCATGCTTGTATGTCTTTCATGCATTATGTAAACTGTTTCATGCCTTTACTTAGATGTTTTATCATCTAACATGGGTTATGCCCTTGGAACATTCAACGTTTCAGTCAAGAATTGTTGCAAGAGCAAGGATGTGACCAGTTGAGGGTTGATGATGCTTAGTTTGATAGCTGTTGTGTATTTTGGAGGCATTAATATTTATATCAGTATTTGTACGAATGGTTGTATGATAATATTGTATCATTTGGTGGTTTTGTAATATGCATTTCGATGTGGGAACATCTTGTATGAGATTTGTGGTAGACTACGATATTTTAATATTAACTATTTCACTGTGTTATAATATGTCTCGTTTAGTTGTTAAGATTATTGATTTTGTTAGTTAAACGGGTAAGATTGGGATTTTCGGGATT
The DNA here is from genome assembly GCF_014633365.1 of Diospyros lotus. Classification (NCBI taxonomy): domain Eukaryota; kingdom Viridiplantae; phylum Streptophyta; class Magnoliopsida; order Ericales; family Ebenaceae; genus Diospyros; species Diospyros lotus. Next base: position 40,465,625 of record NC_068338.1, on the reverse strand, counting down.
CGTTGTATGCATGTGAAGATTATTTTTCGAATCACCGCGCGTGATATATTTGGAGAAAAAAAAAATTGAAATACTGAGACGTCCAGGTGTTACAATGTTTGTGAAGGAAGTGTCATGGCAAACACTAATGTGTTTCTGATCACCTTTAAAGCATTATCATTTAAAAATTGTGAATTATAGAAAAATTGCTTATTTTTTGTCTTTGTTTTAATTTTATATGAATTTTTAAAAACTTTTAATTGTATATCAAAATTTGCGTCTAATTTCAATCTTGTAGTGCACTTTTTAATTTTTTTAATTGAGATATTGAATTTTGTGAATAATTTTAATTTATAATACGAAGAATGTTAAGGTTGACAATATCATGAACAAAAAAATATGTGAAGCGGTGGCAAAATCCTCTCTCGTTACCTACATCAGCGTTTAATGATTTAAATAAAGTTAAATTAATTTTAATTAGTTTTTTATTTGTATTTGTACATATAGAAAATAGAAAAAAAAAAAAAGAATGAACATTATTTCTTTCATATGGGGTCTAAAAATAAAACACTATATTTCTTTCATTTTATAATTTTCACGCATAATTAATTTTAAGTATTTTGGCAAAATAATTATTATCCTAAACAATAACATTATTTGGAATCCTTTACTTTTTTTTATCTTAAAAGCATACTTTTCGTAATCAATGTTATGTTATGAGTAGTACATATATTCAACATTTTGAGTAATCTGATTAATCAAAATGAAATTAACAACATTGGTTCAAATTAGTCTTAACACATTTTTAACAAATAATAAACCAACTAGTAAAATAATTATCGGTCAATATTTCAATTTTAAAAAAGTTTCCCACAATTGCAAAAATTAATAATATATTACGGTGACATACTTAAATTATGTTTTCTGATTACTCAAAAAATAAAATATTTTTATATAAAAATAATATAAATATTGAAACTCATGCAAGTTCACTAATTAGCAATAACATTGCGGCCTAAATGATAGCTTGTTTGTTGGTGCTTGTAAAGTACATTATTGTCAAAATCACTATATATGTTTGGGAATTAGTACTTGAATTTAGCAATTCATAAGAACAAGATATGTTTTAAGTACAACTTAAGATTGTTAAACAAAATAGATAGACACGCTTAACAATAATATTTAATTTCTCAATTTCTTAATATGTTTTAATAGGTATAAAAAAGTTAGGGTATTTTATAAATCCTTGACATAAAATATACGAAAAAGATAAAATGAAATTTTACGAGCAAAGTAATAAAATAATAAATAATATAAAAATATTATTGTCGACGTTCAAAATTAGTTAACCGTGATTTATAGGCATGCAATGAGAAAATGAGCCTAAATGCAAAGAGGAAGGACTAAGCAGAAACAAAGACAGGAGAATTTTACGTGGTGCGGCCTAAACGATGCCTACTCCACGACTGTTCTCTAATTATTCTAGCGGAGTAACAGTATAACATTCTCGTTTTTCTCCTTTTACAATAATATTTTTGGCCCCTATTTATAGTGATCGGTGTTTACACTTGTATAAAATACAAAAGTGAGTGGATGACATCATGGGGATAAGATGTCCTTATCAATTCCATAAAATCGGGAGTAGACTCCATATTACCAGGGATCCGGTTTACCTCACATAAAGTAAGTGGGTCTCTTACTCCGGTTGTTTCGCATTCTTGTTGTTATACGAGCTGAATAGTTTGATCAGCGAGCTGAATGCTAAGGCTAGTGAACTAGAAGCATCGCTGGGAGCTCATTGGGAATATCGCTGAGAGGTCGTTGGAAGCCTTGCTAGGAGCTTGCTTGGTTCCGCGATCGAGTTTCAGCGATGTATGAACTTGCTCTGACGAACTTAGCTTGGGTCTACTGGGCCTTAGGCGATTGGGCTGGCTAACTAGGCTGAATCTAATCCATAAGAAGTGGTGCGGGAAATATAGATAACAATTATTATGTCAAAAACACACTTGGAGTCGTATATTCGGTATTTTCTTCCCCGTGAACGGTAAGAATCTTAGAAGGCATTTGGTGTTCCATTTTGACCGCTTATAAGATCTTGATTCGGTTTATAAATTATCAAACTTATTTAGTTATATGTTGTTAAAATTTAAAAATATTAAATGTTGTTAAACTTATATGCAATTTTCATACCATTTTCAATGAACTCCCTCTTGGAATACACGTATAGTAGTGTGAATATAATTAAAAAAAAATCACATATCAAATGTACATATAGATATATAAATACACACAAATAACACAGTTTGAATATTTAAGAAACATGTTATTTCATCATATGAAATATAATAAATGACATACCTGATGTTCGATGTAAGGATGGTGTACAGAAACGATTTTTGTATAGAGACCAAGTCCTCATCAAGTTGTTGAAGGCCTAGTCCGTCCATATCTAGCCAACTACCCAGTACCAAAACGTAACTCTCATCTCGTGCTAGCTCGAGGGCTTCAATTCACCGACAAGTATTTGTCTCATCGGACTCTCCAAAATTTACCACGTGCGTAACAATTGCGCAAATTGTAATTTCCTGTAAATTGACATAAGTATAAATGAAGGAAAATGGAGAAGCAGAAGCAAGCCAAGCACTCTTTAATAAATGTTCACCTTCTTCTCACATCATTTTTAGATGTCTAAGCATTCCCACCACCTCTCCCAATTTTGTGCCACGCATAACGCACTAAAAATAGGTTAGGGCAGTGACAGAGTCGACTTTGGGTTCCAGGGAGTCAACTATCGCCATTGGGAGTCGACTTCGGTTGACTATAGCTTTAGGGAAGTCGACTTCCAGGCTCAGGGAGTCAACTCCTGCCACAGTTAACAATCTAAATGAAACAGTCAACACTGCGAAGCCTCAACTCATTAACAATTAACGAATCGTCGTCATTAACAATTCATGACACATCCAAAACCTTCATTAACTATTAATGATGTCCGAGACACAACATATACACATTTGTTGGAACCAAGTGTCGTATTATATGGTACGTGATTTTCTAAGTTTACTGTCCGCTAGCAAACAGATAGCACTAGAACCCGTTTGGGACTTGCCGAAACACCTTGACGCATCACAATAATCTCTCCATATTCCAGTGATAATTTGAAATGTCATTGAAAGCTCATAATAGCGGTCAAAAACAATATTGAAGGCAATTAAGTCTAATTTCAAGTGAGTCTATACAACTAACAATTATAGTGTGCTATAATTCTTCTATCACCTAAAGTTCTGACTAAGCGAGAGCCATAGAGTGACAAACTGAGAAACTCATAACTATATGTCCGATCTCATCAATGTGATTAGATGACACATCATGAAACATCTTTACTAATAATCAATCTGCCTTGACTAGAGATTGTCTTGTTATACTAACAATATACTATATAAGATGATCACTTCATCAATTATGAAGAAAGTGATAGATCATATCCTCGAACACCTGTCTTCATATACTAAGAATACAGAATCACATAGATGAACATTTCCACATCGCAATTGGATGATTCACCCCATTAATAAATACCGCACACAAATACACAAGACAACCGTGTCAGTTTAAGTCTAAGAATCAGCTACACTATCATAGCTATATGACATGTCCATTATCCATAATGCCACGTGGTCAATTATCAATGTCACATTTAGTGGATTGTTCTCCAACAATCACCCAAATGTTTACTAGAGATATCCCCATTGTAATACTCGGGAATGATTTAAGGCTATAGATAGTATTTGATAAAGGATATAAGTGGAATTATTGAAATAATAAAGCTATAGGGTACACTTACGCAGCTTTAGACTATCGAATTAATCGCATGGAGTACCTCGGACCCTAGATAACCAAGGTAAATGGTATAGTATCGACGAGTGATTCGAATGATGATTTTTAGTAATGAAACAAATTGGATCGGGAACAGTTTTCGGTACAGCTGTCAACTGGGCTGGAAAAACCGAATCGGCATAAGGATCATCCAGAAAGTCAACAGAGGGTGTTAATGACTAATATTTTATGTATAGAACAACCATTAAGTGATTTTAGCTTGAATCGAATGAATTTAAGGTCAAATCAAACAATTAGGCCAAAGTGTAATTTTCTAATTTTGCCTGAGAGAGGTTAAAAAGATAATTTCTCGAAATTTCAAGGGTGGAATGGATAATACAAATCTTGTGGGCCTTAATGGTGGTGTTGGATAGTTCAGGGGTGCATGAGAAAGGCCAAAATGAGATTTGATGAAAGCAAGAGGGTGGAAGTGTAATAAACCAAAGTTTAATAGTGTGAACACAGCACCTGAAAATTAGCCGTCGCAAATCTTCGCACGTGGAGGCCGATCTCGACAATGGGACGGCCGGGGAGGGCCTGGGGGAGGTCGTATACGGTGTGGGCTGGCTTGGGGGCCAAGCCTTGGCCGCTTTGTTTTATTAGTTTTGTTCATCGAGTTTATATTTTTTTTTTATATATTTTTTATCAAAGTTAATTTATTTCTTGTTTTTATTTTTTATAACAAGAAAAAAATATTACGAATTCACCAATTTCAAAATATATATTATTTAATAAAATATTAGTATTAAACTGTTTTAATTTAATAAATAATCAAATTTATTAAATAAAATATTATAAAAGAATTTTTCTCAAAATTCAAAATGAACCTGTTTTCTCGTTTTCAGTTTTGCAAAATAGTTTACCATAATGATAAAAAGAAAGCATTTTCAGTAATCTCAAAATAAATACTCAAAATAAAAAATTAAAAATAAATTTAAAACTCAAAACTGAAATGCAAAAAGAACACCATCTAACAATCTACTATAGTTACATGTTTAGATTATATTTTCTAATTACTCAAAAAATAAATTTATTTTATAAAAAAAGTAATACAATATCTATATATATATATATATATTATAACAAAACAGCCGCCAAATTCTTTTCCCGCCCATTTTCAGTTTCTATTTTAATATTTTATTATGTTTTGTTTATTTTTTTTCCTGAAATAAAATTTTTGTAAATCATTAATTAAGTCTAGATTTATGAAAAACGTATAGTTCTTGAAATTTGTACATAATTTTTTTAGCTGAAAAGTGGTTGGAGAATGTGTAAGCATGGTATATGAAGAGACAATATATAATCCATATTATTAGTTCTTAAATATTAATATAAAATTTTATTAAAATAAATTACTAAAAAATGAGAATTTTTTAAATCGAGAGAAATTTTGAGATATCAAGTAATACCATCGGGTGCCAAGAATTTTTTTTAAAAATAAATTTAATTTTTTTATTTTATTTCTCATAATTTTTTTCTCATTCTCTCTTGATAAAGCCACTACTCAAAACTCTAAAACCCTTAATTAGTTTCAAAATCATGCAAAAAAAAGTACAAATCATATATATGTTTATGTTATTATTTAAATTTGAAAAATAATTAGTTAGTAGGTTATGTTAAATTAGTTATTTAGGCAAAATTCGATTATTTTAAATAAGTCGTTTAAGTTATTTTGACAAAATTAATATTTTATATAGATTATTTATATTTATCATATGTTGTCATATTTCTTTTGAAAAGTTTATTATATTTTATATTTTTATTATTGACAACGAGAATATGTAAAGTCATATATGGATAATTAATTCTGAAATTTTGATTATTATCATTTATATTATTAATTAAATATTTAAATTATTTTTATTTTTTATATATAGTTTAATTAATTTAAATTTATTTTTTTATAATTTTAAATGTTATAATTTTATATATAACTTAAATATTATAATTTTATTTTTTAACTTTATTTTTTTTATTGCTTTCTTAAAAATTTGACTTATGTTAAATGTGGTAATTGATTGCACGAGGAATATGTAAAGTCATGTATGGATAATCAATTTCAAAAATCTTATTATTGTCATTTATATAATTAATTGATTATTTAAATTATTTTTATTTTTTATATATATAGTTTAATTAATTTAAATTTATTTTCTTATAATTTTAAATAAAAAATATTTTGTATATGCTATTTATATTTATCATATGTTGTCATATTTCTTTTAAAATTTTTATTGTGGTTTATATTTTTATTATTGGCAGGAGAAATATATGAACTCGCATATGGATAATTAATTTTAAAATTTTGATTATTATCATTTATATAATTAATTGATTATTTAAATTATCTTTATTTTTTATATATATAGTTTAATTAATTTAAATATATTTTTTATAATTTTAAATGTTATAATTTTATATATAGTTTAAATATTATAATTTTATTTTTTAACTTTTTTTGTTGTTGTTTTCTTAGAAATTATACTCATGCATGGATAATCAATATGTAAAATTATGTCAATGTGAACAGATTTTGTGTAATAATTTAATTTTTTTGAATTAATTTTTAATTTTTTGTTTTGATAGTCTATTTTTAAAAAATTAAAAACACGTTATTTTTGTTATTTTGAAAAATTATTTCTCAAAATAGAAAATTAGGAAACGTATTTTCTTTAAAATTTCGAAAATAATTTTTTAATAATATTTTATTCAATAAATTTGATTATTCAAAAATTAGAAATATTTAATATTAATGTATTTCAGTTAATGAATTTTGTAATATTTTTTTTCATTATAATAAAAAAATATGAATAAATAAATAAATAAATGTGTTTTGAGTTTAGACTTTATTTTGGATGAACTCAAAATAAATGTGTTCTTTTGAGTTTTTTTTATATTTTTTTTATTTTCAAAAATATATTTTAAAAATAGTAAAAAGAACCTATTTTAATTATTTTAGGAAATTGAAATTAAAAAATGACTTAAAAACACAAAAGAAAACGCAGCCAAAGTTTTTCAGTTGATAGTTATTTTTTAATTTTTTTTTTTTACTTTCTAAAAATGTTGACTTATCTTGAATGTGGTAATTAATTATCCGGAAGAAGCTGTGAAATCATGTATAGATAATCACTTTTGAAAATTTGATTATTATAATTTATTTAAATAATTGATTATTTAAATTATTTTTATTATATATATAATTTAATTAATTTAAATTTATTTTTTATAATTTTAAATGTTATAATTTTATATATAACTTAAATGTTATAATTTTATTTTTTAACTTTTTTTTGTTAATTTTTTAAAAATTTATCATGTTTTGAATGTGATAACTGATTGTCAAAAGGAATATGTGAAGTCATTTATAGATAATTAATTTTGAAATTTTAATTATTATTATTCATATAATTAATTAATTATTTAAAATATCTTTATTTTATATATAGTTTAATTAATTTTTTTTATAATTTTAAATGTTATAATTTTATATATAACTAAATGTTATAATTTTATTTTTTAACATTATTTTTTTCTTAAAAATATAACCTATCTTAAATGTGGTAATTAATTGACAGGAAGAATATTTAAAGTCATAAAGGGATAATCAACTTTGAAAATTTGATTATTATCATTTATATAATTAATTGATTATTTAAATTATTTTTATTTTATATATAGCTTAATTAATTTAAATTTATTTTTTATAATTTTAAATGTTATAATTTTATATATAACTTAAATGTTATAATTTTATTTTTTAGCTTTATTTGCAAACGTAGTGAAGTTTTTAGTATGATGAAGTTGGTAATTAACCTTAATTTGATCTCTAAGTGCACGTGTACAGTAAAAGCAAGCCAGGTTAGTATAGTGTTTAATATTTGTAATGTATTTAGAATGACTATGTGTTAAAACATGTTCTAACGTGTTATACTCACATTTCTCAATAGTAAGAGTCTGATCTTTATTGAAAGATTGAAAAGACCGAAATTGAAATGAAAAATGTGCTTCATCAATTTTTAGAATTTAATATCTATATTTGTAAAATAAGTTTGGGAGTTTCTAATATATATGACGTAAGTAATAATTAATAACGAACGAGAAACATCTTCAATCAAATAATTAATAAAACGGATCAAAAAATCAGCTGAAATATCCTGAAATTTGAAAATAAATAATAATTATTCAAACCGGTGTTTGAGGACATTATTGAATATTTGAGAATTTAAAAGAAAGTATTTATTTATGTGGTTTGAGGAAAATAAGGAATTAAAGGTAATTAATTAAATTATTTGGTTGATAATTATTAATTATTGTATTTGTGGTGATTATTGAATATTTGTGGGTTAAAAGGAAATATTAATTTATTTGGGTATTTGGAGAATTAAGAAAAATGTTTTTTATGTAATTTTGAGGAAATAGGAAATTTATATTTAATTAATTTAATTGGGGGTATTTATGAAATAGGAAAATAAATTAAATTGGTGAAATTTTGGAAATGTCAAGGTATAAATGAAATAAGAAGGAAATAGAAGATCGGGCGTATGTGTAATTAAAGGAAATTAGGGGTGCTGAAACGTGATTTGCGGAAGTGGCCGATAATCACTTTAAATATAATTGGAGTAGTATATGTAACGAAGAAGCAGCTAGAGTAGGCGGTTCGCGCGAAATGAGATTGAGGCGAGGTTGCGGGTTCTAGCGATGGGGAGGCGCACTCGGGAGAGAAAATGGGCCGATTTTAATCAGCCAATGAGGGACCGAAACGACTTTGTTTCGGCCCTCAGGTGGAGCTGGCTGCGCCACGTGGTCGCGTCCCACCCTTCATTTTGGCCAATTTAAAGGCCAAATTCGGCCATTTTTGAACCAGCAAGCAGAGAGCAATTTAGAGGAGAAGAAGATGCACGCACAGTGAAGAAAATAGAGAAATTGGGGAAAAGTTTTGGATTATATTTAGTTTAATTGCGACTTAATTAGTCAGGTAAGTAGAGAAGCTAGTTAAAAATTATATAGACAGGCTTGAATTATAGCTTATTTATTGCTTGAATGATAGCTTATTTATTGCTGCTTGTTAAATGTATTATTATTATAATTATTATAGGACTTAAGTGTCTTATAATATAGATTTAATGATTCACATGAATAATATGTATTAAATATAACTTAAGATCGTTAAGCAACATAGATAGATACAATTAAGAATAATATTCAAATTTTATGTTTTTTATTATATTTTAACAGATAAATTTTTTTAGATATTTTATAAATCCCTAACTAGAAAATGTAAGTAGGAGACAAGATAAAATGAAATTTAATGAGCAAAGGATTAAATAGTGAACAATATAAGAATATTATTAATTAAAAAATACACGTACACTGCATATGCGCATCTTAAACAATAATATTCTTTATATTTTTATTAAAATTATTTGATATAAAATTAAGTAACAACAAATCAATCACGTGACGGTGCATTACACGTGTCCACTTTGAGCTACATATTCGGTATTTTATTCCGCATGAACCGTAAGAATCTTAATTAGAATTGCCCGCCCTGTCAACGCCGATCTCCAAGTCGAACTCACTTTGCAATTATTGACAATCAAAGCTTAAACTGCTTTCTCCTCACCTGTCCGCCCCTCCCTCTCTCTGCCTCAAGCCACAGAGGTATATTAGGGTTTCTTCCCCCCTAGTATAACTGTTTTGCCCTCAGAGGAAGGTAAGCCCTCAATAAAATCCATAGAGATATGACTTCATGGTTGTGTGGGTTCTGGTAGAGGTTGGAGTAGGCGGGGGTATGGAACATGCTCATTTTTACACCTCTGGCAGACCTCACATTGCAGCACTATTTTCTTAATGTCTTGGGTCATTGCAGGCCAGTAAAATTGTTGTTTGGCTCTGTGGATACTTGCTTGTATCCCTGAGTGACCCCCTTCTTGCGAATTGTGTATGCATTGTATAAGCTTCCGTCTGATTTCCCCACTAGCCCCAATGTAAAGTTTCCCTTTGTACCTCAGAACTCCATTGTGATATTTATAGTCAGTAACTGCATTAGGATCCAAGGTTAGCGACTGGATAATGTTACTGGCAATCTGGTCTCCCTCATAACTGTCCATAACCTCTTGTACCCAAGCTGGAATCTGTGTTGTAACAGCATTGCATTCCTCAACAATCTCAAATTTCCTGGAAAGGGCATCTGTAACACAATTCTCAGTCCCTTTCTTATATTGGATTTCATAATCGAGCCCCATTAGTTTGGTTAACCACTTTTGTTGCAAAGGAGTGGTGATTCTTTGCTCAAGAAGGAACTTAAGAGACTGATGATCAGTTTTTATTACGAAATGATGTCCATCTAAGTAATGTCTCCATTTACTAACTGCAGAAACCAAAGCCAGCAATTCCTTCTCGTATATGGACAGCCCCAATTTTCCAGGGCCAATGGCTGTACTGTAATAGGTTGTAGGTCTTCCTTTCTGCATTAGAGCAGCCCCTAAACCACCATAGCATGCATCAGTTTCCACTGTGAATGGGAGATCAAAGTCAGGCATAACTAGTACAGGGGTCGTGCTCATGGCTGTTTTGAGATGGTTAAAAGCTGATTCAGTAGCCTCACTCCAAACAAAACCATCTTTCTTCAGTAGATCTGTCAGGGGTTTTTCCAACGATCCATAACCTCGAACAAACTTTCTATAATATCCAGTGAGCCCCAAGAAACCCCTGAGCTGCTTCAAGTTCTTGGGGATTGGCCAGTTTTGCATAGCTTCTATTTTCTTAGGATTAGCAGACACTACATTCTGGTTAATGATATGGCCTAAATACTCAACTTGTGGCTGCCCAAAATTACATTTACTGAGCTTGGCAAACAGCTGATTCTCTCTTAATTCATCCAATAATTCATCTATCATTGGCATTGGGTATTTGTCTTTGATGGTTAATTGGTTTAATTGTCTATAATCAACACAAAACCTCCAGGTACCATCTTTTTTCTTAACCAGTAAAACAGGAGAAGCAAATGGGCTGCTACTAACATGGATGATCCCCGAGTCTAGCATCTCTTGTACTAGTATCTCTACTTCTGTTTTCTGCACAAAATGGCACCTGTACGGTCTCAATTTAAAAGGTTGTGCCCCTTCTTTAAGCACAATCTGATGCTCATGGCACCTTTCAGGGGGCAAGCCTGTTAGAGTTGAAAAAACATCTTCAAATTCTTTTAGAATTGGTTTGATATCTTCTGGCACATCTGTTAACTCTTCTTCCGCTATTGAATACAACTGAGCCATTATGCCACATTCATGGTCCTTCAACCAAGTTTCTAACTCCGCACCAGTCATCATTGTAATGCTGCTACTGTCTTCCCTCCTGAAGGTCACTGTTTCTCCTTTATATCTGAAACTCATATAGCTCTCTGCAAAGTCACAAGTAATTGGCCCATATTGGCTCAGCCAGTTAACCCCTAACACCATGTCACTTCCCTCCAAGCTTAGGGTTCTCAACTGAAATTGGAAATCATAATTTTGCATCTGCCAGCATATGGGTTGGTACATAGTCCTGTTCTCCAATTTTTCACCATTGGCCACTCTCACAATCATAGGGTTGTTATTTTTGATCTGATACCCTAATGCTTTCACTAACTTCTCATCAATGAAGCTATGTGTGCTTCCATATCAATCAAAATTGACACCCTACTGCCATTCACTTTCCCCTGTATTTTGATGCATTTATGCTTAGTATTTCCCCACAAAGCATTCACAGAAATTTGCATCAATTCCTCAGTGTCATTCTCATCATGACTTGTGCCTTTAATTCCTCAAACAACTCCTGATATTCACTCACTTCATTTTTTTGTTTGATTTTACTAAAGGTCTCAATTACTTCTTCCCCTGTGGTCTCTGCAAACCTTTTACACACCTTCGTTGCAAATACAGCCCAGCTAGCATTAGGATGACTAGCTATAAAACTATGAAACCATATGTATGCTTTCCCTTTTAAGTACATCTTAGCTATGCCAACTCTCAAGTCATCAGGCACTTGATGAATTTGAAAATATTTTCTGGCCTTCCGCAGCCGTTCCCTAAGCCCCTCCCCATTAAAATAAGGGAAATCTATTTTAGGTAGCTTAATATTCATCCTACTATCAGATTTGCCAGAGGTGTAATAAGAATTACCAGGAGCTGCAGCCAAAATTCCAGGTCCAGAGAAGCAAAGCGAACCGGATGCTTCTTCCATCTTCTCCTTTCCATTCCCTTTTCCATTAGCCATTTGAGCCATCATTGAGAGTACAGATTCATATTTATCTGTCGTATCAGCCATTCTCTTAGTCATTTCTGCTATGGCTCATTCGATTGTATCTAGTATCCCAGTTATTCTTTCATCTACAGCATTCACAGAATTCTTCACATCCTGGAAGGCTACTTCCAGTTCATTGATCTCCTTATCGTACCTCTTAAAGTGTTCTTCCATGGCCTTGCTTCTGGTCTCCATATCCCGATCAGATCTAAACCGCTCTGATATCAATTGTCACAATTGACAAGCTTATACACAACCCACCCACACAAATCAACACCATATCCTCCCAAACCCAGTGGGAATCTCTCTGCCTAGCTGGAAATTATTGAAAATGCAGGAACGACAGGGAATAACAGAAGAATCCAGAAGAAGATGAGAGAACAAGGAGAATTACAGAAGCGAGAGGTGAGAACAATCAGGTTCAGCAACTATTCATGTGAGTTCTCCTTTGCTATCAGACTATTTATACCTTTTCTTAAAAGCGCATTTGCAAAAAGAATATAAAATGTAATACAATAGCTGGAATAAACGTAACAAGATGGCACCGTTTAGTTCGAAGGCGTTCATGACAAAAGTTGATCATTTCCGCTGCTTCCGATTTCTTCTCTTTCCTTTCCCCACCCAATCCTTGAGCAATTCAGCTGGGCCTTCCAGATTAGTTGGCGGATCCACGTGACAATATTCTGTTGGAATTCTGTTTTGGGCCGTGCATTTCAAGCCCAACGAGCAGCCCATCTCGTGCACAGCACATGCCCATGTTCCCTCGGCCCAAGCCGTTTGCTCGCGCATATAGAAGGGCAGCAATGCCTTACTTCATTGGAATGTTCTCTCATTATCCCTCGCTCACTTGCTGAAACCCTAAATCGGCGACGGAGACACAAATTGTGAATCCCTTCTGTTCTTGGCAAGAATCGACTACAGGTATTGGTAAATCTCGGTTTGAATCGTCTAACGGCGTGCGAGATTGGTGGGTAAGAAGCTTGGTTTGTCTCTGTTACTCGTTCTGAGAACGAGTTGTATTTTTGTTATATCTTGTTTATGTTTTGATTCCGATAGATTGATTCTTGTGGGATTCGGTTGTAATATTGTGTTGTAATCATCTATTCATATAGTAGATTGACTAGAGGCGGAGCCTCTACCGTGAGTAGGATCTATTTTGATCCGAACACATAAAAGCTTTCTGTTCTTGTGTTCTTTACGTTTCTCGATTTATGCTCGATCTTGTGGTTTGGCCGAGATTCAGGTTGCGTAGAAAACCAACATGTTCCTTGCTGAGACATAACAAAGGGGTGTTTTTTGATTGGTTGGCAGTAACTTCGATGGACTCCAATGGTTGGAGATCTGCTCAAAGTGGTGTTGAACCCACTATGGATACCGGAAGCAATGGCACTGATTGGAGGAACCAATTGCCACCCGATTCACGGCAAAGGATTGTTAACAAGATGTGAGTTCTTCTTAGCATTTTTTTGGCCGAACTCTTTGGAATCCTATTTTTAATTTTCTAAAGGGCATCCAACCAAGCGGATAAAGAAAGAAGAAAAGACAAGAACTTTATAAATACATAAAACATAATTTAAGGTGGGGAAATTACCTATTCCGTGTTTTTAACTATAGCATTAAATTTGAGTTGTGGCATTGGGTTGAGTTACTGAATTTCTGTTGACTATTCAATTCCGTGGACATTTTAGTTCTCGGGATTGATAATGTTCCATGAGTTGCACCTGATGGTTACCTCTCAAGATGTGGCAGTGCCATGTCTTTAAGTAGAACAAGATGGCTTGTGTTTGACACAATTTCAGATCTGCAAGGTGTGGGTTTTGGTTAAAAAAGCTGGAATAAGCTCCAAAATGTTTCATTTGGAGGATCCTAATTATTTGGTTGTGATGCATGTTTTGGGAACCTCGTTTCTCAACTTGTGCTTATTAGTCCAAATAAGACTGCCTTGATGTCTTGACATGGTTTCAATCTCATGCATTGTTGTCAAAATTTTAGAACTTTCAGCCTGGCTTAACGATATTATTGTTGAGAGAGAGTTAATTCATCCTCTATCAAACCGTAAGAGTAATTGATGTATATTAAAGTCATGCAGACCAAGTCCACGTGAAATGGATTTTGAACTTTTAATGCATGAAGTTTTTCACTTGTTTCAGATTTCCGATTGACAAATAATTTGCTCAACTTATAAGCAGAATGTGAAGCGGAAGATTATTGTTTACTGTTTATATGCTTTGATGTTCAAATTTTAACACAGTTTGCTGTAAACCTATTATCCTAACCCTCCACAATGACGTGCTATTGCGATTTCCTTATTAATTGAAATAATAATACCTATATTAGTTGCCCTTTTCATTTTTTTTTCCCAATCTGATTAAATCCATTTTTTTATTGTGAGGTTAAGTTATTAGTCTTTCCTCTTTTTTTTTTCTTTTTTTTGGTGGTGGTGGTTGTTTGGAAAGAGTCTACAAACATCAGCATAAGGGGGCTAATCCTGTGCAAAGGAACCTGAGAGATTACATTCAATGAAATATCATAAATAAACCGAACAGATTTGTTCTTTTTTTGGGGGGGTTGGGGGGGAAGAGAAGGATGGTTTCTTTAAGGTATGATTAGTAACATGCTTTCTCTAATTATGCTTTTAATTCTTATAGGGTTCTCTATGGATTTGTATTTTGATTGAAGTAAAATTTTTCCATTCTTCATTGGTTGTGCTGCCAAGTCATTTATTTTCCTTGTACCACAAATGATATTCTTACTACCCAAAAGAATTAACATTAAAATGTAACATGTCATGGGATCAGCATGGACACTTTGAAGAGGCACATTCCTTTTTCTGGACAAGAGGGACTTCAAGAACTCAAGCTAATTGCAAGTGGATTTGAGGAGGAGTTCTACACTGCTGCAACAAGCCAGGTACCCTGCCAGTTGGCATATTTTGATTCTTATAATGTACATGCCCTGTTGTTTTTGGTCACTTGTTTATTTTAAGTATGCTAAAATGTATATTTTGTTGTTTAAAATGCCCCATATTATGTCCTTATGAATTTCTCAGTAGTATGTATATTCTTAACTTCTACTTGCAGTCGGATTATCTGAGAAAAATATCTTTGAAGATGCTGACAATGGAGACCAATTCTCGAAATACCATGGCCACTATCGTACCTGTGAACTCTGCCAGTAATAGTAATAATCCCCCAGATGCAGGTAAACTCCTTTTCCTCGCAGCAAACCTGTTTGTTTTAGAAGATCCAGTATATACTTGCGTTGGGATCGGAAAATGCCTGCTTTAGTGTAGGCCATTTCCACTGTTCTAGTGGAAATTATATAGTGAAACATTGTAGTGGTTGGAAATTGTGATTGTCTTAGCTCATTGCCCAACATCAAATTGAGAAAATATGTGGTTGGGAGAGAAGAAAGAGAGATGGAGAAGAGCCTGGAATCGACTATGTGTAGGGTGTATGGACTAACTTTTGTCCCTTACCTTCATGAGGATGACACCATCCCCTTTTGTGGAGCTACGTTTTTCAAGAGGTGCTTTATTTTTGTTTTCCAGTGGCTTCAAGGCTTTGCATTGGCTTAGTAAAAAGTTAAATCCATGCAAGCGAAGTGCGAAACCTGGAAGCTCTTGTTGAGGTTCTGGGGTGTAAGTTGGTTCTATTCCAACTGTGGGCTTAGTTCCTTGCTTAGGCTCTAAGTTTAAATCCTAGACTAGCCTTTAATCCTATCTTCAGCATCCCAACTTCTGCCATATCCCCTTTTTAGGCTCCTGTTTCAGTTTCTTTTCTTTGATAAATAAATTACATTGAAGTATGCCAAGAGGGAAAACCATGTATGAAAGAGGAAAGAAAGGAAAAAATAAAAAATAACTGTAAAACTATTTATCAACAACAAAACTCGTCTATGAACAATGCAAAAAAGGATAAACAAAAATAGGAGTCGTCTTTTAACCATGCACAAATCACATGCACAAAAATCAGAGAGGCACAGAAAATTTAACATGGCTTGGTATCAGCAGACCTTCCACTTTTAGGCCGATAATGTCTTTCCCATTAACAAGCTTTCTCTCAAGCTTCTCAACAATCCCATCTCATTTAGCTTTAGACTTAAACGGGGCACCTATAGGGAGCCTAGGCAAATTTTGGAAGTGCAGAAGCGTCCCTTTACTCTCACACAATAGACTACCCTTATTTCTCTAGGTCAGTCAGTGGCATGACTTTTAGTCTGCACAACTCTCTCATATGAAATTAGATATAGTTTAACTAGGAAAAGAAATAATAGGAGTAAAATTTCCCTTATTGACTCACATAAATTCTACCTGGTTGATGGGAAATCGATTACTCTCAATAATAAGCTATTGTTCCTCATCTATTTGATGGTGCCATAATGTAAAGGCATTTTAGTTACTTTAGATCATATCATCTTGATAAAGAACTCTAGTTTTTCCCCTGCCAAACTTACTCTAGTTATACCAATCTGAGAAACTAGAGAACCACAACATCTTTTTTATTTTTTAACCTTCCACTGATTTGGAGTTCCCATCGGGCCCAACTATCCTTTTACTATTGTTTCTTATTTTGAAGAAAAAAACATGTAAAAACCTTATACTGTGACTTCCCAAGTAGTGGTCCACCATGCCTTATCTGTTTCTAGGATTAGGTTGGTTGTTCCTAGAATCCATCCACCAGACATGGGTTATGCGTCGGATTTGTCAGAATCTTCATCTAAGCTTACAACCCAATTATTCTTTGCTTCCTTAAAAGTATAGCCTACACAGTTTTCCATGCTTGACTGTGCTATGTATATGTACATTTTGTGCTTTTAAATGTCCTACTTCCTATTCTTTTGGCAGGTGTCATTAACAAAGTCATCATTTTGGTTATAATTCATTTTTTAACACATGGATCATGTACTGGTTCTTAGCTAATACATACACCTTTATGTTTTTGCGGCTCTGTTAGATTCTACAACTCAAACAGGAAATGCAAATAATGGGGATTTGGCAAGAGGAGGTCTACCAGAAGGTACATTATCATTGATATTTTAATCTTTGTAATTACATTCTCCCAATGTAAGTCTTACCGACCAACTTAAATCACGTAACAGCATGAAAATAAATTCATGTTGATTCTTAGAAGACGAACATCACAAGGTACAAATACTTTCCAATGACACAGTTGATTGCCAGAATTTTAATGAAAATTGAAGTTGAAAGGAATACTTGTTGTTTAACTATTTCATGTTATATCTGATGTAGACAGCATTCCTACTATACTTTATCTAGGAATTAAATATTCCAAACTGGCATTACACATTCTATTATGCTAACCCCAAGGTACTCATCACTTTGATGATAGCTCAGGCATTCGCATCTGATTTCTCCAACTTTGTGCCCAAATTTTCTATTGTGCTAGAATTCATGTTGCAGACCTCATTTAGTAGGATTAAAGCTCAATATGTTGTTCATCTATGGTGGACAGAGAAGTTGTAGGTGATACTAAGAATCATTTTATGTTTTTGCATGCTTACCTAAGAGATGGAAATTCTGTTTTCCTTTTGAAACCCATTTACATCATGTCCTAAAGCTGAGGAATTGATACTTTAGAATTTATGCAAAACAAAATGCATTTAATTGTAGGGGAGTGGAGACATGTCTATAGTTGTGCCTAACTTTGGATTCATCTTTTCATACTAAAGGTGGCCAGTGCTCAAATGTAAGTTCATGCAATGCAAATGCTATGAATTGTATGATGATGTGTCTTTAGTTGTACTTTGAGAAGCTTGAATGTAAAAATCGTACATGGGCACATAGTTGACATGACAAGGCATCAATTCAAAAGTTTTCAACCATGAAATGGCAGGGATGTATTAAAAAGTAAATTACAATGAGACTCTTAAGTGTGATAGGTGTTATAGAAGATATGATCATGGATCGAAATGGTTGGTGGGCAAGATTCCATGTCGCTAATCCTACTTGGTGGGATTGAGGCTTCACTTGTTTTTTAGGTGAAAATGATTTGGAGTTCCCATAGGGCCCAACTATCCTTGTACTATTGTTTCTTATTTTGAGGAAAAAAACATGTAAAAACCTTATACTGTGACTTCCCAAGTTGTGGTCCACCATGCCTTATCTGTTTCTAGGATTAGGTTGGTTGTTCCTAGAATCCATCCACCAGACATGGGTTATGTGTCGGATTTGTCAGAATCTTCATCTAAGCTTACCACCCAATTATGCTTTTCTTCCTTAAAAGTATAGCCTACATTTTTCATGCTTGACTGTGCTATGTATATGTACATTTTGTGCTTTTAAATGTCTTACTTCCTATTCTTTTGGCAGGTGTCTTTAACAAAGTCATCATTTTGGTTATAATTCTTTTTTTAACACATGGATCATGTACTGGTTCTTAGTTAATACATACTCGTTTATGTTTTTGCAGCTCTGTTAGATTCTACAACTCAAACAGGAAATGCAAATAATGGGGATTTGGCAAGAGGAGGTCTACCAGAAGGTACATTATCATTGATATTTTAATCTTTGTAATTACATTCTCCCAATGTAAGTCTTACCGACCAACTTAAATCACGTAACAGCATGAAAATAAATTCATGTTGATTCTTAGAAGACGAACATCACAAAGTACAAATACTTTCGAATGACACAGTTGAATGCCAGAATTTTAATGAAAATTGAAGTTGAAAGGAATACTTGTTGTTTAACTATTTCATGTTATATCTGATGTAGACAGCATTCCTACTATACTTTATCTAGGAATTAAATATTCCAAACTGGCATTATACATTCTATTATGCTAACCCCAAGGTACTCATCACTTTGATGGTAGCTCAGGCATTCGCATCTGATTTCTCCAACTTTGTGCCCAAATTTTCTATTGTGCTAGAATTCATGTTGCAGACCTCATTTAGTAGGATTAAAGCTCAATATGTTGTTCATCTATGGTGGACAGAGAAGTTGTAGGTGATACTAAGAATCATTTTATGTTTTTGCATGCTTACCTAAGAGATGGAAATTCTGTTTTCCTTTTGAAACCCATTTACATCATGTCCTAAAGCTGAGGAATTGATACTTTAGAATTTATGCAAAACAAAATGCATTTAATTGTAGGGGAGTGGAGACATGTCTATAGTTGTGCCTAACTTTGGATTCATCTTTTCATACTAAAGGTGGCCAGTGCTCAAATGTAAGTTCATGCAATGCAAATGCTATGAATTGTATGATGATGTGTCTTTAGTTGTACTTTGAGAAGCATGAACGTAAAAATTGTACATGGGCACATAGTTGACATGACAAGGCATCATGTGCTTGTTTTCTTTGCTCCTTTTTCTTTTTCTTTTTCTATTTTTTTTTTGTTTTGCTGTTAGTAAAGGGTGGCTAATCATTGTGGAAAAGCAATTGGCAATTACTTAGGTTTCTGTTAATTTTTGTTTCAATTTATGTGCAAATTCTTCATGGCGTCAATGTGCTCTCGTAAGAGATTGTTCTTGTTTGCTATGCAGATTAAAGCCATGAAGGAGGCGTATTTACTAGACCTAAATGAAATGTACCAGAAAATTGCTGGTGAACTACAGCAGGTATTTTTTTTTTTTATCTATATCCTTTTCAAGTTCATCTTGTTGGATACTCGCCCTCCTTGACTTCGCTATTATGGTTGTAGAACTACACTCAGCTGCATGGTTTGGGTGGGCATGGGGTTTGGTTTTATATTTCTAGATGCTTTCCTGTAGAATTTATTATGGTTGAGATATTGAATTTTGTGTATAATTTTAATTTATAATACGAAGAATGTTAAGGTTGACGATATCATGAACAAAAAAATATGTAAAGCGGTGGCAAAATCTTCTCTCGTTATCTACATCAGTGTTTAATGATTTAAATAAAGTTAAATTAATTTTAATTAGTTTTTTATTTGTATTTGTACATATAGAAAATAGAAAAAAAAAGAATGAACATTATTTCTTTCATATGGGGTATAAAAATAAAACACTATATTTCTTTCATTTTATAATTTTCACGCATAATTAATTTTAAGTATTTTGGCAAAATAATTATTATCCTAAACAATAACATTATTTGGAATCCTTTACTTTTTTTTTAATCTTAAAAGCATACTTTTCGTAATCAATGTTATGTTATGAGTAGTACATATATTCAACATTTTGTGTAATCTGATTAATCAAAACAAAATTAACAACATTGG
Organism: Diospyros lotus; assembly: GCF_014633365.1. Classification (NCBI taxonomy): domain Eukaryota; kingdom Viridiplantae; phylum Streptophyta; class Magnoliopsida; order Ericales; family Ebenaceae; genus Diospyros; species Diospyros lotus. The sequence continues at coordinate 40,445,283 of NC_068338.1, read as the reverse complement.
TTCAAATTATCACATTTTTAACTAATAATAAACCAACAAGTAAAATAATTATCAGTCTATATTTCAATTTTAAAAAAGTTTCCCACATTTGCAAAAATTAATAATATATTTCGGCCTAAATGATAGCTTGTTTGTTGGTGCTTGTTTGAAATACATTATTGTCAAAATCACTATGTATGTTTGGGAATTAGTACTTGAATTAAGCAATTCACGAGAACAATATATGTCAAGTATAACTTAAAGATTGTTAAACAAAGTAGATAGACACGCTTAACAATAATATTTAATTTCTCAATTTCTTAATATGTTTTAATAGGTAAAAAAAGTTGGGGTATTTTATAAATCCTCAACATAAAATATACGAAAACGATAAAATGAAATTTCACGAGCAAAGTAATAAAATAATAAATAATATAATAATATTATTATTGACGTTCAGAATTAATTGATCGTGATTTGTAGGCATGCAATGAGAAAATGAGCCTAAATGCAAAGAGGAAGGACTAAGTAGAAGTAAAGACAGGGAAATTTTACGTGGTTCGGCCTAAACGATGCATACTCCACCACTGTTCTCTGATTATTCCACCGGAGTAACAGTATAACATTCTTATTTTTCTCATTTTATAATGATATTTTTGTCCCCTATTTATAGTGATCAGTGTTTACAATTGTATAAAATATAAAAGTGAGTGGATGACATTATGGGGACAAGATGTCCTTATCAATTTCATAAAATCGGGAGTGGACTCCGTATTACAAGGGATTCGGTTTTCCTCACATAAAGTAAGTGGGTCTCTTACTCCAGTTGTTTTGCATTCTTGTTGTTATACGAGCTGAATAGTTTGATCGGCGAGCTGAATGCTAAGGCCAGCGAACTAGAAGCATCGTTGGGAGCTCATTGGGAATATTGTTGAGAGCTCGTTGGAAGCCTTGCTAGGAGTTTGTTTGGTTTGGCGATTTGAGCTCGGGTTTCAGCGATGTATGAACTTGTTCTGACGAACTAGGCTTTGGTCTACTAGGCCTTAGGTTATTAGGCCGACCTACTAACCTGAATCTAACCCATAAGAAGTGGTGCGGGAAATACGATAACAATTATTATGTCAAAACACACTTATACCACATATGCATATCTTAAACAATAATATTTTATTTTTGTATTCAAATTCTTTTATATAAAATCAAGTAACAACAAATCAATCGCGCGACCCTACATTACACATGCCACACTTGGAGCCGTATATTCGGTATTTTCTTCCCCGTGAACAGTAAGAATCTTAGAGGGCATTTGGTGTTCCATTTTGATTGCTTATAAGATCTTGATTCGGTTTATAAATTATCAAACTTATTTAGTTATATGTTGTTAAAATTTAAAAAGGTTAAATGTTGTTAAACTTATATGCAATTTTCATATCGTTTTCAGTGAACTCCTTGGAATATACGTATAGTGGTGTGAATATAATTAAAAAAACTTTATATATCAGATGTACATATGGATATATAAATATACACAAACAACATAGTTTGAATATTTAAGAAACATGTTATTTCATCATATGAAATATAATAAATGACATACCTAATGTTCAATGTAAGAATGGTGTACATAAATGATTTTTGTACAGGGACCAAATCCTCATCAAGTTATGGAAGGCCTAGTCTGTCCATATCTAGCCAACTACCCAATACCAAAACGTAACTCTCATCTTGTGCTAGCCCGAGGGCTTCAATTCACCGACAAGTATTTGTCTCATCGAACTCTCCAAAATTTACCACATGCGTAACAATTATGCAAATTGTAATTTTCTGTAAATTGACATAAGTATAAATGAAGGAAAATGGAGAAGCAGAAGCAAGCCAAGCACTCTTTAATAAATGTTCACCTTCTTCTCACATCATTTTTAGATGCCTAAGCATCCCCACCACCTCTCCCAATTTTGTGCCACGCATAACGCACTAAAAATAGGTTAAGGCAGTGCCGGAGTCGACTTTGGGTTCCAGGGAGTCAACTATCGCCATTGGGAGTCGACTTCAGTTGACAATAGCTTTAGGGAAGTCGACTTCCAAGCTTAGGGAGTCAACTCCCGCCACAGTTAACAATCTAAATGAAACAGTCAACACTGCGAAGTCTTAGCTGATTAACAATTAACGAATCGTCGTCATTAACAATTCATGACACATCCAAAACCTTCATTAACTATTAATGATGTCCGAGACACAACATATACACATTTGTTGGAATCAAGTGTCGTATTATATGGTATGTGATTTTCTAGGTTTACTGTCCGCTAGCAAACAGATAGCACTAGAACCTGTTTGGCACTTGCCGAAACACCTTGACGCATCACAATAATCTCTCCATATTCCAGTGATAATTTGAAATGTCATTGAAACTTCATAATAGCGGTCAAAAACAATATTGAAGGCAATTAAGTCTAATTTCAAGTGAGTTTATACAACTAACAATTATCGTGTGCTATAATTCTTCTATCACCTAAGGTTCTGACTGAGCGAGAGCCATAGAGTGACAAACTGAGAAACTCATAACTATATGTCCGATCTCATCAATGTGATTAGATGTTAGTCCATACTCTATGTTGGTCCATGCTCGACTAATTAGTATTTTCATTTAACTAATCTGAGGACTATAAATCATTTAAGAAATCTTGTCACTAGAGAATCTTGTCACATAGTGTTAACACTTTAAGAATAAAACTTTCAAACAAGAGATCTAAAAATCCATTCATATTACAAATTATAAAGTTTATTACTGATGATAAACTTATCTTTTATTAATATATATAAAAATACATCAAATATATTAATTACATGCCCATTAGATGCTATCTAAATTTAGTATTAGACCATACATCACTAACACTCTCCTCCTCAGATTATACAATTAAGTTATTGATAGTTTATTTCATTGACCAAATAAATGACAAATTTGTCTTCAAACAACTATCATATTTTTAGATTCATCCCTCTACCTTCTCTTTGTCGTCGTCTCTCTCTCTAGCTCCTTTGTCTCCGTCGGTATCGCCACCTTCATCTCCTCCATCGACGCGACCGCCTCTAACCCCATCCCCATCGGCCACCACCTCCAACCTCCATTTTCCGTCGTCGTCATCCGTCCCTTCTCCATCTCTTTCTCTCTCAATATATATATATATTTAATAGTTTGATATAATTGTGTATATATACATTTATATGTATTAACAGTATATATTTAATATTTTTTAATAATTATATTTAATTTATCAACATGTAATTATAATAATTTTTTTAGTTGGATATCAATTTATAATTTATTTTTATTAAAAAATAATACTTTTATAAATTTTATTTATATTATTCAGTAACATGTCAGTTTTAATATTTTTGTTAAGCTTTGATAATTTATCAAGTTTTTTAAATCAAATATATAATTATATAAATTACAATTTAAATTATATTTACTTAAATATATTGAGCCGAATCTCGGCCTTCTCCTTAGGCCCAATCTCAACCTTCTTCTTAGGCCCAATATTGGCCCAACTTGATCTCCCTTCTGGACCTAGCTTTGGCCCAGCTCCAGCTTGCCACGGCATCATTACAAACCCACTGGATATCTACGTAGCCGTCTCAGATCTCATCCTCATTAATGGCAGAACTCATTCACATTAATGAGGGTCTCGTTGCCACCATGCTACCACCTGGAAACCTCCAATGACACCAGATAGCTAGTCACATCACTTGCAAGTGCATGTCTCATGCATGCAGGAGGACGTTTCCTTCTCCTATATCAATTAGCTCTTTTCAGAGCCAAGATATGTTCTCACCTCTGACCTACTGATGCACAGCTCCATCTTACTCTCTTACTCACTCGACTATCAGAGTGTTTGCATGTGCCAGCCGCCCCCCAGACGGGTCCGTCACCGAAGCCCACACCCCGCCTCCGATCGTCCCCCTTTTGGTCAGGAAGGAACAGTTGGCGCCCTCCGTGGGGCCCGGTAAAACTTACTTACCCCATAAGCTCACAAAAAGCCTTTCAAACCACTCTTCTAGCGGCCATACCATAGCAAGAGCTGGAGATACCTATACCCAGAGGTCAGGCGATGATCACCGCCGCTTAAGCACCCGTACCCCTTCTTGTGTTGGCCCACCCCCGGCCAGTCGAATAACCAAGGCCGTTGATACCATTGCTGGAGGTTTTATTGATAGAGTGCCGAGCTTGGCACGAAGTCAATACCCTTATGCAGTCATGACGATAAATGACACCAGGAAGCATGGCTCGACACCCTGCGATCCGCTTCACGGATGAAGATCTTGGAGGAATAAATCCTCACCCTAATGACCCCATGGTAATTTCAGTTGTCGCTGCGAACTTTTTGGTAAAAAAAAGTTTTGGTGGACTAGGGCAGTTCAGTTGACCTGTTATACCTATCTACCTCGAGAAGAATGGACATTCCAAAATGAAAGTTGAGACCCTTCAATGAAAGCTTGATCGCCTTCTTAGGAGAACAAGTGGAGGTTAAGGGTTACATAGATCTGCTAACCTCATTTGGGATGACCCCGTTGGTTAGGACCATCATTATCCGGTTCCTAGTGGTGGATTGCAGGGCGCCATACAACGTGCTTTTGGGCCGACCATCTCTCAACTATTTGGGCGCAGTAGTATCCATCTTTCACCTATCCATGAAGTTCCCGGTATCTAACACCGAGGTCGGGGTCATCCGCTCTGACTAAAAGGAAGCTCGACAATGTTACCACAACAGCCTCGGAACTCGAAATCCCGAGTCTACCAAGGACGGAAGAAAGACCGATACCCCTGGTAGGAGCCAGGTAATGGACATCGACAACTAGCATCCGCAACACCATTTGCACATGGTCGAGCTAGACCCTCAGATCGAGTTTTCAGATAGACAGCCCCAACCTACAAAGGAGCTCCACCCTGTGAGCTTAGGTCCTCCCCCGGAACAAGTCATTCATACAAGTTCTACGTTGCCAAATGAACTAAAGGAGAGGCTCATCGGCCTACTCCGATAGAATGCCGACCTCTTCGCCTGGACCCCTGCTGACATGGCCAGGATAGATTCGCTTGTCATTTGCCACAAACTGGCACTGGATCCAGTGGCAAGACCGGTCGCTCAGAGAAAAAAAAAGACTGGGAGAAGAAAGACGATGCGCGGCCGCCGAGGAAACCACCAAACTCCTGAAGGTCAGATTCATTAGGGAGGTCCCATACACAACATGGCTTGCCAACACGGTCAACATGGTCATGGTGAAAAAGTCCTCAGGGAAATGGAGAATGTGCGTCGACTTCACCGACCTAAATAAAGCGTGCCCGAATGATTCATACCCGTTACCTAACATCAATCGCCTCATGGACGCGGCTTCCGGATACAGGTACTTAGGCTTCATGAATGCCTATTCTGGTTACAATCAGACCCGGATGCATCCTGAAGATGAGGAAAAAATAGCGTTCATCACAGAGAGTGCCAACTTATGTTATCAGGTCATGTCTTTCGGGCTAAAAAATGCCGGTGCAACGTATCAGCGACTGATGAATAAGGTATTCGCCAAGCAGATCGGCTGGAATATCGAAGTATATGTAGATGACATGGTGGCCAAAACTTCAGCAAGGTAGGACCACTCTTCTGACCTAGTTGAAATCTTTGCATAGCTCCGGCAACACAGCATGAGGCTTAGCCCTGACAAATGCGCCTTCGGGATACAAGCCAGTAAGTTTTTGGGATTTATGCTAACTAGTCGAGGAATTGAAGCCAACCCAAACAAATGCGAAGCCATCCTCGCAATGCGTAGCCCTGCCAACTTGAAGGAGGTCCAACAGCTGACAAGCTGAATAACAGCTTTGTCTCGTTTCCTTCCAAAGTCGGCCTACAGGGAGAGACCTTTATTCTAATGTCTAAAAAAGTCAGCCAAGTTCCAGTGGGCAGAAGAACCCAAAACTTCTTTTGACGAACTGAAAGCCTTCCTGGCAACCCCACCCATCCTTTTAAGACCAAAGCCCGGGGAGAAACTCTCACTTTACCTCTCCGTCACTGCTAGTGTTCTCAGCGTGGTGCTAGTCAGGGAGGAGAGCAAAACACAACGGCCAGTATACTTCATTAGCAAAATTTTTCAAGGAGCTGAGCTACGATACCAAAAGATCTAAAAACTAGCGCTAGCGTTAGTAACGACAACTCGAAAACTCAAGCCGTATTTGCAAAGCCACCAGATCACGGTTTATACTGATCAACCAATCCGAAAAATACTCCAGAAGTCGAAACTGTCGGGGAGAATGATCGTATTGTCAGTCGAGCTTTTAAAATTCGGCATACAATACCAGCCGCGAAAGCACATCAAATCCCAGGCACTCTCCGATTTTTGTGCCGAACTCTCCCCTCCCAGGCACAGCCTGGAACCCAGCCCCTAGGTGCTGTTTGTCGATGGAGCCTCTAAGATAAAAGGAAGCGGGGTTGGGATCATCTTAGAAGGACCCAATGGTTTTATTCTCGAACAATCACTCCGTTTAAACTTCAAGGCAACCAACAACCAAGTGGAATATGAAGGTCTCATAGCTGGTTTAAGCTTAGCAAAAGAAATCGGCACATCCCGCTTAATTGCTAAAAGCGATTCCCAGCTGGTAGCTAACTAGGTCAAGGGCGAATTTAAGACAAAAGAGCCACAGCTTGACCAATACATCCATAAGGTCATAACCCTAACTGAATCTTTCGACTATTTCGAAATTGAATATATCCCTAAGGAGCAAAACACATGAGCAGATTTACTCTCAAAACTTGCCAGCACCAAGAAATTTGGAAACAACCAATCAGTCATACAAGAGGCCTTAGATGTGCCCACCGTCGACCTTCCCGACGTGCAAATGGTAGGAACAACGCCTGAATTTTAGAGAACCCCCATTTTCCAATACTTACGGCACTGGACACTTCCTCGGATATTGAGGAAGCTAGGAAACTCAAAAGAATAGCTTGCTACTTCACCCTGCTCGAGAACTAGTTGTACCGAAGAGGTTACTCCCTCCCACTCCTCAAATGTGTCAACTCTGACCAGTACACTAGCATCATGACTGAGATACATGAGGGAGTATGTGGAAGCCACCTTGGCGGATGATCCCTGACGGCAAAAATACTCAGAGCCGGTTACTATTGGCCAACAATGCAGAATGACTGTTTGGCCTATGTGAAACGTTGTGACAAGTGCCAAAAATTCGTGAACACTTATCACTTCCCCCCTCAGAAGAGCTCAACAATCTCGACAGCCCTTGGCTATTTTACAAATGGGGGAAACACATCCTTGGACCCTTTCCAACAACAGCAAGACAACTTAAGTTTATGGTAGTAGCAATTGACTACTTCAAAAAGTAGACCAAGGCCGAACCCCTGACCATAATCACCGCTGAAAGGATCCGTAGATTCATTTGGAAGAATATCATTTGTCGATATGGCCTCTCTGGGGTGCTAAGCTCGGACAACGACACTTAATTCGCCAACGGCCAGGCTGAGGTCGCCAACAAGGTTGTACTGGCAAGACTGAAGAAACGGCTCGACAGAGCGAAAGGAGCTTGGTCGGACGAACTCCCCATAGTCTTGTGGTCATACCACACTACCACTCAAATCTCGACCAAGGAAACTCGTTTTGGACTTACTTACGGGTCAAAAGCAATGATCCCTATCGAGATTGAGGAATCTAGTCCCAGGTTACAATACTTCCGAGAGGATACCAACAGTGAAGGGCAGCGGGCCGACCTCGACCTTGTCCAGGAAATCCGAGACTAGGCCCAAATTCGTGAACATGCCGCAAAGCAAAAAGCAGCTCGAAAATATAACAAAGGAGTTCGGCCTAGATGATTTCAAGAGGGAGACTTAGTCTTAAGAAATATTGAAGGCCCAAGAAAATAACCCTCACAAGGGAAGCTGGGTGCCAATTGGGAAGGCCCTTATTGAGTCACCAATAACCTTGGCGCATGAGCTTACCACTTAGCCGAACTCTCAAGAAGATCCTTGACTAGGTCATGGAACGCAGCCAGCCTACGAAAATATTATAGCTGAACGGCTATCTTCTTGTAAATAATTCAGAAAATATGTATTCACTTATCACTTATCAAAATCTTTATATAGGCTTAGAACCCAAAAGCTTATTTTTTTATGGCAGGTTTGGCCTCGAGTTACCTCGGCCTATTTACAATAAAGCTTTGTATCAAACAAGTCTTGGCAGACCTCGAGTTACCTCGGTCTACCGCCTTTGGCCTCGAGTTATCTAGGCCTATCTACAACAAAGTTTTGTATAAAACAAGCCTCGGCGGACATCGAGTTACCTCGATCTGCCGCCTTTGGCCTCGAGTTATCTCGACATATCTACAACAAATCTTTATATCAAACAAGCCCCGATTGACCTCGAGTTACCTCGATCTTCCGCCTTTGGCCTTGAGTTACCTCAGCCTATTTACAACAAAGCCTTGTATCAAACAAGCCCCGATAGACCTCGAGTTATCTCGGTCTACCGCCTTTTCCCTAGAGTTACCTCGGCCTATCTACAACAAAGCCTTGTATCAAATAAGCCCTAGCGGACCTCGAGTTACCTCGGTTTGCCGCCTTTGGCCTCAAGTTACCTCGCCATATCTACAATAAAACTTTGTATCAAATAAGCCCTAACGTATCTCGAGTTACCTCGATCTGTCGCCTTTGGTCTTGAGTTACCTCAGGTTATCTACAACAAAGCCTTGTATCAAACAAGCCTCGACGGATCTTGAGTTACCTCGATTTGCCACCTTTGGTCTCCAGTTACCTCGGCCTATCCATAACAAAGCTTTGTATCAAATAAGCCGCGACGGACCTTGAGTTACCTCGGTTTGCCACCTTTCGCCACAAGTTACCTCAGGTTATCTACAACAAAGTCTTGTATCAAACAAGCCCCGGTAGACCTCGAGTTACCTCGGCCTATCTACAACAAAGCCTTGTATCAAATAAGTCCTGGCGGACCTTGAGCTACCTCGGTCTATCGCCTTTGGCCTCGAGTTACCTCGACCTATCTACAACAAAGATTTGTATCAAACAAGCGCCGACGGATCTCGAGTTACCTTGATCTACCGCCTTTGGCCTCGAGTTACCTCGGCCTATCTACAACAAAGCTTTGTATCAAACAAGCCCCGACGGACCTTGAGTTACCTCGGTTTGCCACCTTTGGTCTCGAGTTATTCTAAAGTCACTCGATACTCAACGTCGCTTAATCAATCAAACTTTGCATCAAACAAAGCGAAGAAAAAGTATAAGGTACCCATACTTCGGGAAAACTCTCATATCATTACTCTGTTTCATTACAAAATATGTCCACAATACAAAACTTTATTGCGTTTTTGGTAGCCTACACAAATACAACCGAACCTGTTCAAAGTCCTACCCTAACCAAGGTTTAGCACAACAAGACCGACACAACTAACCAAGCTTTAGCACAACTAGACCAACCCAGCCAACCAAGCTTTGGCACAGCAAGGCCAACTCAATTGTCAAATATTGCCCTCCATAGAGCCCTTAGTAGTTCCCCAACAAGGATCTCCAGAAAACTGACAACAACATCATAACTACCCCTGACCAAACATCGACTGGGCCCTTCTTCCCCTTTCTCTCGAGGACCACATCTTAGCCATCCAAATCCGCACAAGCGAAGGTAGGCGCAGCCTCAAGGGGAGATCTGGTAAATGCTACAACACCAAGGGCGACAGGAAAGTAGAGGCGGCGGAGGGCGAACTCCTCAAGGCTAAGGAATAAGCCCGCCCTCGTACAGCGACCACCACAGGTTACCAACCCATATACCGCGAACACTACGAGCCACAAATCATGACTAGCTACAGCCATCGAGACATCACTTGAATCAACTATGTTGTCTCCATAAATAACATCATACGCCGGCAGGATCTTGACTCGACTTGACATCATCAACCATCTAACCCCAAGATACCTAACAAAAGGGAGAAGGTGAACCATTAAGTAGAGGATACACAGGAAACCAAGGAAGCACCCATTTTATTTATAGGTATAACAAGGAACACCGAGCGTCGTCCACCCCACTCATGATAACGCCGCTCATTAAATGCCCTGCATTCATTGGCAGGCGAACCGCCATCAAAACAAAGCCACGAGCCTAAGCAGTTAATACCCCGCCCTAGGAAATCGACGCACTTCCTGGGGAAGCGCCCCTGGAAAGCGACGTGTTCTACACCGCTACACAGTTATCTCGCATTTTCAGGTCACGCGCCCAGATCCTGTGTCAAATGCGTCCTCGCAATGCGACGCCCAGATTGCCACAGTCCGGGTATCCCGACATCGATCTCCCTCAACATCGCGACCCCGAACTCATAGCGGCAATAAGGAAAAGCAAGGTCGAAGAGGCAAAGGGCAAGTCGCGCCTCATACGACCATATCTCTTATATTCAAATAATACCAGAGTGTTACGATAGTCAGTCCAATGCCAAAAAAAAAAAAAAAAGGACACGCCCTAAGGACCAGTGCTAGGTTGATCCGACCGAGATGAATCGGGGGCCCCGTTTTGAGGATGATCCGGCCAAGGTGAGTCAGGATTCTCGCTCTGCTACTCAATACCTTCCTCTGCTCGTCCAACTCTAGCCGTTTCCTGAGTCTGCTCCTAAATTTTGTCTCCTGTGATGGGGTCCGACGAACCCAGATCCACGAGTTGGCCTCCTACTATCTCCTTAGAGGGGTCACACCCAGTAAAATTCAACCCTGGGCAAAATAGCGAGGCTTGCGCCAGCGCCACGTCAAAACCACCCAGATACTGCTGAAGAGCCTCTCTCCTTGCACAAGCCTATAAGCGGGCAACTTCTTGATGTGAAGCGTCTAACTCCACCTCCAATTCCCTAATCCTTCCATCTCGCTCGGCCAGCTCCCGCCAAACCTCATCTCTCTGACCCTGCACTCTTAGATATCCGGACGTTACCCTCGCCACCTCCTTACCAGTCGAAGCAACCCTCACGTAAAGGCTGTCGGCGTCACCCTTAGCCTTGGCCTTTCTTATCTTCGACTCCATGAATAATAAGTGAGTGGAACTGGTGGCTCGTAGTTGTAACATCTCCACCCAGAGATACAGCCCTTCCTTGCCAAGAGAGACGAGCCTCTTCTAATCGGCTTCCACAAGGAGCTGGTCTTGGACGAACTTCCTCGGTCGAAAGGCATGGCTCCAAATACTTTGAGGATCCCGCTCGGTGTCATTGCATCCCCACAAGCTCGGCTGCAGAGCACGTGCCAACCAAAGAGGCCTCGACTGTAATGCCCTGCTTTCTCGGGCACGTTATAACTTGGAAAATTTCATGACAATAAATTTTTTCTTTTCAAACTTAATTTCTAAATCACATCATATCTCGAATTCGTCCCAGAATTTTCATACATTTTATCTCGAAAGAGAATCATTATACACATCAAATGCGGAAGCAAAGATCGAAACCTGATATCTTAACATTAATCATAAATAGATTATTGCATCTTCAACATTCCTCAAAACGTTCAGAATTCAAAATAGCAGAACTTAAATATATGGGCTACATAACATACATTCCATTCTTCATGCACTCTGCTAAGTGTCATTTCATGTCTCATTTATCCTCGAATCTGCTACAATCTCTATCTGGAATGTTTGAATATTTTAGGGGCAAAAATCCAAGTTAGATGATGAATCATCTAAGTAAGAGTACAGAAAACATATTTCGTGCATGAATGCAATGTCTTTCCTCGTAGGTGTCAACTGCACCCCTCATGCTACCTACCATTTTTGCGGCTACCTCTTTCGAAGCCGAGGTGTATGGGTGCACCATTGGTAAAGCAATTGTGTTAGTTCGTACTCCCTACGGCCTCAATGCGAGTGATCAATGATAACAACGTGTATTTATGCATTTAATAGTCATGTCATGTATGCAATCTACGTGATGAGTACATATCAGAGTATGTCAATATGATGAAAACATTTTACAAACCAAACATTTTTCATAAACTAACTTTAACTGGGAAGTACCACTTACCTTCTCAAGCTTATTAGGCTACCTCAATATCCATGTATTGCCTCGATTTGCGTGCCAACCTCAAAATTTGCACGAGTCTCTTCAACTTTAGCCTCAAAGTATCCTAATCACCATAATTATTTAAATAAACATTAAAACTTATTTTTTCATAATTTTTGGTATTTTCTTTCTATTTCTTCCTAATTTTTCTCAATAAATCCAAACTAAATATTTTTAAAATATTTTCTCAAATATTCTTCTACGAAAATTCATAAAATAATATTCTTAAATTTCTGAATTTTTTTAGGAAATTTTACTTACCTTAACTTAGCATCTCTGATTTCCTCGGTATGCGTGCCCTATCCTTGAAATGCGTGCCCGAGCCATTTTCTCACCCAAAATCTTTGGAATATTAGTAAATATCCAATCCGTATTTTTTGGAATTTTTTCGAAACCTTTTCCTATTTTTTCTCTTTTTCTTTCTTTTTTTTTTTTCTTTTTTCTTTTTTCTTTTTCCACTCCATCTTCTACCTCCAGCTTCTCTCTCCCGCGCCTGCAACTCCCTCTTCCTTTTTTTTTTTTCTTCTTCTTTCTTTTCTTTCTTTCTTATTCTCCTTCTTCTTCTTCCTCCTTTTATTCCTTCTCTTCTCTTCTTCCTCTTCTGTTTCTTCTTTCCTCCATGGCCAAACCAGCACCGCCCGCGGCCGCTGCCGTTTGGCCCTCGGTCGGTCGCCTCTCGGCCCTCCGCCGTCGCCGGCACGCACCATCGTCTGCTGCCTCCTCGCCGCGAGACCCCATCACAGCAGCCTTGGGCGCTGCAAATTTCCAGCGGTTGCCATGGCCGCCGCTGCTGTGCGGGTGGCTTGGCCGCCTTTGGCCACTCCGGCCGACGCTCCAGCCTCCATCGAACTCTCCCGAGCTGTCCCAGAATCGCTGCCCAACTCCCCCTCAGCTTGCTGCTCGTGCGGCCATAGTTGCCTGCCATCTTGGGAGCTTACGGCTATGGCCGCTCGGTTTGCTCCGACCGCCCTCGGCCTTCCTCGCGGCTCCTCGAACTCTCAAGCTCTCAAGCTGCTCTCGGCCATAGCTCTCATTCTCTCTCTCTCTCTTTGCAACTCTTTGTTGCTTGCTCTGCCCAAACCTCTCAAACTCTCCTTTATTTATAGCCAACGCCAACCCTCTGCCCATTTCTCTTAGCATGCAAATCTAACCAAATATTGCAGAGACGTGGCTCATTGCAGGGCGTGGCTCATTGCAGCAGGGGTATGGGCGAAGCTTGTAGAGGCGCCTGCTACACGTACACGCATATATAATTATATACTACATTAATATATATAAAAAAATTGTATAATTAAATCCCAAATTTCATCCCTATTATACTAGTGCAATTCCCTAATTGCAACTACGGCCTTAAACCTCAAATTAATTTACATTACAATACCGAAAATCCATAATTAATAATCTAAATCTTAGTTGAAAATGACGATTTCGCTCCAGTGTCTTCACCGGGCTATCGTTTCATCCTAAAACCACTGAAGGGTTACTCATTACGCAAAATCGGAGCCCCCTTAGGGTTCCGTTGATTTTTCGGGAGTCCCCTATGACAATTCGATTTTATAGCCTAGTTAGTAGCTGTATTTTAGCTGTACCGAAAATTGTTCCCGATCCGATTTATTCGATACCATAAATCCTATCTCGGAACGCTCATCGAAATCATATTATTTTCTTTAGACAATTTTACTCTGAGGCAATCCCTGCAGTCGATTCGGTACTTATAACTGTTATCAAGCCAAATTTTTGGTATAAAAAAAACTCAACGAAATTACGTGACAACCTCATACGAACATGGGGTATTACATCGACTCATTATCTGCCCAGTCGGAGTCAGATGACATGGCAGTATCAACTAATGGATTTGAACCCGAGGGCCCCGCAGCATTGATGGTCGGCCCCGATCCGAAGTGCCGGGCACTTTAACAGCTTGGTCTGAAACGTTAGGAGCCTGATTGGAAGACCCTAATTCGACGGCCACTCGCCGCCTTTTCCGTTGGAGGGGCACCTTCTCGACCTCTGGTAAAGAGGGAGTGCCCGCAGCAGCGACGACAACCAGTCGGGCACGAATGGGACTGCTCAACTTCGCAGCAGTAACAAGACCTCCAGACGATATCCTAGCAGCCTTTTCCACCGTGTGCCTCGCCACTTCTTCCCTCGTCAAACCCGGCGCATTTTCTCCTTAAACATAAGATTCCGATAAGTGCTGCTATAGAAATAGACCAAAACCCAAATGCACAGTAGCAACTTACCCATATACTCCGATAAGGATCCTCCCCCAGTTCCACGAGCTTCGTCGATTTTAGCGGGGGAGAAAGCGTGAAGGCATCCGCCAAGGCTTGGTCCTCCGGGCCAAGACTCCCGTACTCCACCTCCAAAAGAGGTTTCGACTCCAATTACCAGAATATGGGGTATTTCTCCTTACCTTTCTCATCTAGGAAAAAGTTGAGCTCCTCCTCGCTCGAGCCCCCCTTGAAGAAACCATCCTTGAAATGCTTGAAAGATGTGATAAATGCCCTCAACATCGATTTTCCCGTACGACTCGTTAGAGAAATCCAACCACCCCGATAAGCCCCATTCCAGTGATAGCAATGGAAGAAGACCGTTTTATTAGGTGTGCAGCCAAGGAACTCGATTAGTACCTCAAACCAACGGATAAAACCCTAGCTGTTCGAATGCAATTGTGTTGGGGCAACGTTCATCGCCTCCAATACCAAACTCTAGAACTCAGATAGAGGAAGCCACAACCGCAACCTTGTGAAGAGCACCTCGTACATATATAGGAACCCGGATTCCTAGGCCAAATGACAGACGCGTTCATCCCAGCCACAGGGAAGGCAGACGAACCTCTTTCCCTTTCCTCCATCCTTTTTCACCTCCTCTCCACTTTGGGGGGCGACTTTCCCTCTTACCGCAGCTAAAGACGAGCCCGTAGAGAACTTCAACGCTCTTCGAGTAACCTCCTCGAGCACCCAGTCATACGAACGGGCAGAGTTTGAAGCAGAAATAGCCATCCACGAAGTTGACCAACTGGCTAGGCAAAGCAATCGAACGACGAAACAAAAATCTCAAGACAAAGGATGAGTTTGTGAACGAAGGTAAAGGACGTGCACGCACCGAGTAGTGCATACAAACAGTCGTCACAAGAGATGCCAAATAGGCAACCGGTAGCCAACAAAATCCGCCACGTGCCCCGTAATGAGCATTCTGACGAACCTACCTTGCCTGGGATGGCGGACCCCTTTTTGTGTCTTCAGATGGCGCCTTACACCCTCGAATGGGCGCCTTGATTCTCAAAACCCATGGGGCCCTACTGTAACGACCCGATCGAGCGATAGGAAGGACTAGAACAACTTACCTTGATGGGCCTACGCGAACTTCCCAGGGGGGTCACCCATCCTTGGATTACCCCATGTCAAGCACGCTTAACTTGGGAGTTCTTTGCCAACATTCAGCCCAAAAGGTATCCAGCTGGTGTTGTTTCCTTCCTTACCTATCCTCGATATATACTATTCTCTTCTGAACTCCCGGGGTATTACATTCTCCCCCCCTTGAGCATATGACGTCCTCGTCATGTGACCTTACAACCGGTCCCAGATCTCCCCCCGATGCATGGCCGATGTGGGATTCGCCTAAGGTGCCTACACGCACCCCCCTCAGGGACTCAGCATCCTCGCTGAGGTTTGCCCCACCACCGCGCTCAGAGGCTTGGGGGTCGGCTCTGATACCACCTGTAACGACCCGATCGAGCGATAGGAAGAACTAGAACAATTTACCCTGATGGGCCTACGCGAACTTTCCAAGGGGGTCACCCATACTTGGATTACCCCATGTCAAGCACGCTTAACTTGGGAATTCTTTGCCAACATTCAGCCCAAAAGGTATCCAGCTGATGTTGTTTCCTTCCTTACCTATCCTCGATATATACTATTCTCTTTTGAACTCCCGGGGTATTACACCTACGCAATCAAACAAGTCCGCCAAAATTGAAAACCCCAAAGTTTGGGCGCCAAGCCCCCTGAGGGAGTGGCAACCCGGCCCCGGCCCCGGCCCACGAGCCAAAACCGTGGTAACGATAAGTTAACCAGGACATCAAAAGCCGCAAGGACCGAGCAAGGCACACATAAAAGAAAGACAAGAACAAATCATCCAAAGAGGAAAAGAAACGCGATTTGCTATTAACAAAAAAATGTTCAACAAGTTACAAACCTTGTAAACGCCAAAAGCCTACGCTACCACACAAAACTATGGCTCGGCTTGACTCCCCTCAGAAGGCCTAACACGTGAGAGATCTAGCTTCGGGAAAGTTGCTCGTACGTCGGACAAAGCTGCTTCGTATCCATCATTTCTTAATCCCCTCGCTTTTGTCTTCGCCTTCGCTACATCAGACTGGGCAGCAGCCACATCAGCCTTCGCTTTCGCCCTCATCGTCATCACCTCAGATTTAGCCAAGGCCACTTCCGTCTCCCGCTTCTTTAACTCCGCCTCGGCAGCTTCTAGGTCCAGCTGAAGAACACCAATCGCGCATCCAACCTCACCACCCCACTTCTTCGCCTTGAGGGCGACCACTTCCATAGCTTTTTTAACCTCCTCGCTTATCAATCCCCGAACCCGGCGCAGTTCCTCTTTATGACCCGCCTTTATCTTGGAGAGGCAGGTCGCCACACCTACCTCGAGCAGGCGACAGTACACGACAAGTTGGAGCACCCGGCTCTTGATTCGATAAAACGCAGCAGGTGACCTAATGCCTGGTAAATCTTTTCAATTCGACAATGGGTTGAGATAGGCATCAATAAAGAGGTCGCTCCGAAACTTAGGATCCTCAAATGGAGCCAAGCCGCCACTTTCGACAAGTTGCGAACCAACGGGCAATTGAGCCTCCCCATCAGGACCCTTCTGACGCTTCTTATGCCGAGCCAACTCCTCAGAAATTGTGAGTTCCCAGAGCTTGCACTAGGAGTCGTGGTCTCAGCAACCACGACGACAGATTGCGCGGGAGGAACAATGGGTGCTGGTGCAGCAGGAACCTTCCTGGCCACTTTCTTTACAAAAGCAAAGCCTGACGTCGCCCTACCTTCCTCATTGTGGAGCATGTCCATCTCTTCCCTAATGTCGTTCCTATCGAATGCGGAAGTCATTCACCCTGCAAAACTCACAAGCGCAAATGGTAATTAGGTAAGCCGCCACTGGTAAAGTTCGTTAAAACCCCCCGCTACCGTCCTTCTTTCTCTCCAAGAAAGTAATGAGACTCTAGCCCAAATGGGGGATCCTTATGAGAACTACCAAAAAATACCTACAACGCACCCCATAGATCATCCACCACCAAGCCGTTGCTTGTCACACATCCGAGGGATAGCCAGTTACCATCCAAATAGCACCCTCAAATCTCAAGGTCACTTGTGACAAACCGGCGTGTAAAGAATATTGCCCCGCTTACTCGTCTAGGGTTGACCTCCAAACTGCCTAGAGTCGTCACCCCAGCAAAAACAATATCGGCTCAACTAACCACTTCGGTCCCACCTAATCAGACTCTCCAAAACTTCCGAGCATAGCAAAAATCACTCAGGCTCCCCTTTTCTAGCTTGAATGCTCGTTGCTCAAGCATCTGACCTGAGGGGCTGTGGACCGTCCGGGCCCAATCTCGGCCCAACCTGATCTCCCTTTTGGACCCAGTTTTAGCCAGCGCCAGCTTGCCACGGCATCTTTGCAAACCCACTGGATATCTACGCAGCTGTCTTAGATTTCATCCTCATTAATGGCGGATCCTATTCACATTAATGAGGGTCTTGTCATCTCCATCGACACCGGATAGCTAGTCATATCACCTGCAAGCGCACGTCTCATGCATGTAAAACAACATTTCATTCTCTTATATCAACCAGCTCTTTTCAGAGCCAATGTATGTTCTCACATCTGATCTATTGATACACCGCTCCATCTTATTCTCTTACTCACTCGACCGTTAGAGTGCTTGTAGGTGCCAGCCGCCCCCCGATTGAATTCGTCACCGAAACCCGTGCCCCGCCTCCGATCGTCCTCCTTTTGATTAGAAAAGAACAATATTATTAATTTAAACACTACTTATTTTTTATTTTACGCAACTTAAAAAATATAAATGTTTATGAGCTAAAAAAAAAAAGTGAGCCAAACAGCCTTAATTGGAATTGCCAGCCCTGTCAGCGCCGACCTCCAAGTCGAACTCACTTTGCAATTATTGTATTGACGATCAAAGCTTAAACTGCTTCCTCCTCACCTGTCCTCCCCTGCTCTCTCAGCCTCAAGCCACAAAGTGCGATGAATGCACTGCAGGCAAACCTTACCACTCTGCAGTCAAGTTCCAATATGCTCCAACATCAGATGATGCAGACACAACTGAAACATCTTCTGTATCAACAGCGGCAACATATTATCCATAAACAGCATTTGCTGCAGCAGCAACAATTACACCAGCAAACTCAGCAGGTAAACATCAACTCCTTGTCATCACAAAGTGGGATGAATGCACTGCAGGCAAACCCTACTCCTCTACCAGCCAACTCTGTCAGTAATAGTGAAAATCCCCCAGAAGAAGAGATTTACTCGTTGGAGGATATCATCCGTTTGTTGGAAATATGATTTACTATTTCCAAATTAAGTTGAAGTTTGAGAAAGCATGTTTTAAGTTTTAGTTATGGCCAGCAACCTTTTAGGAGATGATGGAGGCTTTCCAGCATCTTAATCCTTGTTTACCTTTGCGCTCTTTCAGTAAATTCCCAATAAATTTGGTATTAGTGCCAACTATTTCTTCCTCTGTTTTTCTATTATGACTATTTCTTGATCTCTGGGATATGATTGAAGCATGTTTGTGAAGGAAGTGTTATGGGAAACACTAATGAGTTTCTGATCGCTTTTAAAGCATTATCATTTATAAATTGTGATTTACTATTAAAACTCACACAAGTATAGAGCAAATTCACTAGTTAGCAATAACATTGCGGCCTAAATGATAGCTTATTTGTTGGTGCTTGTAAAATGCATTATTGCTAGAATCACTATATATGTTTGGGAGTTAGTGTGGACCGAAATGCCTTACAACTTGAATTTAGCAGTTCACAAGAAGAAGATATGTTAAGCATAACTTGAGATTGTTAAGCAATATAGATAGACGTGCTTAATAATAATATTTAATTTTTAATATTTTTTAACAGATAAAAAAATTATGGTATTTTATAAATCCCTTACATAAAATATACACAAAAGATAACATGAAATTTCACAAGCAAAGTAGTAAAATAATGAAAATAATGAACAATATAACAATATTATTATGTCAAAAACACACGTATATCTCATAATTATATCCTAAACAATAATATTTTTATTTTTTTATTCAAATCATTTTATATAAAATCATGTAACAGCAAATCAATCACATGACCCTGCATTACACATGTCGCCCTTGGGGTCGTATATTCGGAATTTTCTTCCGTGGAGCCATATATTCAATATTTTCTTTCCCGTAAACGGTAAGAATCTTATAGGGCCTTTGGTGTTTCATTTTGGCCACTTATAATCAGTTTATAAATTATCAAACTTATTTAGTTATCTATTTGTTAAAATTTATAAAGTTTAAATGCTTTCGAATTTTTAAGTTATTTTAATATCATTTTCAATAAACTCTATGTTGGAATACATGTATAGTGGTGCATATAAAATTAAAAAAAAATCATATATCATATGCATGCAACATATATATAAATACACACACCATACACAATTTTAATATTTAAGGAATACATTATTTCATCATATAAAATACAATAAATGACATATCTGATGTCCGATGTAAGGATGGTGTACAGAAATGGTTTCTGTACAGAGAGTGAATCCTTCTCAAGTTGTGGAAGGCGTAGTCCTTCCACACCTTGCCAGCTACCTGATACCAAAATGTAACCCTCATCTTGTGCTAGCCCGAGGGCTTCGATTCACCAGTAAGTATGTGTCTCATCGGACTCTACTATGATTTCCTATAAATTGATAGAAGTATAAATGGAGGCAAATGGAGAAGCAGGAGCAAATCAATCACTCTAATAATTTTTCACCTTCATCTCACATCATTTTTTGATATCCAAGCACCCTATCGCCTCCCTTAATTTTGTGTCACGTGTAATGCACTCATAATTGGTTGGGGCGGTGCGAAAGTTGACTTTGGGTTCCAAGGAGTCGACTTTCGCCATTGGGAATCAACTTCAATTGACTATAGCTCTAGGGGAGTTGACTGTCAAGGTCAAGGAGTTAACTCCCATAACAATTAACAATTTGAATGAAATAGTCAACTATACGAAGCACCAACTCATTAACAATTAATGAATCGCCATCATTAACATTTAATGGCACATCCAAGACCTTCATTAATTATTATTAATGTCCGAGACACAACAAATACACAGTGCCAATATTAGGTGCCATACTATATGGTGTATGACTTTATAGATTCACTATTCGCTAGCAAATAGATAACACCAACACCTGTTTTGCACCGGTCGAAACACCTTGATCTATCACAATAATCTCTCCATATTTCGATGATAATCCAAAAGGTCATGGAAAATGTCTAGTAACAGTCCAAAAAAATATAGAAAGCAATTAAGTCTAACTTCAAGTGAGCCTATACAACTAACGATTATCGTGTGTTATAATCCCTATATCACCTAACGTCACAATTGAGTGATAGTCATGGAGTGACAAACTTAGTAATTATGTGTCTGATCTTATTAATGTGACTATATGACACCTCAAGAAACACATTAATTGATAATCAATCTATCCTAGTTAGAGACTATCCTGTTACACTAATAGTCGACAACATAGGACGTTTACCTCATCAATTAAAATGAAGGTGATGGATTCTATCCCTGAACACCTGTTTTCGAATACCAGCAATACGAAACTATATAAATGAACCTTTCCACATTGCAATTTGATGGCTCACCCCATTAGCAAATCTCGAATAATAATACACAAGACAATTGTGTCAGCTTAACTATAAGGATCAGCTATATTATTGTAGCTAGATGACATAACCATTATTCACAATGCCTTGTGATCAATCATTAATGTTACATTCAGTGAACTTGTTGGCGCTGGTGATCCAGGAAGCTAGTGAGCAACTCCGTAAAGAGCTGGACTTGATTTTCTAAGAGCATAATCCGATCAGGCGGGGGAGGAATGCCATTTGGGCTACAATCCCTTCCCTGTGGGCTCATTGGAGTATTATTCTGGTTTGGTTCCGAGGCAGGGTTACCACTGGTCGCCCGAGACTGCTGTCTTCTAGTCGCCATCAAAACGAAGAAAAAAACTCAAAACGTCATAGCAAGTTGTGTTGGAGAGACAGAAAAAAAAATGCCTCGGCCCCACGATGGGTGCCAAATGATGATGCGGTGGCCGATTACCTTCGCTTTGCCTCAACCAGAGAACCTGTAATGGAGTCAGGGACTTGCTCCCCCAGTATCACTCTGACGTTCAAGTCAGATTACCAGAATATCCTTAACACAAAGGAGTGTGATTTTAGTTTAGAGAAAGAGAGAAAAAAGTCTGATCCCTTACCCGTTGTCGGTCTCCTTCCTTTTATCCTCCTACTAAGGTAAGGATCCTCTTTTAAATTACCGGGATCCTTATCCCACTCTTCGCAGTACTAGGATCCTATCGATATGCATTCCATAATCGCTTCCGAAAAGCTCGAGGTGATCCTCGTCTCCATGATTCTCGATTGGATGGTCGATCCTAAGAAATTCGGAGAATCCTCGTCGAGTAACAAGCCATATAGTGTGGTGATATGCATCTGTCACGTGTCTCCTCTAGACGGGTGGGGTGACATCAGGAGAGTATCTCACCAGTGGACACGCGGCACTACCACCAGTGGCTACACTTTCGGGGTTTTAAAGTAACTACAGACCCTGGGATATTTTCCCTTATCAGTAATTGAAGTAAACCACGACATTTCCTTGTTCTTCCTCTTCGTATGGAGCGCTAGATTCTCGGTCTTGTTCTAGGCAATAGTGGTAGACTTTTGGGCAATTGGGGTTTCAATCGTACTGGGCTGATTCAATTATTCAAGTGGGCCTTCACAATTGGGACATGGTGATTCTGATGGCTAAGTCCAACTCTCGACAAGTCCGCGTCACCTTTTCCTTCACTTTAGTTTAGAGAATTGATTCATTTTCTTATTAGTATCTATTAGGTTTTAGTCTCTCTTTTGTTTTAGAAAACCCAGTTGTAGTAGCCGTCTCTTTTTTGGTTTGGCTGTATAATTGATTGGAAGACAATATAATACATCTGACGATCTAGCGTGTTCTTGCAGAAGGCATCGCCATCTACCATAGAAGTTTTCCCCGTTCTCTTCAAATTAAATGTTTGATAAATTGTTCCTTGCTGAAATATAACAAAGGGGCGTTTTTTGATTGGTTGGCAATAACTTCGATGAACACCAATGGTTGGAGATCTGCTCAAAGTGGTGTTGAACCCACTATGGATACTGGAAGCAGTGGCACTGATTGGAGGACCCAATTGCCACCCGATTCGTGGCAAAGGATGGCTGACAAGATGTGAGTTCTTCTTAGCATTTTTTTGGCTGAACTCTTTTGAATCCTATTTTTAGCTTTCTAAAGTGCATCCAACCATGTGGATAAAGGAAGAAGAAAAGACAAGAATCTTTTTCCATGTTTGTAACTATAACATTAAATTTGAGTTTTGGCATTGGTTTGACTTTCTAAGTTTCTATTGACTATTCAATTCCGGGGACGTTTGAGTTGTCGGGATTGATAATGTTCCGTGAGTTGCACCTGATGCTATTGTGATTTCCTTATTAATTGAAATAATAATACCTATATTAGTTGCCCTTTTCGCATTGTTTTTTTCCCAATGTTTTTAAATCCATTTTTTCTGTAAGTTATTAGTCTTTCCTTTTCTTTCTTTTTTTTTTTTGGGTGGCGGGGGGTGGCGGCGTTGGTTGTTTGGAACAAGTCAATAACAAAAATCAGCATAAGGGGGCTAATCCTGTGCAAAAGAACCTAGGAGATTACATACAATGAAATATCATAAAAAAACTAGATAGGTTTTTTTTTTTTTTTTTTTAGGGGGGGTCGGGGGGCGACCGAAGAGTTGGGAGACGAGGATGGTTTTTTTAAGGTATGATTGGTAACGTGCTTTCTCTAATTATGCTTTTTATTCTTACCGGGTTCTCTATGAATTGGAAATTTGATTGAATTAAATTTTTTCCATGCTTCGCTGGCTTAGCTGATAGGTCATGTATTTTCCTTCTACCATAAATGATATTCTTACTACCTGGGAGAATTAACATAAAAATGTAACATGTCATGGGATCAGCATGGACACTTTGAAGAGGCCCCTTCATTTTTCTGGATAAGAGGGACTTCAAGAACTCAAGCTAATTGCAAGTAGATTTGAGGAGAAGATCTACACTGCTGCAACAAGCTAGGTACCCTGTCATTTGGCATATTTCGATTCTTATAATGTACATGCCGTGTTGTTTTGGGTCACTTGTTTATTTTAAGTATACTAAAATGTACATTTTGTTATTTAAAATGATTCGTGTTATGTCATTATAAATTTCTTAGTAATATGTATTTTCTTAACTTCTAATTGCAGTCGGATTATCTGAGTGCTATGGGTCAAAACTTGTCTGCTGGATTCTCTAATTGAGCTCTTTTGTTGAAATCGTGAGGTCGAATAATGAGGGCGTTCGTGATGCGTTAACTAAAAAAAATATATATATATGTGAAGATGCTGACAATGGGGCCAAATCTCAAAATACCATGGCCATTTGTCTACCAATCAACTCTGCCAGTAAATAAATCCCCCAGATGCATCTTATGAGCTCTGTTTAATCTACCTAATTTTAAGTACTTCAGCAAAATAATTATTATCATAAACAATAACATTATTTGAATTTCTTTAATTTTGTTATCTTAAAAGCATTTGTAATCAATTGGCTGCTAAGTAAAAATGATATATCATGCATGTAACATTATGAACAATATATGTATTCAATATTTTTAGTATGTACTAAAATATTTCATTCAGTGAGATAACATTTTTTTTAATTGACTGTCATAAATACAAAATAATACACAAAACTCTTATTGGTATTCATAACAACAATAGGGAAAAAAAAACTCCTACTATTGCTTTCTTTTTCAATGAGTAAGTTTATGTTTTTTAAATATATTTATTGAATTAGATAAAAACTAACTATTTTACATTTTTAAAAATATTCTCACAACTGCAAAAACTAACAAGAGCATGTTCTCTTTGTCGGTATTAGGCTGTTTTTGTTTTTAGTTTTTCAAAACAGGGAAAACGTGTTCGCATTTTCAAAAATATATTTTTGAAAACAAGAAAATTTTTTGTAAAGGAAATGCAAAATAATAAAAAATCATTTTTGCTGTTTTCAGCCAAAACACAGTTAAAAAACTAAAATGTGGAAAACAATTGCGACCTCTTCTCTGTCCCTTCTCTTTTCTAGATCCGACGAGCTCCCTCCCTTCTCTCCCTTCTTTTGCTGTCTTTGCTCTCTCCCTTCTTTTGCTGTCTTTGCTCTCTCCCTTCTCTCTTCCTTGCTTCCTTCCTCTCTTCCTTCTTGGCCGGTGATGCACCTGCCATGCCCATGTCCGCCGCAAGCCGCAGTTTCGCTCTTTCTTTTCTCTTCTAGATCCGAGTCCTTTGTCTCTTCCTCTCTCTCCCTTGTTGGCCGGCGACATGCCTGCCATAGCCATCATAGTCGTGAGCTGTCATTGTCGCGACCAGAAACCTAGATCCGCCTCGCCTCGCCTTTGTCGTTTCAGCAACTACGTCGCGCCTTGGCTTCGCTTATGCTTGTCGTTGTAGCAACCCAGATCCATCGTCTGGCGTTCGCCTACACCGTCGATCACTTCCTCATGCGGCTCTTCCTCTTTAGGTTAAAGCCCTTGTAATTGTTGGAGGATTATGTATGATTTTGTATTTTTGTATGGTTAAATCTGGATTTGTGAATTTGTTTGAGGAAATATGTATGATTTTGTATTTTTATTTCTAATTTAGTGATTGTTAGTATGATAGATGGGGAGGTGATTGTTAGTTATGTATGATTTTGGTGATTTTTATTTCTAATTTGGATCTGTGAATCTGTTTGAGGATTATGTATGATTTTGTATTTTTTTTTAATTTGGTGATTGTTAGTATGATTTTATATTTAGTATGATAGATTCTGTATTTTCACTCAATTTTTTCATTTGATGCTACTAGCTATCCGTTTGGAGTTTGTGTTCTTGGGTTGTTATAATGCAGGCTTGGGAATTAATGCTCATTGTATTATATGGTGTATTTGAAAGAAAGTTGTTAACATAAAAGGAAATGAAAGAAGAAGAGGTTGTGGCCTGTTTTGGAATGCTTTATTTAAGGAATGATTTTTTTAAGATTTTGATTAGATTAGTTTCTTAAAACAGATTAGGAATCTTTCTTAATCCCATTGTATCATAATCTTTCCTAAATGTGTTGTAATCCTTCCTATTGTAAACTTTCTATAGCTGTAATTTCCAACCCTATAATTAGGGCTGCACATAATGAATATTTATGCTTTTTGTTCAAAATCTTCATGGTATCAAAGCGACTTCCGATTGCCCTATGATTTCTGGCCTTCATTGCTTTCTGTATTTCAGTCCATTCCCCAGCCTTCATTGCTGATTCCTTGGTCTTCTTCCTTGATTGTTTCTGGCCGATTGTTGCCATATTTTCAGTCGCTCAAACCTCGAAATTCCTTCTTGTCTTTGCCTTCATTGCTAGACATTTTTCTTTCTGATCATGTCAGAAATATCAGAAATAACGCCAGTTTCAGGCATGACATCCGGTGAGAATAATGGAGTTGATGCTCCAATAAGAGGTTTTTCTTCCAGCGATATACCAAGGGTGCATCAGTCATACAGGCTGGACGGACGCAACTACTTACAGTGGGCACAGCTAGTTCGAACATTCCTAAAGAGGGAGGGACAGATTCGCCACTTGACAGAGCCTAGTCCACAGAAATCTGATCCAGGGTTTAATGCTTGAGGTGTAGAGGATTCCATGATCATGTCATGGCTATGGAACGCCATGCAACCAGAGGTTAGTAAAAATTAGATGTTCTTGTCCTCTGCTAAAGATATATGGGAAACAGTTAGGCGTACCTACTCTAAGATTCAAGATGCGTCGGTTATTTACGAGATTAAGATGAAGTTACATAGTACTAAGTTAGGGGTCTCAACAATCACTGAATATTACAACGAAATGAATGGTTTTTGGCTGAAACTTGACCACTACCAGAACATTAAAATGGAATGTGGGAAAGATGCAGCCACTCTTCCTTCAATTTTTGAAAGGGATAGAGTTGTAGAGTTCTTGGCTGGACTTAATAATGAGTATGATCAAGTTCGAGTGCAGATTCTTGGAAGGGAAAAACTTCCATCCCTTAATGAAGTGTTTTCAGTTGTTCGAAGTGAAGAAAACAAGAGGACAATAATGCTGGGTGATATGACTTCTAAAGGATCAGCAATGTTTACAAACAAAGGAGCAGGGTCCAGATTTAAACCACTGCAAGGAAGAGGTGATGTGCAAGGTAGGCTGCATGGAAAAGAAGGTATGTGGACTGATGGACAGAACAAAACGCATATAACAGAAGGATTATGGTGTTCCCATTGCAAGAGGCCGATGCATACTCGAGAGATGTGTTTTAAATTGCATGGGAATGAGGCTGTGTTGCAGAAACTAGGGGGCTTTAAGAATATGACCTCTCGAAATCAGGTCTATTTTTCAAATAGGCAAGAAAAGCTAGTGGAAAAAACTGAGGCAGCACCCGAGTTGGAGCAGAATCAACTGAAAGCTGATGAAATCAACAAGCTTGCTGATGAAGTTAGCAAACTCAATATGTTCTTGAAAAATCTTCAGAATGGATCATGCTTTATTGCCCAGCAAAATAATCAGCCAGGTAATAGTTTCCATTTGAGTTCTTTAACAGCCTCTAAAACCAATATGAATGATATATGTATAATACCCGAGAATGATTTGAGGTCATAAATAATATTTGATGAAGGGCATAAATGGACTTTGTGGAAAATAAGACTATAGGGTACACTAACGCAACTTTGGACGATCGAATTAGTCAGAGGGAATACCCTGGACCCTAGATAGCCAAGGAAAATGGTATAGTATCGACAAGTAATACGAGTTATGATTTTAGGCATCAAAAGAAGTTGGATCGGGAACGGTTCCCGGTACAGCTAAAAAAAAAGGCAATTGTGATTTAGGCTGAAATACCGAATTATCGTACGGGGCATCCGAGAAGTCAATGGAACCTCAAGGAAGTTCATATTTGGCATATAGAGTAACCCTTCAGTAGTTTTTGGAAGAAACAAAAGGGTTTGTAGCTAAAACGAAGATTCGGGCCTAAGTGCAGTTTTTTCGAAATTGACGGAGGGAGATCGAAACGATATTTTTTCAGAATTTTAAAGAGAGTGTTTTGGGATATTTCAAAGGGTTATAAAGGTCTTTTAAGAGAAGTTCAGTTTTTGAGCCGGGGGCAAAATCGTAATTTTTGAGGTTGGGGTAAAAGTGTAATTTACCGAAAAATTAGGGGCATTAGCGCAATTAGTCCATTTTTCAGGGACTAAAATGCAATTAAAAATTAGCCCGGGGACCATGTTGAAAAGGGTCTAAGTGCAATTATCCAAAAGTTCGGGCCAAAGTGTAATTCTTGAAATCTTTTTACTAGGGGCATTTGGGAGATTCAGGAAAAAGCTTCATAAATGACTTTAGAGATAAGGATGAAGTCTCATGATGACGTTAGAGATAAGATGAAGGCTCATGATGACTTTATGGATAAGATTTGTATAAGATTTGATTGGATAAGAAAAGATTTGATTTGGATAGCAATGATTGCAGAAGATCTTACAAGATTTTGGAATGAATATATAAAAGATATTAGAAGATTTGGAATGATTATAGAAGATTTACAATGATTGCAGAGAATCTTAGAAGATTTTGGAATGATTACAAAAGATATTAGAAGATTTGGAATGATTATAGAAGATTTACAATGATTGCAGAGAATCTTAGAAGATTTTGGAATGATTACAAAAGATATTAGAAGATTTTGAATGATTATAGAAGATTTACAATGATTGCAGAGAATCTTAGAAGATTTTGGAATGATTTGCAATGATTATAGAAAATATTAGAAGATTTGGAATGATTGGAAAAGATTTTGAAAGATTTGAAATGATTGCAGAATATATATTTCTTGGTGGCTAAGTTTCCTAAACATATAAATAGGGGCTCAAGGCTAAGGATTCTCTCATTCGAAATTGTGATACATTTGTGCTAGACGAGAGTGCTTCGGGTTTAGTGGATAGAGGGTTTTTAAAGCATACGCGAGGCATCACACGCGTAGAGCACTTAGGCAGCGCGTGAGGACCTGTAAGAAGGTGGTTTGGTTAAAAGACTTGAGGAGTTGCACGAAAATTGAGGTTGGGCACAAGATTCGAGGTGTTCTGAGTTTCGTTCAAGGTGAGTTGTTCGCTACCAAAATTTGGCTTTCTTATGAGTGGTTCTCCTCCAAAACTTGATTTATTGTGCTTGTTCTATCTGAACATATGGTGATTTCATGCAAAATGGTTTTGTGCATTAAAATGGTAACCGGTGACGGTTGGATTTATGAGGGAGGTTTGTCCCTAAACGTTTTGAACTGTGCATTGCATTTTATAAATGTTATTTATACGATGCATTGAATTGTGAATTGTGGCATTGTCTTGAGTTTTATGTGTACGTATGGAATGTCAGCCTCGGATGTTGTCTGGATAGTGTAGCCATAATTCTCCAAGGGCGTGACGGAATAATAGGGGTATCTGATGCTAGTGTGCATGTCAGGATAGCCGCCTTGGTTTCCGTGCCAGACCGTTTGGTCAGGGAAGTTGCACTAGGACGACTAGGTGATCCATACTGTGTTGTTCATGTGGGATGTCAGCCTAGGATGTTGTCTGGATAGTGTAGCCGTAATTCTCCAAGGGCGTGACGGAATAATAGGGATATCTGATGCTGGGTGTGCATGTCAGGATAGCCGCCTTGATTTCCGTGCCAGGCCGTTTGGCCAGGGAAGTTGCACTAGGACGACTAGGTGGTCCATGTGAAATTTTGGAGTTGGGATTGTATGGTGGTTCCTGGATGCTTAAGGTGGGAACGTATTCTGGTGAGATGCGTTGGCAGCCCCATTTAAGCTAGAATCGCGTCGCGTCGTCGTGTCGTCGAGTCGGTGTGGTGGCATAGCTTTTAGAGAGATTGCTCTTTCCCCATGGTAGGGTTAAGCGCGTGGGAATTCTCTTGAGCTAAGGCTTACCGGGTATATTGGTTTATTTCATGTCTTGCATTATTCATGAAAAATGTGTTTTGAACTCTCACTTAGATGATTCATCATCTAATTTGGACTTTGTCCCTGGAATATTCAAACGTTCCAGGTGAAGGCAGCGGTGCAAAAGGGAAAGGAATCATCGAGGAGTGACGGCGATTAGCGGATAGTTTACATTATGTCTTTTCAGTTATGTTATTTACTTTTGAAAACGTCATGTAAACGTTGGTGCAACTTTATATATAAATAAAGTGGTTTTGGTTATGACCTGTTGAGGTTTCGATCTAGCTTCCGCATTTGTGTTGGTGAACCTGTCTTGGTTTATTAATGGTTCATAGTTGATATACTGAGAAGGTGTAACGGGATCTTCGGGGAATGGTTTTTGTGTTGGATTTTTGTTTGAAAAAAATTTATCCCCGGAATCTTACGTTACGTTAACGCTCCCGAGAATTGGGGTGTTACAATATGGATTCTAGATTCAGGAGCTACAGACCATATGCCCTCTAATCCAAATGCTTTTGATACCTATCAGCCTCTTGTTATTGCTAATGGGACTTCTATTCCTATCAAAGGTCAGGGACAAGTCACTCTCAGTCCTAAACTTTCTGTTCCAAGAGTCTTGCATGTTCCTAATTTGTCCACTAACTTGATTTCAGTTCATCAACTCACTAAGGATTTAAATTGTCGAATCATTTTCTCTCCTTATTCTTGTGAGTTTCAGGAAATGGTTACGGGGAGGATGATTGGAGCTGCTGAGGAGAAACATGGGCTGTATGTTTTGAGAAAAGAGACCTTGTAGCCCCATCACATTCAGTCCATATTTCAGCCTAAATCAGCCTGCACTTCTTAGTCTTCTAGTAGTGACATTTGGCTTCATCACTACCGCTTCGGGCATCCACATTTTCCCTTACTCAAAGCTATGTTTCCTGTTTTATTTGAACATGTGGATCCTAGTGTTTTTCATTGTGATGTATGTGAACTTTCCAAACATCATCGTGTTTCCTATCCTATTAGTAATAAAAGATCCTCACATCCTTTTGCTCTCATTCATTCGGATGTTTGGGGTCCATCTAGGATTCTCAATTGTTCTGGGGCTAGATGGTTTGTTACCTTCATAGACGATTGTACTAGAATGACTTGGGTTTTCCTTCTTAAGGATAAGGCTACTGTTAGCACTGTGTTACCGCACTTTTATTCAATGATTCTAACTCAATTTGGTACTCCTATTCAGAAATTTTGAACTGATAATTCAAGGGATTATTTTAATCAACACTTGCATAAGTTCTTTCAAGACAAAGGGGTTATTCATAAGTCTTCTTGCATCAACACTCTACAACAAAATGGAGTGGCTGAGCGGAAGATGAGACACCTCCTCAATGTCACTAGAACACTTCATCATCATCATAATGTTCCAAAAATCTTCTGGAGCGAGGCTATCTTGACCGCAACCTATCTAATAAATCGGGTACCATCTAGGGTTCTTGGGAACAATAGTCATTTTCAATGCCTTTCTACATTTTTCCCCCTCTTAACCTACATACCCCTCTTCCTTTTAGGGTCTTTGGTTGTGTAGCCTTTGTTCATGTTCCACCTCATACTCTAGACAAGTTGGAGGCTAAGGTACTTAGGTGTCTTTTCCTTGGTTATTCTCCTACACAAAAAGGCTATAAGTGCTATCATCCCCTTACTCGAAAATTTCTTGTTTCAAAATATGTGACTTTTGTTGAGTCACAACCTTACTTCGGTCATTCTACCCTTGGTCTTCAGGGGGAGAATCATACGATTGAAGACCACGTGTCCAATCTCCTTCCTAGTCTTGACCTTGGTCCACATTCTTCAACATCAATAGACCCTAAACATTCTATTCCTAATCCTGCCCTGCATACTGGTTCTGTCCCCTTATCTTCGAGTGATCACTCTGGTTCTGTCCCAAATGAGTACCCAAGCCCTAAGCAAACTCATCAACCTGGATTATCAACATCTCCAGTAAAGTTCAAGGGCTCTCTTTTGTGTATCACAGGAAACAACAGTTCATGCCTCATTCTCAGCATGAAACAACATCCAATCCCCAGCCAGATTCTATGAAGGTTTGTTCCCTTGATCCTGTTCATTCCTTTGCTACTGATTTGGATATTCCTATTGCCGTTAGAAAATGTGTTAGAAGATGCACTCAACATCCTCTAGCCAACTATCTCTCCTATCACAGGTTGTCCTCAAAACATATAAGTTTTTTGACCACTCTAGATACCATTGTTATTCCTAATTCGATGGAAGAGGCTTTAAAGGATAAAAAATGGGAACTAGCCATGTAGGAGGAGATGCAGGCATTAAAGCAAAACAACACATGGGATTTGGTACCTAAGCCAAAGGGAGTGGTTTCAGTGGGCTGTAGGTGGGTGTTCAACCTAAAGTACAATGCAGACGGCTCATTGGAGAGGTATAAGGCTCGATTGGTGGCCAAAGATTACGCCCAGACATATGGAATTGATTACCTGGAGACTTTTGCTCCAGTGGCCAAGATGACCATGGTAAGAATTCTCTTGTTCTTAGCAGTTCATTATGGATGGCAATTACACCAACTAGATGTGAAGAATGCATTTCTTCATGGTGATTTAGAAGAAGAGGTCTTCATGGAGTAGCCACCAGGATTTAAGAAAGGAAAAGGAGATGTGTGTAGACTTAAAAAGGCATTATATTGCCTCAAGCAGTCACCAAGAGCTTGGTTTGACAGGTTCTCTAAAGCTATGAAGTGTATGGGGTATCACCAAAGTAGATGAGACCATACTTTCTTCTTTAAGCACTCGAGAAAGGGAAAAATGACTGCATTGTTGGTTTATGTGGATGACATCATTATGACAGGAAATGATATGGATGAATAGCAAGATCTAATGAGCAAACTGGCCCAAAATTTTGAGATAAAAAACTTGGGATTACTTAAGTATTTTTTGGGAATAGAGGTAGCCTACTCCAAAGAAGGTATATTTCTACTCCAACGTAAATATGTATTGGATCTTTTGAAGGAGACAAGTTTATTGGGAAGCAAATGAGTATGTACTCCATTAGAGCCTAATGTGAAATTAGGAGAAGACACCGAAAGCCCACCAATGGATAAAGGCAGATATCAGAGGTTAGTAGGGCGTTTGATTTACTTATCACATACTGGGCCAATTATAGCCTATGCAGTGAGTTTAGTAAGTCAATTTATGCATTACCCGACAGAGAGTCATATGCAGGCTGTAAGGAGAATATTGTGCTACTTGAAAACAGCCCCAAGTAAAGGAATCTTATTTAAAGTAGGAAGTGTTTTGGATATACATGGGTATACAGATGCAGACTATGCTGGATCTGTAAGTGATAGGAGATCTACTACAGGGTATTGCATGTTTTTAGAAGGGAACTTGGTCTTTTGGCGAAGTAAGAAGCAGAGCATAGTGGTAAGGTCAAGTGCTGAAGCCGAGTTTAGGGCTATGGCACTTGGCCTATGTGAGTTACTATGGATGAGGATTGTGCTAGAAGATTGATGTCAAGGAATCAATCAAGTTATTTTGTGACAACCAATTAGCCATAAGCATTGCACATAATCCTGTACAGCATGACAGGACCAAGCACGTTGAGATTGATCGACATTTTATAAAGGAAAAGCTTGAAAAAGGTATCATTCAAATTCCCTATGTTTCTTCTGAACAACAGGTAGCAGATTGTTTGACAAAAAGATTGCCAACTAGAAGATTTGAAGATCTAATATGCAAGCTGTGAATGATAGATATTCATTCACCAGCTTGAGAGGGAGTGCTAACATAAAAGAAAAGGAAAGAAGAAGAGATTGCAGCCTGTTTTGGAATGCTTTATTTAATGAATGATTTATTTAAGATTTTGATTAGATTAGTTTCTTAAAACAGATTATGAATCTTTCCTAATCCCGTTATATCATAATCTTTCCTAAATGTGTTGTAATCCTTCATATTGTAAACTTTCTATAGCTGTAATTTTCAATCTTATAACTAGGGCTGCACATAATGAATATTTATGCTTTCTGTTCGAAATCTTCAAAAACAAAGACGATAGATTTTAAGAGTAGTGGCAGCCAATCCAATTGAATGAAAAGAAGTATGTTTGCCTTTGAATTGGGCCAGTATCTATGCCCCATTACTGTTGCATTTTTTGCTATTAGTTTTGTTCATTGAGTTTATCTTTAATTTTTATTTTTATATTTTTTATTTTTTATCAAAGTTAATTTATTTCTTATTTTTTTTATAACAAGAAAAAAATATTACAAATTCACCAATTTCAAAATATATATTATTTAATAATATATTAGTATTAAACTATTTTAATTTAATAAATAATCAAATTTATTAAATAAAATATTATAAAATAATTTTTCTCAAAATTCAAAGTGAATGCGTTTTTTAATTTTTAGTTTTGCAAAATAGTTTACCAAATGATAAAAAGAAAGCATTTTCAGTAATCTCAAAACAGACACTAAAAATAAAAAATTGAAAATAAATTTAAAAATCAAAACAAAAACACGAAGAAAACACAATCTATTATAGTTACATGTTTAGATTATATTTTCTAATTACTCAAAAAATAAAAATATTTTATAAAAAGAGTAATACAGACATTAAAACTTATATAAGCATAGATCAAGATCATTAACTAACACGCTTGAATGATAGCTTATTTATTGGTGCTTGTTAAATGTATTATTATTATAATTATTATATTATAGGACTTAGTGCTTTATAATACAGATTTAATGATTCACAAGAATAATATATATTAAATATAACTTAAGATTGTTAAGCAACATAGATAGATACAATTAAGAATAATATTCAAAATTTCTGTTTTTTAATAAATTTTAACAGATAAAAAAATTTAGATATTTTATAAATCCATAATTAAAAAATGTAAGTAGGAGACAAGATAAAATGAAGTTTCATGAGCAAAGGATTAAAATAGTGAACAATATAAGAATATTATTAATTAAAAAATACGCGTACACTGCATATGCGCATCACAAACAATAATATTCTTTATATTTTTATTAAAATTATTTGATATATAAAATTAAGTAACAACAAATCAATCACGCGACGGTGCGTTACACGTGTCCACTTTGAGCTATATATTCGGTATTTTCTTCCGCATGAACCGTAAGAATCTTAATTAGAATTGCCCGCCCTGTCAACGCCGATCTCCAAGTCGAACTCACTTTGCAATTATTGACAATCAAAGCTTAAACTGCTTTCTCCTCACCTGTCCGCCCCTCCTTCTCTCTGCCTCAAGCCACAGAGGTATATTAGGGTTTCTTCCCCCCTTTTGTTCTTCGTGTTTCTGTTTTGCAGCGAGAGAAATCTGCGAATCTGCCTTGAATTAGGTTTATTCCGCAATCGTAATCGAAGTCGACGACAGCGTTTCCTTGTTCTTCCTCTTCATAGGGAGCGCCAGATTCTCGGTCTTGTTCGAGGTAATCGGGGTCGACTTTTAGGCAATTGGGGTTTCAATCGTACTGGGCTGATTTAATTATTCAAGCGGGTCTTCACTATTGGGACATGGTGATTCTGATGGTCGAGTCCAACTCTCGACAAGTCCGCGATGCCTTTTTCTTCACTTTAATTTAGGAAATTGGTTCCTTTTCTTATTGGCATCTATTAGGTTTTAGTGTTAAGAATCTTTTGTTTTAGAAAACCTAGTTGTAGTTGCCGTCTCTATTTGGTTTGGCTGTATAATTGATTGGAAGACAATATAATACATCTGACGATCTAGCGTGTTCTTGCAGAAGGCATCGCCATCTACTATAGAAGTCTTCCCCGTTCTCTTCGTATTGAATGATTGCCGTCGTCTGAGTTTGTGGTAATTTTGTTCAGTATGTTGTTTAGTTTGAATATTAAATGTTTGATAAATTGTTCCTTGCTGAGACATAACAAAGGGGTGTTTTTTGATTGGTTGGCAGTAACTTCGATGGACTCCAATGGTTGGAGATCTGCTCAAAGTGGTGTTGAACCCACTATGGATACTGGAAGCAGTGGCACTGATTGGAGGAACCAATTGCCACCCGATTCACGGCAAAGGATTGTTAACAAGATGTGAGTTCTTCTTAGCATTTTTTTGGCCGAACTCTTTGGAATCCTATTTTTAATTTTCTAAAATGCATCCAACCAAGCGGATAAAGAAAGAAGAAAAGACAAGAACTTTATACATACATAAAACATAATTTAAGGTGGGGAAATTACCTTTTTCCGTGTTTTTAACTATAACATTAAATTTGAGTTGTGGCATTGGGTTGAGTTACTGAATTTCTGTTGACTATTCAATTCCGTGGACATTTTAGTTCTCGGGATTGATAATGTTCCATGAGTTGCACCTGATGGTTACCTCTCAAGATGTGGCAGTGCCATGTCTTTAAGTAGAACAAGATGGCTTGTGTTTGACACAATTTCAGATCTGCAAGGTGTGTGTTTTGGTTAAAAAAGCTGGAATAAGCTCCAAAATGTTTCATTTGGAGGATCCTAATTATTTGGTTGTGATGCATGTTTTGGGAGCCTCGTTTCTCAACTTGTGCTTATTAGTCCAAATAAGACTGCCTTGATGTCTTGACATGGTTTCAATCTCATGCATTGTTGTCAAAATTTTAGAACTTTCAGCCTGGCTTAACGATATTATTGTTGAGAAAGAGTTAATTCATCCTCAGTCAAACCGTAAGAGTAATTGATGTATATTCAAGTCATGCAGACCAAGTCCACGTGAAATGGATTTTGAACTTTTAATGCATGAAGTTTTTCACTTGTTTCAGATTTCCGATTGACAACTAATTTGTTCAACTTATAAGCAGAATGTGCAGCCGAAGATTATTGTTTACTGTTTATATGCTTTGATGTTCCAATTTTAACGCTGTTTGCTGTAAACCTATGATCCTAACCCTCCAAAATGACATGCTATTGCGATTTCCTTATTAATTGAAATAATAATACCTATATTAGTTGCCCTTTTCATTTTTTTTTCCAATGTGTTTAAATCCATTTTTTATTGTGAGGTTAAGTTATTAGTCTTTCCTTTTCTTTTTTCTTTTTTTGGTGGTGGTGGTTGTTTGGAAAGAGTCTATAACAAACATCAACATAAGGGGGCTAATCCTGTGCAAAGGAACCTGGGAGATTACATACAATGAAATATCATAAATAAACTAAACAGATTTGTTCTTTTTTTGGGGGGGGGGTGGGGGGTGGGGAAGAGAAGGATGGTTTCTTTAAGGTATGTTAGTAACATGCTTTCTCTAATTATGCTTTTAATTGTTATCGGGTTCTCTATGGATTTGTAATTTGATTGAAGTAAAATTTTTCCATGCTTCATTGGTTGTGCTGCCAAGTCATTTATTTTCCTTGTACCACGAATGATATTCTTACTACCTGGGAGAATTAACATTAAAATGTAACATGTCATGGGATCAGCATGGACACTTTGAAGAGGCACCTTCCTTTTTCTGGACAAGAGGGACTTCAAGAACTCAAGCTAATTGCAAGTAGATTTGAGGAGAAGATCTACACCGCTGCAACAAGCCAGGTACCTTGTCATTTGGCATATTTTGATTCTTATAATGTACATGCCATGTTTTTGGTCACTTGTTTATTTTAAGTATGCTAAAATAAATATTTTGTTGTTTAAAATGCTCCATATTATGTCTTTATGAATTTCTCAGTAGTATGTATATTCTTAACTCCTACTTGCAGTCGGATTATCTGAGAAAAATATCTCTGAAGATGCTGACAATGGAGACCAAATCCCAAAATAACATGGCCACTATCGTACCTGTGAACTCTGCCAGTAATAGTAAAAATCCCTCAGATGCAGGTAATTGCATCCTGGAGCAGATTGTTCTTTTGCTATCTATTGGTTTTACCATATCAATTACTAAAAGTTGCCCTTTGAGATCCGGAATACTTTGTCAATCTATTTGTCAGATTACTTGTTCTAGATATCTGGCTTTTGTCTATATGGTGTTTTCTTTCTCTTCTTTTCTTATGTAAGAGTTTTCCCTTCTTTTCCTCCACCCTTGTTTGCTAATATCAATGGCCTATCTTGGGAAAAGTATATGTTGTAATCACTTGTATTAGATTAGCTTAAGATTGTTTCAGGAGGGATTTCTGTTGTAATAATGTAAGTTGCATTTGTACATCACTTGTGTTATTCTAGAAGGCTTGTTTCTAGAAGGCTGACCGGGTCTGTTATAACTGCCGTTTAGGGGCAGTCGGTCAAGGAGATGCTCTCGCCTCTATAGCTTATAAATAGGGGTCGGGAGGTAGGCTCTAGAGAGAGCTTTTCATTCTATCTTGTGTGTTACGGATAAAGAACCTTATCATTTAGAAGATAAGGAGTGGCGGTTAAATGATGAGAAGATAAAGAAGCTTGAAGTCTAAGAAGATAAATCTAGTTTAAGTTTTCATATTTTGTATAAATCTGTAAATTATAGATGATTATTGTTCTTACTTATTAGGTTGTTATCCTCTCCTACTTTTTAGGAGATTTATTAGCATACTTCTTGTATATATAGGGTTTCATACTCATGGAATAAATAAGAGAGAATTTCTATTCAATCCAAACTCTCTCAACATTGTGCAAGTATGTGCTATGTATGAAAGAGGGCATATCTTTCGGTTTCAATTCTGTATAGTTTTCAGGTTTATGGGCTGTGGGAGAGTTGGGTGTTTAGGGCACATGTAATCGTGTATCATCATTGAAAGATAGTGGAGAAAGCTAAGGGCAAAGTCAATCTAGATGTAGGTTTCTTTTGAGATTGAACCAGGATCCATTCTCTTGTGTTCCTTTTCTGTTCTTGATTTAAATCTTGTTTGTTTTCTGTTTTACTTGTGTGTTGCGAGAGAGAGAGATTGTTCGGGTGATCTTTGAGGGTTGAGTGATCATATTGAGAGGTGAGATCTAGGCTAACAACTTGGTATCAGAGCTGGTCACCTCTGGAATTGATCAAGAATTCAAGAATCTCAAGACAAGGGAGACGATCTCAGAAGAACAGAATGGCGCCAATCGCCTCTTGATCAGACGTTGACAAGTTTGATGGGAACAATGATTTCGGGCTATGGAGGCTCTCCTCTGTAGTCTCGGTTTGGAGGGGGCGCTGGAACAAGAAGATGTGATCGAGGGGGCATCAACCGAGAAAGAATCACAAGTTCTGACTGCGGAACAAAAGGAGGCACGGATGGAGATTAATAAGAAGGCTTACAACCTTTCTATTCTGAGCCTTGGAGACAAAGTGCTCAGGGAAGTGTCAAGATTGAAGTCTGTGGCAGAAATTTGGAAAAGGTTGGAAGACTTGTATCTCAAGAAGACACTCAACCGGTTATTCCTCAAAGCTAGGTTCTTCAATTTCAAAATGCACGATCCTCAGAAACTTCAGGATCATTTAGATGATTTTACCAAACTATGTTTAGACTTAAAGAACATAGATGTCAAATATGAGGATGAAGACAAAGCCTTAGTCCTTCTCTATTCATTACCTAAAACCTATGAGAATTTAGTAGATATTCTCCAGCATGGTAGGGATAAACTCTCTTTAGAAGATGTAATAGGGGCATTAAACTCTAAAGAATTGAGAATTAAAATGGACAGTAAATATTCCCTTGGTGATGCTTTAACAGCAAGATCAAGAAGTTTTAAGAAAGATTCTAAGAATAAAGGTAAATCAAGTCTAAGTCTAGGAATGGAAAAGGCAGTATAAAGTGCTATTACTGTCAACAAGAAGGCCACATTAAGCGGCACTGTCCTAAGAGGAAGAAAGACCATGCCGATAAAGAAAGTTCTGATGGGGGGTTAACATTTGTGACATCGGGTATGATAGTGCAGATGCCCTAACAGTAAGCGACATAAAAGATAGCTAAGAATGGGTCTTGGACTTAGGTTGTCCTTTCCACATGACCCCAAAGAAGCATTGGATTCAAAACTTTAAGGAAATTAATGGGGGAAAGGTTTTATTAGGAAATAATTATGAATGTAAGGTTCAAAGGGTGGGGTATGTTAGATTAAAGATGCATGATGGAACCTTTAGGACCCTCACAGTTGTGAGATATGTCCCTGAACTCAAGAGGAACTTGATTTCTCTTGGGGAATTGGATTGGAGCAGATTTAAATTTAAGGGTGATATGAATTGTAAAGATGCAAAGGAAAGGATTATCCAAGAGCATGTAAGTTTTGGGGCAATTACTCGTTCATGGGCTAAACAATTTCAAAAGGAACTTGAGTTATTTATTGGGAAGACTCCAATCCATTTGGAAGAGTTAGAATTCAAAATGAAGGAGTTAAAGCCCAAATTAATCATATTGCTTGTTTGCTTGGAAGCCCAGGACCAGAATGCAACATAGGCACTTCATGATCAAGCCCAAACAATCAGCCCATCTACCAGGCCCAAGTTTCATAACTAATGTCATGGATGATGTCACCCTTCATTTGTCCTTTACGTTTGAGAGTGTTTTGTCTTTATGTATCATTGTGTTTTATCATTATGACTCCATTTGTCAAAAGTAGCATGATGATGTTTTTCTTTTGGTTTGTCTTTTATCATCATTAGCCCCATTTTGTCAAAAGAGGCAATCATGATTCCCTTTGTCAAAAGTGGCATGATGATGTTTTACTTTATGCTTTTGGTTTGTCTTTTATCATCATTAACCCTCTTTTGTCAAAAGAGGCAACGATGTTGTTTGTTTTTAATTATTAGGTTTGTCTTTAAGACTAGTATTTATATGTGTGATCTTGTAATGTTTTGCCATGAACATTTTTATGAAGAGAGTGCGAGAGCATTTGTATCCTAATTCTTATCTAAGCAATTCATTTGTTTAGTGGCGAATTTACTTGATTCTTATCACTCATCCTCCTTCCATCTTAGAGTGTGGCGAATCAAAACTAGTATTTTCTTGTTTGTGGGGAACTTTCTTATCAAACAAGGGGTGCTAGTATTTCTTTTGTATTTTGGGCACATCAAAGGGTGAGGGTGGAGTGGTGAAAATAAATAAAGGCTCCCTAGTATGAATGAAAGTTGTGTTAAGGAATGGAATTTATTTTTTGCAAGCAACCACTTTAAGTGGTGAAGCTGCAATTGTAAGTTCAAATTCCCGTGATAAGGCAAGATTGTGTCATCTAAGAATGTCACATGTTAGTGAGCAAGGGCTCAAGGAACTTGCCAAACAAGGGATATTGGAGTTAGGGCAGTCCCTAGAACTAAGCAAGTGTGAATCTTGCATTTATGGGAAAACAGCTAAGATAAAATTTAACAAAATAACTATTCACTCATCAAAAGCACCCCTAGACTACATTCATTCAGATTTGTGGGGTCCAGCTCAAACCATGACTCATGGGGGCTCTCGGCACTTTCTGTCAATAATAGATGATTTATCAAGAATGCTATGGGTATATGTTCTAAAGACTAAGGACAACACTTTTGAAACTTTTAGGACATGGAAGACAATGGTAGAGAACCAAAAGGGCAGATCAGTGAAGGCTATTAGGATAGATAATGGGTTAGAGTTTTGCGCTAGGGAGTTTAACCAAATGTGTAAGGAGGGAGGTATAGTTAGACATTTAACAGCTCTCGAGAACCCTAAGCAAAACAGTTTGGCTGAGAGGATGAACTGGACTCTTTTGGAGAGGGTAAGATGCATATTCTTTCTTGCAAACTTATCCAAGACCTTTTGGGGGGAGGCTGTTTCCACAACAACCCACATTATAAACATATCACCCTCAGCAGCAATTCGTTTTTAGACCCCATATGAAAGGTGGACGGGACATAAACCAAGCCTAACACACCTTAGAATATTTGGATGTCTAGCCTATGCTCATGTGAAGCAAGGCAAATTAGAGCCTAGAGACAATAAATGCCTATTTATAGGTTACCCCTTACTTGTTAAAGGTTATAAGCTTTCAAACCTAGAATCAGAGGGACCTAGGACTATAGACACAAGAGATGTGGCATTTGATGAGTCCTCTACCATAAAATCAAATAATCATCAAACCCAACATAGCTTAGGAGAGGAAACAAAATCTGTTCATGTAGAGATAACAGGCATTAACCTAGCTAAATCCCTAGAACTACCTGAAACTGCATATGAGTTTCAAGGCAGTGACCATGAAGATGATCATGCTCAAGACCAGACCCAAGAATCTTCTCACTATGAAGAAGATGAGGTAGACAGTGATGCAGATTCTAGCCTAGGAGACCTTCCAAATCCGGACAGATATAGTGTTGCTAGGGATAGACAACCTAGGGTTTGCAAACCACCTCAGAGGTTTGGTTATTCTGATCTAGTAGCTTATGCTTTTACTAGTGCAACCGAATTAGTAGGGGAAGAACCACTTACTTATGAAGAGGCAATGTCCTCTATGGATGCTGGAAAATGGCTAGAAGCCATGAAGTTTAAAATAGAATCCCTAAAGAAAAATCAGACTTGGAAATTGGTTGAAAGGCCAAAGGGGCAACGCATTGTAGGCTGCAAGTGGCTGTTTAAGATCAAGAAAGGGGTAGGAATTAACCCTAAGCCCTAAGCCTAGGTATAAGGCTAGGCTGGTTGCTAGGGGGTTTACCCAAGTTCAAGGCATTGATTTTAATGAAGTATTCTCCCCAATAGTAAGACATACATCTATAAGGGTTCTATTAGCCATAACAGCTCATTTAGATCTTAAGCTAGAGCAGATGAATGTAACTACTGCTTTCCTTCGTGGGGATTTAGAGGAAAAAATTCTAATGGATCTACCAAGGGGATTTGAAGCTAAGGGAGAGGTGGAGACGGTATGCTTGCTTGAGAAGTCCCTATATGGGCTTAAGCAATCCCCAATGCAATGGTATTGTAAATTTGATACGGTTATGATAAGCCAAGGGTATTCTAGAAGTTCTTATGATAGTTGTGTGTACTACAAGCATGTTACACCTAGCATTTCAGTATACTTACTATTGTATGTGGATGACATGCTCATTGCAAGTCAAATCCTATCAAGAAATTTAGCTACTCAAGCAAAGGCTGAAAGCTGAATTTGAAATGAAAGAGTTAGTGAAGCTAGGAAAATTCTAGGAATATAAATTTCTAGAGATACATGGAGGGTATCTGTGGTCACGTGGGTAGAGACGGAAACGGAT
This sequence comes from Diospyros lotus, assembly GCF_014633365.1. Taxonomy (NCBI): domain Eukaryota; kingdom Viridiplantae; phylum Streptophyta; class Magnoliopsida; order Ericales; family Ebenaceae; genus Diospyros; species Diospyros lotus. The sequence continues at coordinate 40,402,683 of NC_068338.1, read as the reverse complement.
ATAGAGAGGTACATTGAGGGTATGGATTCGGGGAAATTAATAATGAGTGTAAGTCTATTCTAGATTTTGCTATGGCATATGAGCTCATCATAACCAATACTAGATTTAAAAAATGGGACGGACACTTAATCAAATATAAAAATGTCATAACAAGCACTCAAATAGATTACTTCCTCATGAGACAAGAGGATCGGTTATGTTGTAGGGATTGTAAGGTGATTCCGGGAGAGTGTTTGACTACTCAATATAGACTTTTGGTACTTGACGTCTAAGTAAGAAATTGGAAGAGAAAAAATCACATAAAACAAAATCCAAGAATTAGGTGATGGGATTTAAAAGGGGATAAACAACTAATCTTCAAACAAAAATTAAGGGGTAGAAGGGAATGGAATGGAGAATGACAAGCAAACCAAATGTGGATGGAAATGGCTAATGCTCAGAAGCATGACAAAGGTAGTCCTTGGAGAGACAAATGGTAGAGCCCCAAACCTTAAGGAGTCTTGGTGGTGGAATGAAGAGGTGCAATTGAAAATTAAAAACAAAGAAACTTGCTATAATGTTGTATATAAGTGCAACAATGAAGAAAATCTAAAAAATTATAAAGAATAAAAAAAGGCAGCAAAGAGAGCTGTTAGTGAAGCAAGCTCAAAAGCATATGAGAATTTATATAAATGATTTGATACAAAAGATGGAGAAAGGGATATATATAAATTAGGTAAAGCAAGAGAAAGAAAAACAAGGGATCTAAACCAAGTGAAATGTATAAAAGATGAAAAGCAAAATGTATTAGTGAATGAAGGGGCGATTAAGGAGAGATGGAAGGAGTATTTCACTAAATTATTCAATGATGGTGGTGACACAAGAGTTAGGTTGGGACACCTTAGTAACGCCGGAGGGAACGTGAGCTATACATTTTATCGATGCATAAGTTCAAATGAAGTAAAACAAGCATTAAAAAAGATGAAAAATCATAAGGCGGTGGGACCGAATAATATACCAATAGAAGCATGAAAATGCATGAGAGAAGAGGGCATCTCCTAGCTAACGAAATTATTTAACTCGATCCTTAAATAAAAAAAGATGCCAGATGAGTGGAGGAAGAGTACTTTGGTTCCTATATACAAGAACAAATGAGATGTTCAAAACTGTGAAAATTACAGAGGAATTAGGTTAATGAGCCATACCTGGGAGAGAGTAATAGAGCAAAGGCTCAGAAAAAAAACAGAGGTCTCGGAAAATCAGTTTGGTTTCATGCGTGGTAGGTCAACAATGGAAGCTATATACTTATTAAGGTGCCTAATGGAAAGGTATCGGGATCATCAAAAGGACCTGCATATGGTGTTTATAGATCTAGAAAAAGCCTATGATAGGGTCTCTAGAGAAGTATTATGGAGGATTCTAGAGAAGAAAGGAGTCCAAATAGCCTATATACAAGCCCTTAAGGACATGTATCATGGTGCAGAGACAAGGGTCAGAAGATGCGGAGGGGATACTGAACCGTTTAAAATTACAATGGGACTACATCAAGGTTCTGCACTAAGTCCATACTTGTTTGCTTTAGTAATGGATGAATTCACTAAAGACATTCAGATAGAGGTGCCATGGTGTATGCTATTTGCAAATGACATAGTGTTGGTGGATGAAACAAAAGAGGGAGTGAACACTAAGTTTGAGTTGTGGAGAAACAATTTAGAATCTAAGGGATTTATATTAAGTAGAAGTAAAACATAATATATGGAATGTAAATTTAGTAAGAATGCAAGAGTGGAGGATGTTATAATAAAATTGGAAGACCAAATCTTACGAAGAAAAGACCATTTTCGATATTTGGGATCAGTGATCCAAAAAGATGGAGAAATTCATGAGTATGTCATGCATTGAATTAAGGCAGGTTGGCTAAAATGGAGAAATGCATTGGGGGTGTTATGTGATGGTAAAATCCCATTAAAACTGAAAGAAAAATTCTATAGGACAGCTATAAGACCAACTCTGTTGTATGGCTTAGAATGTTGGGCAATCAAATACCAGCATGAGCAAAAAACGAGCGTAGCGGAGATGAGGATGCTAAGATGGATGTGTGGCTATACAAGAAAAGATAAAATTAGAAATGAGATTATTCGTAATAAGGTAGGAGTAGTGCCAATCGAGGAGAAGATGAGAGAGAATAGACTAAGATGGTTTGGTCACATGAAAAGGAGACCAAGAGATGCTCCTGTGAGGAGAGTTGATGAAATGGAACAATTAGTCAAAAAAGAGATAGAGGTAGACCGAAGAAGACTTTGAGAGAGACATTAAAGTTTGATATGAAGTGTATGAGTCTAAATGAAGATATATCAAACGACAGAAATACATGGAAGTGTAGAATTCATGTAGCCGACCCTACATAGTGGGATAAAGGTTGGATATGTTGTTGTTGTATAAATTTCTAGAGATACACAACATAGGAAGATATACGTATCTCAAAAGTCATATTTAGCCAAGGTTTTATCCAAGTTTGGAATGTCAAATGCAAAGGCAGTTAGTGTGCCTTTTGCACCACACTTTAAGTTCTCCTCTGTCCAATCTCCTAAGAATGAGGAAGAAAGGAAGGAAATGAATCATATTCCATACTCAAGTGCGGTAGGAAGCCTAATGTATAGTATGGTGTGCACTCAGCCAGATCTAGCTCATCCTATGAGTGTTGTGAGCTGTTTCATGGCAAATCTAGGGAAAGACCACTGGTCATCAGTAAAATGGATGTTTAGATATTTGAATGGAACCCTAAGTCATGTCCAAACCTATGGTGGTGTTAAGATAGGAGTCCAACCTAGTATTCTAGGGTACTCGGATGTAGACTATGTTGCTGATGTAGACAAAAGAAGATCCACAATCGGATGGGTATTTAGGTTATGGAACTCCACAATTAGTTGGAAATCAAGTCTCCAACATATAGTAGCATTATCTACAATCGATGTTGAATACATAGCAATTTCGGAAGCCTTTAAAGAGGTTATGTGGCTTAAGGGTCTAGTGAGTGAACTCCTAGGTTTAGAGGTTAAGGCCACCTTGTTATGTGATAGCCAAAGTGCCATACACCTATCTAAAAATCAGTCACACCATGAGAGGACAAAACATATAGATGCAAGACTCCATTTTATAAGAGAAATGATTGAAAATAAATCTGTTTTTTTAACTAAAGTTTCGAGAAAAATGCAGCAGATATTTTTACAAAGGCTGTACCGGTTTCAAAGCTAAAGCATTGCTTGAAGGTATTGCAAATGGTTCCAAGTCAAGGATGAAGATGAATCATGACACTATGTGAAGGTGTAGGTAGTAAAAAAATATCCTGAGGAAGCAAATCAAATCAAGTGGGTGGAGAATTTGTTGTAATCACTTGTATTAGATTAGCTTAAGATTGTCGCAGGAGGGATTTCTATTATAATATTGTAGGTTGCATTTGTACATCACTTGTGTTATTCTAGAAGGCTTGTTTCTAGAAGGTTGACCGGGTCTATTATAACTGTCGTTTAGGGGTAGTCGGTCAGGGAGATGTTCCTGCCTCTATAGCTTATAAATAGGGGTCGGGAGATAGGCTTTAGAGAGAGCTTTTCATTCTATCTTGTGCGAGTATGTGCTGTGTGTGAAAGAGGGCATATCTTTCGGTTTCAACTTTGTATAGCTTTTAGGTTTATGGGCTGTGGTAGAGTTGGGTGTTTAGGGCACATGTAATCGTGTATTATTATTGAAAGATAGTGGAGAAAGCTAAGAGCAAAGCCAATCTGGATGTAGGTTTCTTTTGAGACTGAACCAGGATAAATTCTCGTGTTCCTTTTCTGTTCTTGATTTAAATCTTGTTTGTTTTCTATTTTACTTGTGTTTTGCGAGAGAGAGAGATTGTTCGGGTGTTCTTTGAGGGTTGAGCAATCATATTAAGAGGTGAGCTCTAGGTTAACAGTATATTTGTTGAATTTTGTTTGTAGTTCATATCATGACCACTACTTGTAGATCTTTTATATACCTATGAGACTCTTGAATCTTGAATATGAACGACATTGAAAGCAATATTTGACAAAAATATTTTGTTTTATCAAGATTGGAATTCTAGTGTTTGGACAAGGCCATACTCAAACACACTGATACTTGTCAAAACACTACAATATAATGTTTTTTTTTCCCTGACAAAAATTAGGAGTTTATGATATGTTATTTCTAATTGAAAGAATGAACAGAAAACCTTACAGAATTTCATTAACATGCAGATCTAGTTATAGGGTTGAGTATTTACAACTTAGAAAAGATTACAACTAGGAAAGATTACAACAACACACATTAGGAAAGTATCCTAATTTGAAATTAAACTATCCAAAATAGAATTTAGAAACTTCTAAAAATCTTAACATTCTAGAAGTAGTCGTGGACGACTGCTTTCCTCTTTCTCTTGAATTTCATAGGGAATCAACACTCTCCCTCAACTTGGTGAATGAATATCAATCATTCTCAGGTTGCATACTAGGTTTTCAAATCTTCTAGTTGCCAATCCTTTTGTTAGAAGATTAGCCACCTGTTTCTCGGATTGAATGTAGGGTATTTGAATTATACCTTTCTCAAGTGTCTCTTTTATAAAATGCCGATCAATCTCATGTGCTTAGTTCTGTCATGCTGTATAGGATTATGAGTAATGCTTATGACTGATTGGTTATCACAAAATAACTTAATTGGCTCATTAACAACAACCTTAAGATCTTCTAAAACAATCCTTATCCATAGCAATTCACATAGACTGAGTGCCGTAGCCCTGAATTCAGCTCTTAACACTTGACCTTGCCACTATATTCTGTTTTTTACTTCTCCAAGAGACCAAGTTCCCATCTAGGAACACACAATATCAAGTAATAGACCTTCTATCCATTAAAGATCTAGCATAATCTGCATCTGTATAGTCTTGTATGTCCAAAGTACCACCCGATTTGAATAAAATTCCTTTGCCTAGGGTTGTTTTTAAGTAGCATGATATTCTTTTTATAGCTTGCATATTATCCTTAGTAGGACTATGCATAAATTAGCTTACCAAGCTCGCTGCACAAGCAATATCTGGCCTGGTGTGTGACAAGTAAATTAACTGACTTACCAACCTTTGACAACTCCGTTTGTCCACCAGTGGGCTGTTGGCATCTCCTCCCAATTTAGTATTAGGTTCCACTAGAGTGCAAACTCTTTTTCATTCTAGCAAACTTGTTTCTTTTAGAAGATCTAGTATATACTTGTGTTGGGATCGGAAAATACTTGCTTTAGAGGAGGCCATTTCTATTCCCAAGAAGCTGTTATAACCCTCAGATAGAACTCACCCTCAAAAGCTAGTTGTCAAGGAGAGGGTGCCCAAGAGGTTATAAACCTCACACCAAGAGTCTAAACTTTCGATGTGGGACAAGTCCCATACCTTGCAGTGGACCATAACATACCACCACGCTCTGCAGTTCGGTGCCCACGACGGCAGGTTGTGCACTAGCCATGGTTAGTCCCGGACAAACCTTGTAATGCTGGCGTCACCTCCGTCACCTCACAATTGCAACTGGGAGGCATGGGGCTGACTTTGATACCACTGTTACTTGGCTAGTGCATAACCTGCTGTCGTGGGTGTCGGATTATGGAGCGTGGTGGTATGTTATGGTCCACTGTAAGGTATGAGACTTGTCCCACATCGAAAGTTTAGGCTCTTGGTGTGGGGTTTATAACCTCTTGGGCACCCTCCCCTTGACAGCTAACTTTTGAGGGTTTGACAGCTAAATTTTGAGGGTGAGTTCTACCCGAGGGTTGTAACATAAATATTTAAGTGATCATTGGTCTTTGATTTCAGAATTCTGAGCCAGCTTGCTTCTTAGAACCTTCTGTTCTTCCATGCCATTCGTTGTTACAGTAATGTCATTCACGTAGATTAGTAATGCAGTTACCTTTCCTTCTAATGAGTGCTTGAAAAAGAGTGTGTGGTCCCCCCCTACTTTGTTAGTATCCCATGTGCTTCATGGCTTTGGAGAACCTATCAAATCAGGTTTTCGGTGACTGTTTGAGGCCATAGAAAGCCTTTTTCAGCATACACACTTCATTTGCTTTTCCTTTGTTGAAACTAGGTGGTAGTTCCATGAACACCTCTTCTTCACCATGAAAAAATGCATTCTTCACATCTAATTGTTGTAGTTGCCATCCATAGTGAGTTGCTAGGGATAAGAGGATCCCCACAGTGGTCATCTTGGCTACTGAAGCAAAAGTCTCCAACTCCAAGTAGTCAATCCCATACGTTTGGGCGTAGCCCTTAGCTACTAATTAGGCCTTGTACCTTTCCAAAGACCCATCTGCATTATATTTTACATTGAAAATTCATCTACAACCCACTGGAACCACCCCCTTTGGTCTAGGCACCAGATCTCATGTGTTTTTCTTTTCCAATACTATAGGAGCTACAGTATATGATGATTGAAGGGAAACTCTAATAGGCTTAACCTGCTGGATAGAAGTGTATAAGTATTAAAAATATTTCATTGTTGTAGCTTGCTTGGACAGATGCTGTTTGAAAAATATCTGTAGACATTTGTGGGATCCTTATTTTATTTTGAACTGTTCATTTCTATGCCTTTTCTCTTTTTGGGGTGGAGTAATGAGGTTCCTCTCTGAGTCTCAGTAGAAATAATTCATAGTGTGGTCGCAAAGGGTGAAAGTGGACTTTAATTATGAAAAGTTGACTGATCCTCATGGTTTGTGTAGAAAATATTTGAGAGAAAAGAAGAACTTAATTTCATTCACTTGGCAAAAGGTGTGTAAATATATGAATACAAGATACCTATTCTCTATTGAAGTCTACTCTATTTACAAGATACTTAAACTATTTAAAATACAAACTAATTATCTCTTATTTTTAGGAATACAAAAACTTAATCATATTCAAATTGACTTATCTTCTTCTCCTTTTCATCTCTTTATCCTTCCTAGAATGTCGCCTTATTTATCTTCAGCAAATCGACAGCTTCTATATTTCCACACTCCCTCTCAAGCTGGGCTGAATATGTTATTCAGGCCAAGCTTGCAGCTTAATTCATCAAATAGTCTTCTTGGTAGGGCCTTATTGAGAATGTCAGCTACTTGATTTTTTGTAGGAGTGTAGAATAGCTTGAATACCCCTTCTTCTATCTTCTCTTTGATAAAGTGCCTATCGATCTCCATATGTTTTGTTCGATCATGATGGACCTAGTTTTTTACAATACTGATGGTTGATTGATTATCACATAATACTTGAACTGGCTCTGTCATATTTACTTGTAATTCATGGAGTAGTCTTCTTAGCCATATTCCTTCACAAAATCCTTGAGACATGGCTCTGAACTCAGCTTCTGCACTGCTTCTAGAACCAATTGATTGTTTCTTACTGTGCCAAGTGACTAGATTTCCCCACACAAACGAACAATACCTAGAGGTTGATCTTTTATCTAGGATTGATCCAGCCCAATCAGCATCATTATAGACTCTGGTCCCTCGGTTTGTTGTTTTCTTGAACATTAATCCCTTGCTTGGAGTTAATTTTAAGTGCTTGAGGATGCGATAAACTGCTTCTAGGTGCTCTTCTTTGGGATCATTCATGAATTGATTTACAATACTCATAAAAAAACCTATATCTAGCCTAGTATGTGATAGGTATATAAGTTTTCTTACCAACCTTTGATATCTCCCTTTGTCAATTGGTGTGTTTTCTTTGCCAATATCTAATTTTGTTGTAGATTCTATAGGAGTATCTGCTGGTTTACAACCAAGCATCCCTGTTTCATTTAGGAGATCAAGAACATACTTTTTTTGGGAGACTGAAATCCCTTCTTTTGACCTTGCAACTTCTATACCTAAGAAGTATCGTAGACTTCCTAGTTCCTTAATTTCAAATTCCCTTGCAAGGACTTCCTTAAGGGGGCGTTTGGTATGGGAGAAGTTTTTAAATTCCTAGAATTCACGATTCTTGGGAATGTTCTTGGATATCTTTGATTCCCAAGATTTAAGCAATTCTATGTTTGGTTAGGTTTAAACATTTTCAGGAATGTTGAGTATTCTTTTCTGAGAATCTTACGTTCCTATGTTTAGTTTAAATATAACATTATTAGGAATTCATGTTTTTTTTCTAAAATTACCCTTATTTAATTTTTTATTTAAAAATGATAAATTCCTTCTATTATATAAAATATTGGGAGCCACAACATCTTTAGAAAGTAAAAAAAATGTCATTTTTTTACACATTATGTATATATAATATTTTATAATAAATAATATAAATATATTATAATATATATTTTTATATTTAATATATAATATATAAATATATATACATATATGTATATATAATATATTTAATATAAATATATTACATATATATAATATGTTTGTATGGGGTTATAAAAGGGTAAGGGGTGTTTTAGTCTTTTTCTTTGTTAAAAATATTCCCAAGTCCATGGGAAACTTGGATTCCCAACCCCCCTGGAAATATTTTTGTGGGAAAGTTACTTAAAAATTATTCCCGGGAATCCTATTTCCTAGGATTCTTTTTTAAAAAAAATTGTACCAAACATGAGAATACAGATTCCCAACCTAACATTCACAAGAATCTTAAAATTTCTCCTATACCAAACGCCCCCTAAGGCTTTTGATTTCAATAATGTCATTTTCTGTAACAATGATATCATCGACATAGACAATAAGAATGAAAATTTTACCTTCCTTGGAATGCTTGATAAATAAGGTGTGGTCTGCTTGGCATTGATTATATCCATATTTCTTGACTGGCCTTGTAAATCTCTCAAACCAGGCTCTTGGGGATTATTTAAGTCCATAAAGTGATCTCCTTAGCTTGCATACTTTGTTCCTTGTAAGCTTCGTTTCAAATCCATGTGGAATTTCCATGCAGACTTTCTCTTCTAGATCACCATTTAGAAACACATTTTTTACATCTAACTGATGTAAGGGCCAATCCAAGTTTGCTGCTAGGGATAATAAAACCCTAGTTTTGTCACAGGGGCAAATGTTTCTTGATAGTCAATACCATAGGATTGGGTGAATCCCTTTGCTACTAGTCGGGCCTTATAACTGTCAATCCTTCTATCCTCCTTGTATTTTACTGTAAAAACCCATTTGCAGCCTACAGGGTTCTTTCCGGGAGGTAAATCAGTGATATCCCATGTCTTATTCTTTTCTAATGCTTGATTTCCTCATGAACAACATTCCTCCACTTAGGGTGTTGAAAAGCCTCTTGAACAGTGTGTGGAACCTGCACTTTCTCCATATTTGAAACAAATACACTAAATTTGGGTGAGAGACCCTTGTATGAAATATAATTTTGTATAGGATGTTGTGTGCATGATCTTATTCCCTTTCTCAAAACAATAAGCCAATGTAAATCCTCATCATTAAGAGAAGTAGTGTCTGAATTCTCACCAGTTGCAAGATCTGAATTTAGATCAGCCTTTTTGTTGTTATTTAGGACTATAAATTGAAGATCAAAACTAAAGAGAATTCCACTTGAATTCTTGCACACTCACAGAATCTCATAAACCAATTAAGAAAACATATAAAAATAGAATGGGAACAGAAAATACAGAAAGATAAACAACAAACCAACAAGAGGTGAGAATTATCCTGGTTCGGAATGCCTTTGACAAACCTACATCCAGCGATCAACACCCACACGGTGTAGCCTTTTATTAGGATGAAACCGATCAGTACATCAAGCTTCTAAACCCTCATCTATATCCTCGAGTACATGCACACATTCTCCCAAGAATACATAGGACAAGAAAACCGCCTTTCTCTTCTCATGAATGGAGACCGACACTCGATCATAGACAATATTAGAAACTCTCTCAGAATGATATTCAACTGCCTCCCTTGCCCTGTTATTTATAGAAAGAGCGAACATCCCAAGGTAACTAACTACTATGGGAATATTACAATTTGGCCCCTCAAATTACTAAGTAATTACACTTATAAATTTAAGCCCTAATTGTTCTAATCTTCCAGCCGATAATCTTCAACACTTCACAGATCTTCTACCGCACAAACTCTAGGCATGCTCAACACTTTTGATAAGGTCTAGGGCATGTTTGGTCCTTACTCCTTCCGGTTAGACTGTCTCTGAGAATAAACTTGAAATTCCTTGGTGGGAGAGGAATTAGGGGCTGTTTGGACTGGTTTTTGGGGCTGCTAGTTACTAGTAGGTTGCTGATTTTCAGTAGGTAAGGATGGGATATCCCAAAACTGATATTCCAAGGAGTTATTTTGAGTGTTCTCCCCCCTGAATATCAGGTTTGGGATAATATGATTGATTTTTAGCAAAGGTTACATTCATAGAAGTAAAGAATTTCTGAAGTTCGGGAGAGTAGCATTTGTAACATTTGATAGACCTAGGATCAAGCTTGCTCCGAAGGTGGTTGTGAACATGGACAAATGACAACAACCAAAGAGTTTTAATGGGAGTTGGGAAAGAACACGAGTGTGAGGAAAGGCAATTAGGAGAAGTTGGCTGGGAGTTTGATGCTTGAGGATGTGTGAGGGCATTCTATTAATAAGGTAGGTGGCTGTAAGAATGGCTTCACCCAAAAAATGTTTAGGAACATTGGTAGAGAACAATAGGGATCTTACCACTTCTAAAAGGTGCCAGTTCTTTTGTTTAGCAACTCCATTTTGTTCGGGGTATCAACACATGAGCTTTGATGTATAATGCCTTGTTGGGAGAGATAATGACCAAGAATAAAGTTAAAATATTCTTTGCCATTATCAGTCCTTAGAATCTAAATTTTGGCATTAAATTGTGTTTGCACCATTGAATGAAACATTTGGAAGATAGAACCAACTTCAAATTTATCTTTTATGAGAAATACCCAAGTAAAACGGGTATGATCGCCAACAAAGGAGATAAACCACCGAGCTCCAATAATGTTTTTAACCCTAGAAGACCCCCACACATCACTATGAATCAAGGAAAAAGGGTAAGATGGAGTATGGGATTGTCCAGGATAAGTATTTTGAATATGTTTAGAGAATTGACAAACTTCACATTGCAATAAATGTGGATCTTGATTCTCAAATAATGAGGGAAATAACATTCGAAGATAAACAAAATTTGGATGTCCAAGTCTATAGTGCCATAACATAATTGCACTATTATTGCTAGAATGAAAATTAGAGAGATAACCAGAGGGTCTAGAGGAGGAACACTTGCTGATCGGAGCAAGTTTATTGCTAGTAGTAGTCTGTTGAATGATATATAGTCTCGAACATGCCTTAGCACTACCAATTGCCCTTCCTGAAATCCGATTATGAAATACACACTGATTTTGTGAGAATTTAACCACACAATTATGATCAGCTGACAGTTTACTAATTGATAATAGGTTGCAATCTAAATTTGGCACCAAAAGTACTGAATGTAAGGTTAGATCTGTAGAAACAGCTATTGAACCTACTCCAACAACCTGTGACAATGATCCATCAGCAATTTTTACCACCCAATCTTGTTGGCATGGTTGAAATCCAGTTAGGAGATTGGTATTTCCAGTCATATGATCTGAAGCCCCTGAATCAACAACCCAAACAATAGAAAAATTACCCTTAGCAGTCAAGGCATGGAGGGAGTTACCTTTATGAGCTATAGAACTGGATGCCAAAGTAGGAGACTGAGTAATCTGAGATTTGCCAAACATATTTTGAAGCCACTCCATTTGTTCTTTGCTGAAAACATTGGTTGATGAAGTTGTTGTGGTTTCTTCAGTAGAGGCTAAGGATCCTTTGCTCCTTCTTTCATGTGCCGGCTTCCAATCAGGTGGCTCTCCATGAATTTCCCAGCAAGTTTCTTTGGTGTGTCCTGTTTTGTGACAATGATCACACCAAGGATGCCCCTTTTTTTGTTTAGATGAAGTTTGATGGCTCCCCTGGATGATTAAGGCCGATTGCTCCAAGGCTGGGTTGGTAGGTTTCAACATGACTTTTATTCGGCTCTCCTCCCTTCGTACTTCTGCAAACGCCTCTCTAAGACTAGACAAGGGCTTTGTACTAAGAATTCTTCCTCTCACTCCATCTAGGTTTTTATTCAAACCTATAAGAAACTTGTATAGTCTCTTCTCTTCCACAATCTGCTTGTATCTTGCTGAATCATCTGCACACTTCCATTGGATAGTATCACACTTATCCAATTGGAGCCAAAATTTGTTTAAGGAGTTAAAGTACTGTGTAACATGAGAATCTCCTTGTTTTAGATCATCAAGCATGCTCTCCATCTCTAATAATTCAGAAGTATTCTCAATATGAGAGTATGCTTCCTTAGCAACCTCCCAAATTTCTTGTGTAGAGTTATAAAGGAGGAAATTCTCACCTATTTCGGTTGTCATAGAGTTGATGAGACAAGACATCACCATGTTATTTTTGGACTTCCAAGCCTTGAACCCTAGTTCTGTTTCTCCTAGTTTTGTTGTGCTTCTAGTCAAGTAGTCATCCTTTCCCTTGTCGCATATGAACATCAACACTGATTGTGACCGTTGTAGATAGTTCTGACCATTAAGTTTGTGTCCTGTAATGGTGAACATGTTGCTGTTGTCCATGGTTACAGGATTGCTGTTCAGTAGGGGTATAATTTCGGTGGATTGGCTGGAGGTTTGGTTGCTGCTTCTGCTGGCCATTGTGAGTACCAATGAGTTTGCAATTCTGGGTAGATGGTGGTTGGGTCATGGTTGATCGGCTGTTATTTCTTTAGGGTTTGGTAATCAAAAGGAAAATAATCCTGTTCTGCTACCATGTAGAAAATATTTGAGAGAAAAGAACTTAATTTCATTCATTTGGCAAAGGGTGTATAAATATATGAATACAAGATACCTACTCTCTATAGAAGTCTACTCTATTTACAAGATACTTAAACTATTTAAAATACAAACTAATTATCTCTTATTTTTAGGAATACAATTTAAACTTAATCATATTCAAATTGACTTATCTTCTTCTCCTTTTTATCTCTTTATCCTTCCTAGAGTTTCGCCTTCCTTATCTTCAGCAAATCGACAGCTTCTATATTTCCAGAGTTCGTGTAGACATGATCAAAATATTATGTTGTTGCTTTGGCTTTTGGTGCCTCTCATTTTCAACATCACCACACATAATCTTTTTAACATTATTTGTCTCAATCTTTCTTCTCATCTGTTGACTTTGATTGCAGGATCCCTTGGTATGCAGTCCCATGGCAACCAAGGACAAGCACTTCCTATTCCAATGGCATCTAACCAGGCTCAAGCACGCCATCTATCACAGAACATTCAGAATAACATGTCAGGAGTGCAAGGTTCTCCAGGTTTAACATCAGCACTGCCCCCTGTTGGTGTTTTACCGCCCGTTACTGTGCCAAATGTTGTTGGTCAGCCCTCCAATTTACAGAATGTCTCCGGAGTTTCACAGAATACAGTTGGGAATGCGATGGGGCAAGGGGTTTCTTCTAGCATTTTTGCCAATACTCAGAGGCAGATCACAGGAAGGCAACAGCAAGTTGTTCCCCAACAACAGCAGCAGCAGCAGCAGCCACAAAATCCGCAGCATTATCTTTACCAGCAGCAGCAGCTTATGAAGCAGAAATATCAGCAGGGAAGTATGCCACACTCTCACATGCAATCTCACATGCAGCAACAACAGCCACCGCAGCAACAAAATTTGTTACAATCTACTCAGTTGCAGTCTTCTCAACAATCTGTTATGCAACCTTCTGTCATGCAACCATCTTCTGTTCAACAGTCAGCACAACCTATGCTCCAGCAAAACCCACAATCAGTCCTCAGGCAACAGCAACAACTGCAGCAGACTCCCATTACTCATCAACAGCAAACCTCCATGCAGCAGCAGCAATTGATGGGGCAGCAGCCAAATTCTACAAACATGCACCAGAACCAGCTAATTGGGCAACAAAACAGCATCAGTGACATGCAACAGCAGCAGCAAAGGTTGTTAGGCCAGCAGAATAGCATTTCCAATCTCCAGCAGCAGCAACAGCAACAGCAGCTAATGAGCCAGCAAAACAACATTCAGAATATCCATCAGCAGCAACAGTTGGGTTCACAAAGTAACATTGCTGGCCTACAGCAGCGGCAGCAGCAGCAATTGCTTTTAACACAATCCGGTAATTCTAACATGCAAACTAATCAGCACCCAGTCCACATGCTACAACAATCCAAGGTTCCACTGCAGCAGCAAGGCCAGCAAGCTGTCTCTACTTTGTTGCCAAACCAGGGTCAACAGTCGGAATCACAGCCGCCACCGCAGCAGTTGATGTCTCAAATTCAATCACAGCCTGGACTTCTGCAGCAGCAATTAGGTCTGCAACAACGAGACATGCAGCAAAGGCTTCAAACATCAGGTCCGTTACTTCAGCCACAGAATGTTATTGATCAGCAGAAGCAGCTATTTCAATCACAAAGAGCCATTCCAGAGGCATCATCAAGTATGTCATTTATTCTAACAGTTTTTTAATTGCTTTGATCTCAAACTGCAAAAAGCTTGTGATCATTCTGTTCTTGGTTGTAAGTGTAGCTGTGTATTCAGCTGTTGACAGTTATCATTTATCAATTTTAGAGAAGTAATTTCACTTGGAAAATTATTAGGCAAAGCACCTATCAATAACACCAGAAATGTTGTTCATTTCAAGCTAAATGAAATGAATTTTTTTAGTCAGCCATGCTGTTTAGCCTCAGATTGTATATAGGTGTTTAATTTTTTCTTCATAATGATATCATATATTGCAGGTATATGTGTCATGTCTGTCTAGGGATGATCAGTCATTTCATGCCAGCAATGCATTCACAAGTGATCCCCATAGTCTATCCCTCGAAGATTCAAGCCTCCATATTTGGTCAAGGGGCTAACTATTGTTTTCTTTTGGTTGAAATGATAACATTGAAGTTCCATAGGCAATTGGTACAAAATGGAGGTGGAAAATCAAAATTCTACTGTTCTAGTGGAAATTTTATAGTGAAACATTGTAGTGGTTGGAAATTGAGATTGTCTTAGCTCATGGCCCAACATCAAATTGAGAAAATATGTGGTTGGGAGAGAAGAAAGAGAGATGGGGAAGAGCCTGGAATCGACTATGTGTAGGCTGTATGGACTAACTTTTGTCTCTTACCTTCATGAGGATGACACCATCCTCTTTTGTGGAGCTAAGTTTTTCAAGAGGTGCGTTATTTTGTTTTCCAGTGGCTTCAAGGCTTTGCATTGACTTAGTAAAAAGTTAAATCCATGCAAGCGAAGTGCAAAACCTGGAAGCTCTTGTTGAGGTTCTGGGGTGTAAGTAAAGTGGGTTCTATTCCAACTGTGGGGCTTAGTTCCTTGCTTAGGCTCTAAGTTTAAATCCTAGACTAGCCTTTAATCCTATCTTCAGCATCCCAACTTCTGCCATATCCCCTTTTTAGGCTCCTGTCTCAGTTTCTGTTCTTTGATAAATAAATTACATTGAAGTATGCCAAGAGGGAAAACCCTGTATGAAAAAGGAAAGAAAGGAAAAAATAAAAAATAACTGTAAAACTATTTATCAACAACAAAACTCGTCTATAAACAATGCAAAAAAGGATAAACAAAAAGAAGAGTGGTTTTTTAACCATAAAAAAGGGAAATCAGGAGTGTTCTCTTAGGGAAATGAATAATTTTCAATATTCTCAATACTAGGACCGGATCACACAAATCACATGCACAAAAATCAAAGAGGCACAGAAAATTTAACATGGCTTTGTCTCAGCAGACCTACCACTTTTAAGCCAATAATGTCTTTCCCATGAACAAACTTTCTCTCAATCTTATCAACAATCCCATCTCATGTAGCTTTAGACTTAAACGGGGCACCTAAAAGGAGCCAGGCAAATTTTGGAAGTACAGAAGCGTCCCTTTACTCTCACACAATATACTACCCTTATTTCTCTAGGTCAGTCAGTGGCATGAGTTTTAGTCTCCACAACTCTCTCGTATGAAATTAGATATAGTTTAACTAGGAAAAGAAATAATAGGAGTAAAATTTCCCTTATTGACTCACAGAAATTCTACCTGGTTGATGGGAAATCGATTACTCTCAATAATAAGCTAGTTCCTCTTCTATTTGATGGTGGCATAAAGTAAAGGCATTTTAGTTAGTTTAGGTCATATCATCTTGATAAAGAACTCTAGTTTTTCCCCTGCCAAACTTACTCTAGTTATACAAATCTAGAGAATCACAACATCTTTTTTATTTTTTAACCTTCCTCTGATTTGGTGTTCCCATAAGGCCCAACTATCCTTGTACTGATGTTTCTTATTTTGAAGAAAAAAACATGTAAAAACCTTATACTGTGACTTCCCAAGTAGTGGTCCACCATGCTTTATCTGTTGCTAGGATTAGGTTGGTTGTTCCTAGAATCCATCCACCAGACATGGGTTATGTGTGGGAGTTGTCATAATCTTCATCTAAGCTTACCACCCAATTATGCTTTGCCTCCTTAAAAGTATAGCCTACACAGTTTTTCATGCTTGACTGTGCTATGTATTTGTGCATTTTGTGCTTTTAAATGTCTTACTTCCTATTCTTTTGGCAGGTGTCGTTAACGAAGTCATCATTTTGGTTATAATTCATTTTTTAACATATGGATCATGTACTGGTTCTTAGCTAATACATACTCGTTTATGTTTTTGTAGCTCTGTTAGATTCTACAACTCAAACAGGAAATGCAAATAATGGGGATTGGCAAGAGGAGGTCTACCAGAAGGTACATTGTCATTGATATTTTAATCTTTGTAATTAAATTCTCCTGATGTAAGTCTTACCGAGCAACTTAAATCATGTAACAGCATGAAAATAAATTCATGTTGATTGTTAGAAGACAAACATCACAAAGTACAAATACTTTCCAATGATACAGTTGAATGCCAGAATTTTAATGAAAATTGAAGTTGAAAGGAATACTTGTTTTTTTTAAGTATTTTGCTGTAGTCTCATGATTATTTCATGCTATATCTGATGTAGACAGCATTCCTATTATACTTTATCTATGAATTAAATATTCCAAACTAGCATTACATATTCTATTATGCTCACCCCAAGGTATCCATCACTGACATGATAGCTCAGGCATTTGCATCTGATTTCTCCAACCTTGTGCCCAAATTTTCTAAATGTATTGTGCTAGAATTCATGTAGCAGACCTCACATAGTAGGATTAAGGCTCAATATGTTGTTTATCAATGATGGACAGAGCAGTTGTAGGTGATACGAAGAATCATTTTATGTTGTTACATACTTACCTAAGAGATGGAAATTCTGTTTTCCTTTTGAAACCCATTTACATCATGTCCTAAATCTGTGAAATTGGTACTTCAGAATTTATATAAAACAGAATGCATTTAATTGTAGGAGAGAGGAGACATGTCTCTATAGTTGTGCCTAACTTTGGATTCATCTTTTCATACCAAAGGTGGCCAGTGCTCAAATGTAAGTTCATGCAATGCAAGTACAATGCATTGTATGGTGATGTGTCATTAGTTGTCCTTTGAGAAGCATGAACGTGAAAATCGTACATGGGCACATAGTTGACACGACAAAGCATCAATTCAAAAGTATTAAACCATGAAATGGCAGGGATGTATTAAAAAGTAAGTTATAATGAGACTAAGCGTGATAGGTGTAATAGAAGATATGACCATGGATCGAAATGGTTGGTGAGTAAGAATCCATGTAGCTAATCCTACTTGGTGGGATTGAGGCTTCACTTGTTTTTTAGGTGAAAATGATTAACATTCCAAGCAAGTTTAGTCATAGTTTTCCTGAAAATTCTACCTTTTAAACTAGTTAGATTTTGGGCTTGAAAATTCCTGAAATAAAAAGAACTCAAGAACAGGCGACTTATGGATATGATTCACTCCTTGTTTTTTTTCTTTGGAAACTTATTTCCTTAAATTTGTTATGTTCTTGTTATGGTTTTTGCATTGAGTATAGCCTTGAAGAAATCAGGAGAATCCAAGTATAATCCAAGCGGCATAAATAAGTTAAGTTAGATAGTGTCTAACAGTTGTATATGTATGAGGGATAAATTAGACATTGTGTCTTCTTTTTATAACCCTTGTAATGTCCGTCCAAAAAAATGTCTATAAATAGAGGCATAGGGTAGTCGCTTTGGGCATCATTCATTCAATTGTGCGAGTGCTGTAAAGTGAGAGGAAAGACTAGTGAGAAAGTCAGTGCTTTGTATTCTCGCAATTGGTGTACTCGTAGATGAGGGATTCTTGTACTGGTTTTCAAAGATTCTAGTGGAGTTTGCTCTCGGGACAAGAGGCTGGACGCAGGATCACTATTGATGGTCTGAACCAGGATAAACTGATTGTGTTCATCGTGTGGTTTGCATGTTCTTTACCTATTTTAATTCTGCTGTTGTTATATTCTGTTGTAGGTTGAATCAGGGTGTTTGTGTTTGTAAATTGGCAAGATTGAGAAATTCCAGTGCTTCTGATTTCACAGTTCTATTTTTTTAGGTGATAAGACGCATGATCCCACTATGGACATGTTTGTCCCTTTAGTGTCCAAATTTTAGTTGCCGAAAAAAGAATATATTTGGACAAGTGTTCAACATGTTGTAGAAGTCTTTGACAAGTGCCTGACACTATTCTACATTTTCTTAGGAGTGGCTGTCATATTTTTATTTTGTATGTGTGCATATATTGCTATTTTCCCTTTGTTGTGTGAATTGTTCTTCTATGCTTTTTTTATTTTTTATGTTTGTTTGTTTATTAGTTTTTGCATGATTAAATCAATTCTTTTAATTGGCGAGGTAGAATATATGAAGTCGATCCCATGTAATGGGATTAAGATGTGTTGTTGTGGCGGTGGTGGTGATGGTTTTAAGGGTAGAATGAAACATATCTGTAGGTGGAATGAAGCTGGAATTGCTGTTTTATGAATCAAGTGCTTGTTTTCTTTGCTTCTTTTTCTTTTTTTGTTTTGCTGTGAGGAAAGGGTGGCTAATTATTGGAATATCCATTTTAGAAACTGCATATGTGTGGAATAGCAATTAGCAATTACTTAGGTTTCTGTTAATTTTTGTTTCAATTTATGTGCAAATTCTTCATTGCACCAATGTGCTCTCTTAAGATTGTTCTTGTTTGCTATGCAGATTAAAGCCATGAAGGAGGCGTATTTTCTAGACCTAAATGAAATGTACCAGAAAATTGCTGGTAAACTACAGCAGGTATTTTTTATTTTATTTTTTATCTATATCCTTTTAAAGTTCATCTTGTTGGATACTTGCCCTCCTTGACTTCGCTATTATGGTTGTAGAACTACACTCAGCTGCATGGTTTGGGTGGGCATGGGGTTTGGTTTCACATTTCTAGATGCTTTCCTGTAGAATTTATAATTCTTGAGTGACCTTATAATACCAAAGAAAGCTCAAAGCAGGTGCTTGCATAGCTGCATGTAGCAAGCATGGGGAATAAACACAAAGTTCTCCAGCAATTGCTTTACTTTTTTCTTATATTTGTATTTTCTGTTATGCTTTCTCATTACACTTGCAATATTTTTTCTATTCTTTTCAGCACGAGTCTCTTCCTCAGCAACCAAAAAGTGAGCAACTTGAGAAGCTCAAAGTGTTTAAGACTATGTTGGAGCGCACTATTACATTCTTACAGGTTCCCAAAACTAGTATTTTACCTGCTTTCAAGGACAAGTTGGGTGCATATGAGAAGCAAATACTTCACCTTCTAAATTCAAATAGGCCCCGTAAACCTGGCCCGCCACTGCAACCTGGGCAACAACTCCCCCCACCTCATATGCATTCCATGCAGCAGACTCAGCAGTCACAGTCTCAAATTACTCAGCCACATGAAAATCAAGTTAACCCCCAGCTACAATCAATGAACGTACAGAGTTCTGTAGCATCAATGCAGCAGAACAATGTGCCAAGCCTTCATCATAATTCCTTGTCTTCTTTATCAGGGGTTTCAAATGCACCCCAGAGTATGATCAATTCACTACCCAGTTCAAATATTGACTCTGGTCAGGGAAATGCACTAAATACTCTACAACAAGTTGCTGTAGGATCCGTACAGCAAAATCCTGTGAGTGCTACTCAGCAGGTAAACATCAACTCCTT
Organism: Diospyros lotus; assembly: GCF_014633365.1. Lineage (NCBI taxonomy): Eukaryota > Viridiplantae > Streptophyta > Magnoliopsida > Ericales > Ebenaceae > Diospyros > Diospyros lotus. The sequence goes on along the minus strand of NC_068338.1, from coordinate 40,382,548 downwards.
GTCATCACAAAGTGGGATAAATGCACTGCAGACAAACCTTACTCCTCTGCAGTCAAGTTCCAATATGCTCCAACATCAGATGATGCAGACACAACTGAAACAACAACAGTATCAACAGCAACAGCGGCAACATATTATCCATAAACACCATTTGCTGCAGCAGCAGCAGCAGCACCAGCAACAACAACAGCAGCAACAGCAGCAGCAGCAGCAGCAGCAACAACAACAGCAGCAGCAGCAGCAGCAGCAGCAACAATTACACCAGCAAACTAAGCAGCCGCATAGTGCACCTTTGCCAGCACACCAAATGGCACAACCTAATCAGATGAATGATGTAAATGACTTAAAGATGAGACAGCAGATGGCTGTCAAAGCAGGAGTTTTCCAGCAACATCACTCAGTGGGCCAGCGTTCAGCATATCACTCTCAGCAGTTGAAGTCAGGAGCTGCATTTCCCATATCTTCACCACAACTCCTCCAGGCTGCATCTCCTCAAATGCCACAGCATTCTTCTCCCCAAATTGACCAGCAAAATGTGTTGACTTCCCTCACAAAAGCTGGAACTCCTTTGCAATCTGCAAGCTCACCTTTCATTGTTCCATCTCCTTCAACTCCTCTGGCTCCTTCTCCAATGCCAGGGGAATCTGAGAAAGTTAACCCCGGTGTTTCAGCACTCTCCAACACTGGAAATGTTGGACATCAACAAACAGCTATAGCAGTAGCACCTGCCCAATCCCTTGCCATTGGCACTCCTGGGATATCTGCCTCGCCTTTGCTTGCAGAGTTCTCTAGTCCGGATGGGAATCATCTTAATGCCCCAACAGTTGTTTCTGGCAAGTCAAATGTTAAAGAACAGCCTATCGGACGCTTAACTAAATCGGTTAGCTGGATTCAATGTCATGGATTCTTTTTAAACAGTCATATAGTCATGTTTAAAACTATAGTTGATATACTGGTTTTATAAATTGGATCTGGATGGTTTTTCTTTTTTTTTTTTATTATTTTAATTTCAGGTAAAATCAATGTCACCTAGGGCATTGAGCGCCTCAGTTAATGATATCGGATCAGTTGTTAGTATGATCGACAGGATAGCAGGATCAGCACCAGGTAATGGATCTAGAGCAGCAGTAGGTGAAGATTTGGTTGCCATGACAAAGTGCCGCCTGCAGGCAAGAAACTTTGCCACACAAGATGGGAACTCTGGAACAAGGAAAATGAGACGCTACACAAGTGCAATGCCGTTGAATGTTGCATCATCTGCTGGCAGCTTAAATGAGAATTTCTTGCATTTGGCTGGTTCAGAGGCATCTGACTTAGAATCAACTGCAACATCTGGTATCAAGAGGCGTAGGACCTGAGGTATTACCCCGTAATTTATATTTTCCTAAATGAGAATGGAAGCACTGATGCCTCAGGCTCAGACCCTAAATACCATGCCTTGCTGTTTTGTGGTTGTAACTCGGGGTGCTGGATGTGTGTTAAATGCTGCTCTGTGGAGTGTAGTATGATATTCCTATATAGTATAGAACTCTAATGTGGTTTCCCTAAAAGCATGTATTGGCATGCATGGGAGTTTGTCTAACTTTTTCCTTGGAAAAAAAAAAATTCTCATTTTCGAAGACACTTTACCACCTTATCATCATGTGCTGGAACTATGAAAGTAACTTCTCATGATATATATCAATCTTTTCTCTGTTAATCTCTTATCTGCATTGTTTGTTATCTTTTTCTGAGAAAACTCTATCATTAATGCTTTATTGTTGAATTGCACTGTGAGTATTATTATATGGTGATAATTCAAATCATGTTCATGATGCAATTAGTGCCTTTTTGTGCTCATTGAGTTTTCATCTTTGTTGCCGTAATTGCCATTGTCATCAATAGTCTTTTTTTCTTCTTGGAAGTCAGTGGTTAGAAACACTGTTTATATACAAAAAACATTCAAAGGGTAATGGAACAACATTTCAGTATCACTGAAAAAATATTAAATATGACACTTTCAGAGATAGGCAGGAGAATAAATTGCAAAGGAGGCGTAGCCTTTAAATCTGCCATGGAATATGTCTATTTTCTACTACCGAGAACCAATGGAATGTGCAGCTGATGAAGCATGGGAATCTTCTAGAGCTACCTAAAACTCTTGCAATGTTTTTCAGTTGTTGAATGTTCTGTTAGTCATTATTTTTCCACACCCAAAAAAGGTTCCAGTTGTTATTTTATGTGCTCAAAAGCTTGGTGTTAACCAAGTTTCAAGGCTGAGTGCTATTGCTGATTAGATGTAACTGCAGATGCACCTGAAGAAATGACTTGATAATTTATATTCAAACATATCATATGTTCATAAAAAAATATCGAAAATAAATCTACTCATAAATTGAACATTTATAGGCATGCATTATTCACAAATTTCACAATAGAATAAGGATATCTTGACATGATAATATACCTATCCAACTACTGTAAACTGCATACTAAATTGGTAGCAGAAAGAGAAAGTATTTCTCTAGTCAAGTAACTTTCTTCAAAATAGAACTTCCTCACTGGTGTTGCTTTGAAATGTTAAAACATAATAATAGTAAGCTACTAAAACTCAATATGTACTTTCCACAGCAGTAAGCCAATTTCCCTACTTGTAATAAAATGTTCTAAAGGGCTTTTTTATCACACTTTATGGTGGGTCTTTGGCTGTAAGGGATGTCCATATAGCACCTTAGTATCCAAAGTGTAGCCACTAGTTTTTAAGCATATCATATAAAACATAACTAGTTCTGAAAAACCTTCGAAATTCAAATTTACATTTCATCAAATGATTTCCAAAATTCCCTTATCTCCAAATCATCATCACCACTGCAAGCCTTACCCTTATTTCCAGAATCATGAAAAAAATTAGTGGGATGTCACTTTGAATAGGAAACGTGGTATCAAACCAATGATTTTGTAACAATTGTGAAGCAAAACTGAATGGGCGTCAGAATTTATTTAATTGTCATTATTTATTACTGTTTCTGATGATTTGGTAAAATTTTTATTTGTTTGGAACCTATGTATACATTTAAGTTTGAGCAGTTTAATTTGTTCTATATAGCCTTCTGTTTCATTTAGAATTATTTTCAAATTAATTACTTTGTACTCTTTTGTAAAAGGCTTGCAAGTTGATTTGTTTAATTTTTGAGTTTGCATGAACAATTGTATAGTTTTTAGTTTTTGTTTTCAAAATTTTTTATATGTTTGCCATATCCCTTTTTCCTTTTTTTCTTTTTTTTTTTTGGGGGGGGGGTGGGGGGGTGGGGGGTGGTATTTGATTTCTAAAATATTTTTGAATCATTCCAACTTGAATAATTTTTTAAGCCACAAACTAGTTTTTATCTGGTTAGCAAATCAAGCATTAGACAAAGTCTGCAATAAACACCCAAGCAAACCATAGTTTTTGTATGAAGTAGAAGTACTAATTATTAATAGTCATAACCCTTAATAAAATTACAAATTAGTATTCTTGTTAAGTTGTTTTGGAAAGAATTTGAAGTCTGGGCTATGTACAAGTGCCATATGAAGTTTTAACATATGTAACCATATTAATCGTGGGTTATATTTGTATTTTCATGTAGAAAGATGTTAGTAATTTAATAGTTGGATTGATCACCATGTCCTATTGTAAAGTGTTTTCACTCATCTAAGAAGTTGATATGATATCTCATAGGATCAAGATAACAAGAATGGGGAAATAAATTAGTGTTTCATGTTCATAAGTTATAATGCTACTGCTTACTTGGTATTTCTCTTTGTTTGTCTCTATCAACATTATAAGGATTAGGAAGGTTGGTAGCTCCACAAAGTACACACTTATTTGATTTGTCAACCTTCGGGCTTGGTTTACCTTGCCTAGCAATTTAGCCTCCTTATGCTAGTAGTCAGTGATAGTCTAGCCTATTACCGTAAAGGCCATGCTGGATTGAGAATGTCCCACTTTGGATTCATAAGCTGAACTTGGCAGGTTTCTGTGGAAAGTCCCTTGCTACAAAAAATCATTTTTCCATTTTTGATTGAGAATTGTATTGGTAGCCATTGTTGTTTTTAATGGTCTCTGTCATAATAGTAAACTCTCCTTGACCATATCATATAGATTAATATCAATGGCAACAAGTATTGTTTGAGAAATCTCATGCATCATCAATAACAACAAACAACATCATATCAAGCTTTAATTGTACTAGGTGGGGTTGGCTACACGAATTCTAGCTCACCAATCAAATGATATTTTGCCTAGCATTTATTATAAGAAGATTCAATGATCTTTATCCCTGGTTGTTGGTTACCTAGTGCAATAGTTCTTCATCTAGGATTAGGAATAGCTGTAATAAGAAATAATACCTTTTAACACTAAAAGTGTCACAGGGATTACTCAACCCTGGGTGGAGTTTTAGCTAATACATTGAACATAAAAAGGAATACCTTGTGCAGAAGATGAAATAACACACACTTTGATGCTAAACTTTCACTTCAATCATCAACAGGTTGTCATGACCCAAGGATATAGTAGTAATTAGATAGTAGATGAATTTCCTTTAGTTGCATTGTAGTTGTAGCGGTTTGTACCTAAAAAGACAACTTCCTTCAGCTGTATTGATTTGAATATTTGGCTGCCCTATTGGCGCCAAACCTTAGCTATCCAATCTAATTCAAGTCATACAAGAATATTATTAAATGAAATCTGATTTCAATCTCTCAATTTCCCTCTCTTTCTCTCGGTCCTCCCTAATCTCTTTCATTGTTTCTATTCTTTTCAATTTCCCTTCCTTTTCTTCTGATCTATCTCCCTCCAATTCCTTCCAATTATCTCTTAAACCCTAGGTACATGACAATTTGGTATTAGAGCGAGGTTAATCATTGGTTGTGATTTCGATTGGATTTGAAGGCGAGTAGGCAGGGAGAAGTTCAGACGACCCTTATCATAAATGGTTGAGCTGCGGATTTCGGTGATTCCAGTAGATTCGAGCGAGCAAGTAATTCTCGCTTCGAGTCTTGAAGATGAAGCCGAAAGTTGACTCTCGGTTGTGAAATTTGTTAAGTGTTGTTCGACTTTTTGAGGCAAGTAGGCCAGGTGATTCCGATGGTAATTTTCTACTAGTAGAATTAGGGGATCACAACTAGGAGAATTTTTTGCTTTTAAATTGTTTCCTTTTTCATTTGATTGACTATTCTTAGGGTAATCACAATCTATTAGGGATGTGATTGGTGATCCCCTTGTGTATATAAATACATAAGTTATGTACAACAAGAATTGTGAATTAAGATTTTCAATTCGGAATGCCTTCTTGAGTCCTTTAGTTCCAAACTCCTTTCCAAGCCCTCCTCATGACCTATCCCCATTCTCGATTTGTGTCCACTATTCCACTTAAAGTGTTTGGATGCTCAGTCTTTGTCCACCTTCATCCTCATAATTGTGGCAAGTTCAATCCCCGAGCCATCAAGTGTATTTTCTTGGGATACTCTCCTAACCTGAAAGGGTATAAGTGCTTTTCTCCTTCCACGCGAAAGTACTATCACTCCATGGACGTCACTTTCTTTGAACATCGACCCTTTTATCCTAACCCTACCATTCAGGGGGAGAGTGAATTTACCAAGGAATGTCAGTCTTGGGATGCTTTGAATCCTTTTACTCATACTCCTTTGTTGCCGCCCAACTCTACCGATACTCCTCAATTTGAGCCTCATCCTCCATCTAACTCTACCGATGTTACCTTACTAATTGAGCCTATCCTCCATCTAATCCTATCGATGTTCACTTACTAACAAATACATAACTTTGTGTCTAGTCTAGGAGAGGAAGTGCTCAAGATTAGGAAGAACACTGATCACTAACCGAACTTGATCAACTGTCTAATCTGGATTCAATGAATGAATGTAACATTATTCCTGACAATACACATAGTGAGGTGCCTGAGAATGATTTAGATTGGCCTATTGCACTCAAGAAGGGAGTAAGATCATGCACAAAACATCCTCTTCATAATTACATTTCGTACAAAGGTCTCTCGTCAAAATTCTGAGCATTTGTTACTAGTTTGGATGCAGTCCAGGTTCCCACCAACATCCTAGAGGCCCTGAAAGATCCCTTATGGTTTTAGATGAGATACATGCCTTTAGAGAAGAACTAAACATGGGAAATCACTAATTTGCCTTCAGGTAAAAATCCGGTTGGATGCAAATGGATCTTTATTGTGAAGTATAAGAAAGATGAGAGTATTGACAGGTATAAAGCTCGCCTCATTGCAAAAGGTTTCACCCAATCTTATGGTGTTGATTACCAAGAAACCTTTGCATATGCTGCCAAACTCAATACCATTTGGGTTCTCCTATCTCTAGCAACAAACTTAAATTGGCCATTGTTAACCTTAGGACTCTTGAATTATACCCTTAGGCAAGAAAACCCTCTCATAAACCCTCTCCAACACTCTCGGATACAGTGGAAATATAAGAACAGAAAAATGAACAACAAAAATGATAAACAGAATTGAAAAAGATCAAACCATAAAGGAGACACAATAGATTTATCCTGGTTCAAGCCAATTTAATTGGCTCTACATCCAGCAGTCCAACACCCCAATCGAGCAGCTTTTATTGAGAAGAAACTGATTAGTACAAAACCCAAGCCCTCTTTCAATCCTATCGCTCAAGTACAATCCCTTGTTCACACCAAGAAAGCCCAAGAACTTAATACACAAGTCTCACTTTCTCTAGAACAAAAGTACTCACAATAGTAACCGAGAACTTGAAAAGAAAAAAGATGATCCTTGATTGTCGCCTTGCCCTCTTATTTATAGAGGAGGCGGAACCCCCAATATAACTAATCAAATATGAGATATTACTTATATCTCATAATTGGGTGCTCAAAAAAACCGGCAAATCGCGAAAATCGACCGAACCGAACCATACCGCACCGCACCACATGACGCGGTTTTTTGAGGGGGGCGGTTGGGTACGGTTTGAGAAATCCTCAAACCGCAAACCACACAGTTTGAGGATTTCTCGGTTCGGTTTAAAACCGAACTGCCCGAGTATAATATAATAATAAAAAAATTATGAAATAATTTATTTAAAACAGATCTCAAACCAAAAAAGCAAATCTCAAACAGATTGTATAAACAAAACAGATTTTATAAACAATCTGTTTATATATAACCAAAACAGATTGTTTATATATACAATCTGTTTATAAACAATCTGTTTGTAAACAGATTGTTTACAAAACAGATTCTTTTGTAACCAAACAATCTGTTTTTATAAACAGATTATTGTATAAATAAAAGATTATTTATATATAATTTTTTATTTATTTTGGTTCATGGGCTAAATAGTTGATGAAACAATTTATGAAACCATAGAAACCGCACCATGAAAATGGGTGGATTAATATTTTGGATGTTTTGGGAAAACCGCGGAAATCGGTTTCTCGCCCACCAAACCAGACCGCGTGGTCTGGTTTGACAGAAAAACCGCACAACCGGTTTGGTGTACTAAAAATGTTAAAAATCGACTAAATCGAACCGTGCACACCTCTAGATATTACAGTTAGACCCCCAAAGATACTGTCACGTAGCTAATATATCATAGGATTAGAAAGGTCCATCCTTATTTTGTAACGCCTTGGGTGAGCCTTGGCAGGGTAGGAAATGCAGGGTCATGACTACCTTCTAGAAGGGCCCTCGAACAACATATATATTCGGTTGTATTGGAGCCATGCTCATGATTAGTAAGAATCTTCTTCGTTTTCTCTCTCTTTTCTGTTATCTTTTCTCTCTGTATTTGTTCTCTCTCCTTGCTCCCTATTCGAATAGCCGGAATTCTCTTGAATTTCGCCCTTAACCCTGTCAGACCAAGGGGTGCTGACAATTAGTATCAGAGCTGATGGTCCAGAATCGACGAGCTGCAACCAACAAACATGGCAGAGGGTACTCGCATGAAACAAATGGAAGCTCGCCTGTATGTCATAGAAGAGGGCGTGCGACAAGGCCATGAGCTGGTTGAGGAAAGGTTGGAAATTGTAGAAGCGGGTATCAGAAACACCCACGAAGACATAAGCAGGATGCAGTCGGATGTTATGGAAATGGAGCGAAATTTGAGAGATGACTTCGCTCATCTTTGAGTGGAATTTACGGGACTGAGCCAGCAGCCGAACGCCGCATTGGCCATTTTTTCTCGACAACCGAACGCGACACTACTAGTGGATGTTCCACCGAGAACAGTTTCAAGCCCTTGAATTAGGGCCGGCAATTTCAGTAACTACAAAATGTAAGAACGAGGGAGAGAGATAGAAACAGGGAGAGAAAAGAGAGAGAAGTAAGGAAGGAAAGAGAAAGAGAATCAAGAAAGAGAGGAATTGATTATTCATTCAATTGATATCCCTTCACAATGCTGTAGGTTCCTTTATATAGAACCTCTATCCAATTCAACAACAACTCTTCTAACTACTTAATAGCCTAACAAGTAGCCTAACAACAAGCTGTTATACAATCAACCCATTCCTGCCTATTGACCAACCAACTCCTTTAGTTAGACCCTAATGGTTTACAACCCTCCCAATTACAGTACTACCCCTAGGGTCGTGGCAATCCCCTTCCCTTCAAACAATTCTTGTCCCCATGAATTGATAGAAACGGCTATGGTTCAACCAATTCCCACCTTCAATACTTGCTGCCTCTTTCTCTCCTTCGTAATGTTTTGCTTTTCCCCTTTGAGTAGTAGAAGTATAGCAGCATTCACAGCCTCTGGCAATTCTGTCGCTACCTCAGTCTTTTCTTCAAACACTACAGTTCGTATAGAATGCAGTTGTGATTCCTCCTCGATGATCATCTTGCACTCACTTGTTTCCTCATGGAAGACTTTCTCTTCTTCTTCCTTTTCCCCATCATAGCCCTCCATATACATCAGCTGTCTCTTACATTGATGGTCGGGGCTATAATTGTCTCTACACCTAAAGCATAGCCTTAGTTGTCTCCTTTGCTCTATTAGATTACCCATAGTGCCATTATTATTGGAAGGTTCTTTGGCTGCGTCTTGATTAGGCTGTGTAAGCAAGGACCTAGAGTTACCACTCCCATATTGCCCTGCCAATAGACTTGGCTCGTAGAGAATATCATGCTTCTTAAAAATGGCCTTTAGGGTCACTTCCTGCAGCCTCGCTTTTTCTGCAGCTTGCCTCACCGATGTGGGTGTCATTATCTTTACCATGGGCCGCAATTCCTCCCTCAACCCGCTGATGAAGTCGGATACCAAGTACTGTTCGGTAAGCCCTGGTTGCACAGTACACACCATGGACCTCAATTCCTTAAATCGGTTTGGTATTCCGCTACAGTCCCTTCTTGCTTCAATTTGCTGAATTCCTCCACTATATTCGCCATGCTCTTCTCCCCAAAACACTCACATAACCCCTCCGCAAAATCTGCCCAACTTCCCTGCATTCCCTCATCTTGCACCCACCCTTGATACCAAGAGTCTGCTACCTCATTCAAATAGGCTGTCACTAGGTTGATCTTTTGATCTTCTGTAATCCGATAAAACTGAAAAAACCTCTCGCATTTCCTTATCCACCACCGCGGCTTCTTCCCTTCAAATGCCGGAATTTCCAATCTTGGTATAGGGACATGGGTGTGGGTCGTGGGCTGTGGATTCCTCGCCTATGTTTCTTGGATTGTAGGCTGCTCCACTTCTTCAAGAGTTCCTTGCGTCCCTGATCGATTGCCCTGATGCTACAAAATTGGATCAGATGGCTTTCTTAGTGGGAATTCCGACGACAACCGAAATTGGGGCAGAGAGGACAACATGTTTAACATATTGTTGATCTTCTGCCCTTGCTGCTCCACTGTTTCTTGACATCGTTCAATAGCTTCTTGTTGCTTCTCCATCGCAGCTTGCATGGTTTCTCTCCATTCCTCTAGGTCTTCTTGCGTTTGGCGTATAGTATCTTGAGTATGGGTCATCCCGGATTCCATGGGTTCCAACCTGATCTCCAGCTGCTTCAATCGCGTACCCTCGACCATCTATCCAAACTTAAATTCACCACTTCATGCCTTCCAATCCCAATTCCAATCAAACAATTGCTGAGAACCACCTTCTATTTCACTTACAAAATTTGATCTGCAAGTGATACGATCCTCAAATTCGAACCGCTTTTAGGCTCTGAATCTTTTAGCAAGATTGCTTCTTGAATCTATAAATCTGAACCGAGATGTTGAAATTCAACAAAAATTAACAAGGGTGGGAGAAGGCGGAAGCCCCGAATTGCTTCGCCACCCTCCTATGACCCAATTGATCCTAGGTCGGTCTCGATCAGATGGCCAAAAATCAAAGAAACTCACAACCGCAGATTACCTCCTGCTTCGTCTTCAAGATTCGACATTGCACTCTCCGATCACACCCTCATGACCTTCATTAGCCAATTCCGACGTGGAATGGCCACCTTCTGCTTCCGATCCTCAAGATCATCTGGCTTTGCTCGGGTCTTCTTACCCAATCACCGACCCTCTTGAAATTGGCCAAATCTTGAATCTGTCGGCTCTGTAATTTCCGTAATCACCAGAATTTACTACTACTTGAGTCGCCACCCGTGACTCGTTCAATTTGGCACCCAATAACGTCCGACCTTGCCTGCACTCGCTCTGTTGCGACTTTAATTCCGAGCTGTTGTCCACAGGATTAACTTCATTGGCCTGTTTCTTGCGACTCAGTCACTTCTGATACTATTGGTTTTGTGTTGGATCAAACCCTCGATGCACTTCTTAAGGGTTCTGCCCAAGTTGAAAAATTCATAGCCAAGGATTGCATGGCTCTGATATCATTTTGTCAAGCCCTTGAATTAGGGCTGGCAATTTCAATAACTACAGAATGTAAGAACGAGGGAGAGATAGAAACAAGGAGAGAAAAGAGAGATAAATAAGGAAGGAAAGAGAGAGAGAATCAAGAAAGAGAGGAATTGATTATTCATTCAATCGATATCCCTCCACAATGCTATAGGTTCCTTTATATAGAACCTCTAGCCAATTCAACAACAACTCTTCTAACTACTTAAATGCCTAACAAGTAGCCTAACAACAAGCTATTATACAATCAACCCATTCCTGCCTATTAACCAACCAACTCCTTTAGTTAGACCCTAACGGTTTACAAGGTTAATACCCTCCCAATTACAGTACTACCCCTAGGGTCGTGACAAACGGCTACTGCTCATATCCTTCAAGGAGTAAGGGGTCGTCAAGAGAGAGACGAAAGGGTGGAGCCAGCAGGAAAGGCGACCATGAGAGGAGGCTTAGGTGCTACAACTAACATTCCCGTCCCAAAGATGGAGATACCAGTGTTTGAAGGGGTGAAGCCTCGTTGGTGGATAAGAATGTGCGAATGCTTCTTCTATCACTACCGGGTGGTGGAAGAAAACAAAGTTAACATGGCTACTGCGTACTTGAACGATGTAGCAGACTCATGGATTCAAAGTTGGAGTGCTAGATGATAGGAATAGAGGTGGCCAGAGTTTGTAGAGGAATTTTGTGCCTGGTTCGATGAAAGTAACTTGACTGATGTGGTGGAATAGTTTAATAAGCTACGGCAAGAAGGGATAGTGGAAGAATACCAGGCCCGATTTGAGGAGTTGAAATCCAGGCTAGGACACCCCCACCCCATGCTAGACGAGTAGTATTTTGTGTCCAGCTTCCTTAGCAGACTGAATGACGAACTAAAACCAATGGTGAAGATGTTATAGCCGACGACCGTTAGGCAAGCGGCATAGAAGGCTCGCTTACATGAGTTATCCTTGGACGCCTTCGCTAAGAAGCACATACTCTCACTAAAAGGGTTTGGAGTGGGGTGGCAAGGCTCGGCGGGGGGAGTCAGAAGGCTGGCAACTCTCAAATGTATAAGGGGAGTTACCCACCCAAGGCACAGATTGCAACCAATCCCCTACAATCCCTGACATTAGATCAAAAACAACATATGGGATTGTGTTTTAAAGGGGAGAAATACACGGTGGGGCACTAATGCAAATGGAAGGGGAAGATGACGAAGATGAAGAAGAAATGCCTGACACAGAAATAGGGAAGCAATTGGAAGAGGAGGAAGGAGGATAGATTTCACTTCACACCCTGGAAGGCCACCATTAGGAGAAGATGATCAAAATCAGAGGTAACGTTGGGAAGAGGAAACTTTGATATTAATAGATAGTGGGAGCTCGCATAGTTTCTTGGATGAAAGCATCCAAGAAACTATTGTGCGTACTCCAACCCACTATTCCCCTGTATGTTACAAGAATTAGTTTTAAGATGAGGGGAATTGTCGTGTACCTAAGGGGAACTATTGTAATAAGGGGAAAATATGACTGCAATTAGTTGTAAGTAGTTGAACATTTAAATTTGAATTTGGGAGTGGCAACCGTTTATTGGCGCCAACTTCTCGCGGAGGATGAGTTTAAAAGCTCGGCCCCAACTCATTTGAAAGGCATCCAATACAATTGAATTGCCTAATTCTCAAATTTCCCTCTGTAATTCTCTCTCTCTCTCTCTCTCCTCGATCCTTCTCCCTCAATTCTCAAATCTCTCTTCCCTCTCCCGCCTAATTCTCTTCTAAATAGAGGAGAATTCCCCTTGTCGGATCAAGGATTCAACATCAAGTTATAAGAGCCACACAATTGATGAGGCTATATATACAAATGATTGTCAAACTAACATTCACATAGTTGATGCCACATAGTGAGATGGATTGATATGTTATAATATTATTTTTATTGAGTTTCCCTAGCATTTATATTTTCAGTCAAGTAAAACTTCAATTACTGCTAAGATGTTCTTGTAATACTTGTATTTAAACATTTGTAGTCAGTATATGATATTGGCAAGTAAAAAATTAGTGCTTGTATTCCGCTATCGTGTTTAATCTTGTTTGTAGTCATTATACAGGGCAAAATGCCTTTATCAGTGAGTAGCTTTTACTCTATATTAACTCAAAAACTAGTTTTCTCTAGTTAACTCAAAAACTATGCAACTCTGATATAGCTTTTTAGGTGCTTATGTTGTCCTTTCATCTGATGTGAGTTGCTGATGCAGAACTCCTTTAGTTGCTCAGGCAGCTATATATTTGTAATTTTCCCAGCTATAGTATGAAGTTCTAAATTTATCTTTCATCTTAGCTTCTTCTGGTGGAAGACTCCCATTTGGTTCATGCTCCAAATTACGTTGTGTCACCTCTTGCAGGTTAATCATGCCCTTTTGGAAGAAATAAGGGAGATAAATCAGCGTCTTATTGATACAATTGTGGATATAAGTAGTGAAGATATTGATCCAACTGCAGCAGCTGCAGCAGCGGCTGAAGGTGGTGAAGGAACCATTGTCAAGTGCTCCTTCAGTGCCATTGCTCTCAGTCCAAATTTGAAGTCTCAGTATGCTTCTGCCCAAATGGTGAACTTCAAATCCTCATAGTCATCAATATTCTCTTCCACTGTTCTTTCAATGCTGTATTTATGTTGTGATTTATGAATATGCAGTCACCGATTCAGCCCTTAAGGTTGCTTGTTCCCACAAATTATCCAAATTCTTCCCCGATATTGTTGGACAAGTTTCCGATTGAAATTAGGTGAGAAAGAATGGAATTTTGGTTCTCTTTCAGATTGCAATTATTATTGTTATTGTTATTGTTTTGTTAAAAACTATTTTTATTCTTGTTGATATTTAAGTAATTATTATTATCATTATTATTATTGCTATTCTAATGATTGGCTTTTGACTCCTCTCGCATGCTTGAGGTTTTTTTTTTTTTTTCATTTGTCATTTGTCTTCTACACTGCTGCATAACGAAACAGAATGAAACACTGCATGATATTTACATGCCACAACTATTTTAGAAAGTTCGAGACTGTTTAGTTGAGATTATACATTAGGACATGATAACAATTAGAGTTATTTATGCATAAAGATGGACAACGACTTGTTAGTTTTCTTATAACTTGTAAATTTATATTTTACATATAGCAAAACACTAAAAGAGAGTGGAAAGGTGAAAATGAATCCAACACCATGTGTCTGGGCAAAATATTGGTTGAACTAAATTGTATCTATTTTCACATTCTTAATCTGAAAGCAATTTGAACACAAATTTTTTATATTTATTCTAAGAAAATATGTTTCAGAAACAATTTTGAGGTCTTGAATTTTGAAGTTCTTTAAGTTAAAAGGCTTAAAAGGGATGATTAATTGCCCTAGTCTTGTCTGTCCTTGTTTATTTCAAAGTTCTGTCTTATATCAGTGTAAACCATGGAAATGGGGATCCTTCAAAAGTTCCAAGTCAATAAAACTTGGGACACATTTGGACAATTTTTCAGTATTTGTTGGGGGGCATATCTGACCTGGGTTAATGTGTAATGTGTTCCATTACATAAATGCTACATCATCTAAAATAGTTACTCTTGAATTTGTTTATAAGATAAAATGAGGTAAAGTTCTCAAAACTCCCAAGTCTTTACAAATGGAATATGATAATGTATTCACCCACAATAGATCATGCAAATTATTCCCTATATAAAGTTGATTTAGTAAAGAGCCTGTAACAAGAATATAATGGCTTTACGGAAGGATATGGTCACGAACATAGATGGCTGGAGATCTAAGTTTTATATAGTCAATTGCACCTAGTGGGATTAAGGCTTGTAGTTATTGTTGTATATGTTGATTAGGTTCCATGTCAATGTTAGATGGTGGAGCCTAATGTCACGACCTTGGACTACCCTAAGTGACCACATGTTAGGAGTAGCTACACTTGCTTTGTTGGTGCTAAGTCGGTCTAACTTGCATACACACTTGAATTACATGAGGAGCTTGATAATAGTAGGCAAGTATGAGCTAGTGAGAGAAGTTATCTAGGCTTTTTCTATAGATCACTCAACTTTTTCCCGTATACAAGATAAATTTGGACTCTCCTATATATAGACCCTCTGCCTTGCAACCAACGGTGGAGATCAACTCTAATCTATAACTAGGAACTAATTCTGGAATATTCTACACTACATAAATGCCTACCCTAGATATTTACAATAGAACAATCTAAAACCTGAGAGGCACTAGATCATCCCATAACCACTATGTTAGTTCCAAGGATCTGACAAGGGGACTCTTCCGATATTATGGAAGAAAGAGAAAGAAGAATGGCGGGAGAGGGAGAAGAATCGAGAGAGAGAATTGTTACATAATGGAGAGAGGGAAAAGGTCAGTCGTATAATCCTCACATGATCCCCATCCTCCTTGAGTAGCTTTATTTATAGGCTACTTACAATCTAGAGGGCTCTTAAGTAACTGACTCTCTCTTTCTATTAGTAAACCCAAGTGCCCATGTGCAGCTTAGGTTACTAATTACAATAATGCCCTATGCTACTAATTACAATGGTGCCCTTGGGCTATGACAACCCCAAGGGCACTCGAGGGTGTATTGTTGGAGCAGATCCAACAGGTATTCCCATGTGGTGTTGTCGGGGTGCAGGTGCATCCACTGCACCAAGACCTATGTGAGAGGGATGGAATCCTTGTAAGGCACCCTCTTATCAAGCATCGCTAGAGGCTCTAGTTCCACGATACTATCTTCAACCAACTCAGGAACTTCCTTATTGGTGATAACGGATGGTCCCACTTCCTTTTTGAGGAGAGACACATGGAAAACTGGATGCAGTCCTACTCTCTCAGGCAATTGTAGTCTATAGGCTACTAGCCCTATTTTAGCAGTGATTTTGAAAGGGTCGTAATATTTTTGGTTGATTTTAGATATAGGACCATTAGAAAACAATTGTTGCTAGAACCTCCTGACCTTCAAGTAAACCTCATCCCTTACTTCAAAGGATTAGTCAGTGCGGTGCCTCTCAACCAGTTGTTTCATCCTTTGTTGGGCCATAGTGAGCTCTCGTTTAATGACATGCAAAACCTCCTGCGTTGCCTTGAGGTATTGGTCAGTTGAAGTCTTTGCTGCTGTGTAATACATGATTGTCAGAATAATAAGGGGTTGATACCCAGGGGTGGAGCCAACAAAATTTTCTAGTGAGGGCGAGGCGAGCGACCAAGGGGAGAGCCGACGAGGGGGAGGAGGTGAGGGTGAGCAGCGAGCAACGACCGAGGGGGAGGGTTGGGGGGGGGGGGGGGGGGGGGTGAGCCGGTGAGTGATGGAGCCAGAGAGAGGCAGCAAGCAAGAGCGACTGAGTGAGGTGAGCGACCGAGGAGACATAGATGTTAAAGGTGCGCCTAGGTGCAAGACGCCTCAATTGGGCTGAAGCGATGCATTTTTTGGGAGGCACGCTCCTTGGACAGTGAGGTGCTGAGGCGTTAGGCATGCCTTTAACATCTATGGCCTACTGCATAGACGTTAATTTTTTGGCCTTAATTTTTTGCATTGTTTGGATGATTTTTCCCTAGATATAAAAAAGCCACCAACTCTCTCTTTTTTATCCTCTTTCTTCTATCTCTACAAACCAACTACTGACCACTGTCCCTACCCTCCACCATCATCTTGTCTAATTTCTTCTTCTTCTTCTTCCTTCTTCTCCTTATTCTTCCAGGATCTAATTTCTTCCCCTTTCTTTTCTCTGTTCCAACGTTATGACGTCTATCGTCGCTACTGTCATTCACCTTCATTGTGACTTGCTGCCACCACCACCACCACTTCTTTTGATTTGAACCCAGAAGATTTGGCTTTTGGGAATGAAATTAGATCTGGATTTTATCTTATGTTTCTAATTTTTCTAGTGGCAATGAAATTAGATGGATCCACCAAATCACTGGGATGAGATGAACCTAGTGATCTACTGGTTTCATCACACAGGTGATTCAACACCCCAGCAAATCGGTGGAGTGTTGAATCATCCCCAACACACCTGGTCTCCAAAGCGATCACTGAAGCTTTATTTTTAAAAAAATTTATATAGACAATATATTTATGTTTGTATATTATATATAGTATTTTTACAATGTTTGAGACTTTGAGTTTGAACTTTGATGATGTTTCTAGTTTAGAATTTGCATGATGAATGAATCAACTTTGATGTTGTTAGTTTAGAATTTGAAAATAATGAATCATGAATGATATACATGTGTTATTATTGATAATTTAATAGTGGTTTGTGATTTTACTAGATTTTGAGTTTTAATAGTGGTTTATTATTGATAATCATGAATGATGTGCGCCTTGCGCCTCAAGCTCCAGGACCCTTTGCTCCTCAATGCGCCTATCGCCTTTTAGAACTATGCAAGGAGGGCGAGGGGGGTGAGCGACCTCAGCAACGGTCCAACAAAGGCACGAAGCGAGTGAGAATGAGAGACAAGCAGTCGGCAGCGAGTGAGAGCGAGAGAGGGAGAAGGGCAGGGGGTGGGTGGCTGGGCGCTTGAGCGAGAGAGGGAGGGTTTCCAAATTTATTATGGGCCTTGAGTGTAGGCCAAAATTAATGGCAAGCCAAGGCTGAGTAAGGGCCAAGGCCCTCACTGGGCCTACACTAGCTTCGGCCTGTTGATACCCAAAGAGTGCTTCAAAAGGGGTTCGCTTGTGAGTTGTTTGAAAGTTAGTGTTGTGCCACCATTGTGCCAATGCCACCCACCTACTCCAATTCCTTAGTCTTGTGAAGCATAGGCACCTCAAATAAGTCTCCAAACATTGGTTAATTCGCTTAGTCTAGCCATCAATCTCCGGATGGTAGGCTGATAACAAATGTAGCCCTATTCCCAACCCTTGGAACAAAGTCTTCCAGAATTGGCTTGTAAAAATCTTGTCTCGGTATGAGACAATGATCTCGGCAGCCCATGCACTTTGAAGACTGAATCCATAAGCTTCCTAGCCACCTCTATGGCAGTGAATGGATGTGCAAGGGTAATAAAATGGTTGAATTTAGTCATCCTGTCTACCACTACCAGGAATCTAGGATGGTGTCAAACCCCTTAGATTTTGGTAAACCCTCCACATAGTCCATGGAGATCTGCTCCCAAGCTTGGGAAGGTATCTCTAATGGTTGGAGAAGGCTCGGGTATGGCACTTGCTCATGTTTGCACTTTTGGCAAATGGTGCACTGTAGCACATAATTAGTGACATCCTTCTTCAAGCCCGGCTAGTAAAAAAGTTGTCTCACCCTCTGATAGGTGACATTCAATCCAGAATGGCCCCCTATGGGTGAGTCATGCAATAAAGGATGCGTTTCTTCAACTGAGCATCTTTCCCTATGACCACCTTGCCTTGGGGTTGTATGCTAGCTTGGTTAGGAGCTCCTTGACCCATGTAGTTTGTTCATAGCTGTGTGATAATACTCTATACCCAATCAGGGACCGCAACTGAGATGGCATGACTGTTGCTTGGACTCTCTCTTCTGGATAATGCGTCTGCCACTAGGTTCTTCTTCGGGTTCCTATACTGTATAACATAATCAAACTTCATTAATTTAGTGATCCCCTTCCGTTGCAGTTGATTGTAAGCTCTTTGTTGAGAGGGGAACTTAAGACTCTCGTGGTCTGTTCTTATAACAAACTACATGCCCTCTAGATAATACCTCCACTTCTCTATGATCATCAATACAACTAGCGGTTCCTTATCATATATACTGAGGCCTAGGTGCTTTGGGGCTAGGGCTTGACTCATGTAGGCCACCAATCTGCCCTTCTGAACTAGCACTGCACCTATCCCTGTATCATAGGCATCAATCTCCAAAATAAAAGTCTTAGAAAAATTCAAGAGGGCTAAGATAAGGGCTTGAGTCATGGTTCTCTTGAGTGCATAGAAAGCTTCCTCATCTTAGTCCCTTAGAAGAAGTTATTTTTCTTCAATAGGTTAGATATGGGTTTGTTTAACACTCCATACCCCCTTGATTGACCTTTTGTAATAACCTATGAGACCCAAGAATCCCCTTAGCTCCTTTGGGGTCTATGGCTTAGGCCAATTTTCCATGGCTGCAATCTTCTGGGGGTCAGTGCTACCCTCTCACCAGTAATGATGTGGCCCAAATATTCTACCATTGTCTTAGCAAAGATGCACTTGGACCTTTTCACAAAGAGTTGATGGACCTTGAGGACTTCTAATGCCATTCTAAGGTGAGTTAAGTCCTGGTCTAGGTTAAGGCTATACACTAAGATACCATCAAAAAATACCAACATGAATTTTCTAAGATAGGGGGCAAATATTCTACCCTTGTCTCAGCAAAGGTGCACTTAGACCTTTTCAGAAAGAGTTGATGGACCTTGAGGACTTCTAATGCCATTCTAAGGTGAGTTAAGTGCTGGTCTAGGTTAGGGCTATACATTAAGATATCATCAAAAAATACCAACACGAATTTTCTAAGATAGGGGGAAAATATATGGTTCATGAAAGCTTGAAAGGTTGCAGGGGTGTTAATCAATCCAAATGGCGTGACCAAGAACTCATAGTGTCCTTGGTGGGTCTGAAAAGCTGTTTTTGAACAGTCATCAGGGTTCATCTGAATCTGATGATAACCTGATGTGAGGTCTAATTTTGAAAAAATGA
Organism: Diospyros lotus; assembly: GCF_014633365.1. Classification (NCBI taxonomy): domain Eukaryota; kingdom Viridiplantae; phylum Streptophyta; class Magnoliopsida; order Ericales; family Ebenaceae; genus Diospyros; species Diospyros lotus. The sequence continues at coordinate 40,363,039 of NC_068338.1, read as the reverse complement.
AAGCCTTTGTAAGTTCATCAAGTAGATCTTCTATAATGGGTATTGGAATTTTATTTTTGATAGTAATGGAATTCAGTTGTCTATAGTCCACACAAAATCTCTACTATCCATCATTCTTTTTCACTAGGAGGATCGGGGAAGCAAAGGGATTTTGACTAGGCTGAATGATGGATTTGGCTAACATGTCCTTAACCAATTTTTCTATTTCAGCTTTTTGCATAGGTGAGTAACAGTAGGCTCGAAGGTTGACGGGGTCATTGTTAGGTTTTAGGTGAATGAAATGGTCAAGGAATCTATGTGGGGGTAGGGTTGAGGGTTCAACAAAGACATCCTCAAATTCCATCAACAATGAATGAATGGGGTCACAAGTGTGTACCTCAATTGTAACTGGCACTGATGTTTGTGGCCCGGGCTGCCATCCTTCCAATTAACTGATGCTTGCAAACTGATCCCCTACACCTTACCCCACTCCTGTCTCTATTGCATATATGGAGTGTAATTGCCCGATAGATGTCCCTCCTTGGTCAAGAAATTTTTGCAATTTCTTCCCTGGCATCATCTTACACTCCCCTGTCTCCACACAACCAGTAAGAGTAACCTTATGTCCATCAACATCGAAAGTGACTTCCAAAGTGTTGAAGTCAAACACTGGGGGGCTTACGGTCCGCATCTAATCCACCCTTAACACAATGTGGCACCCCCCTAATTCGAGGATCCTCAAATCTGCTGAGAATTCTTGGCCACTCACAATCCACTTGAACCCCTTGCATTTGTTTCGGCTTATCATCCTACTCCCATTAGCAATCAAAACTTATAGTGGGAGAGTCTCTTGCATTTCACACTGCAGGGCTATGGTTGTCTCTTTATCTAAAAAACTGTGGGTGCTTCCACTATTGATGAGCACCACCAACCTCATTTTCCTCGCAGTTCCCCTTACCTTTAGGACCTTACCCGAGGCACAACCCTATAAGGTGTGTATAGATATCTCCTCGTCCTCTTCTTTGACAGTGTTATGATCCTAGGGTTTAATCTAGGATTAGATCGGAAATCGAAAGGATCCGATAGGTTTAGAACCAAGAATTGCCTGGTTTCGGGGAGGAAATGAGAAGAATGAGGGGGAAAAATCAGAAGAAGAAGAAGGGGGAAGAAATAGAAAAACAAAAGAGAGGGGAAAGAAGAACGAGAGGGAGAGACGGGAGAGGAGAAGGAGAATTAAGAGAGAGAGAGAGAGAGAAATAAGATTTTCATTCATTCAACAACCTTTCTCCCTTCTCCTACCAATAGCCTTTTAGAGGCTTCATCTAACAAAAATAACAACATCC